>NC_081369.1:50978423-51283006 GCF_030684315.1 Stegostoma tigrinum
TCTGTGGCACACTGTCTGGATCCACTACTGGACTCTGTAGTGACTTCTGTATTTTGCCTTATTTGGATTTGACGTGCTTTGATGGAGACACAATTGCACTTGCTGCTGTACAGACCAACACACTCGCTGACACACAGTTACACACATACACCTCCACCCTCCCCCACAAATGCAGCGGAAGGTATCTACAATCCTAGGCACAAATGAGAACAGGCACAGGCTTGAATTGTATGGTTCTCACTGTCCCTCCAATGCAGAGCCACACGCACAGTTGGCCACAATTTCCTGATGGGTCAGATAGTAGGCATGTGAGACTTGCATCCCTCAACCACGAGAAATGGTAGAATGAGAAGCTGATGACAGGCTTCTCATAATCCCCAATTTAGCTTGCTTTCTTTCTGTGGAAGCCTGTCCACTTTTGCTGACTATGTGCTGTTTGAAGAGATCTCTGAGAGAAACGTCAAAAAACAAACATGCATTTTGTCACTTCAAGGTATGGCAAATTGACATACTGCTGCCTTATATCCTATTATTTTAATCTATTCGAACTATCAACTTCAGGACATTGATGTCTAAATACGTAGCTAAATTGAGTTAAGCATTTGGTTGCAATTTTAAGCGATGTAAAATGGATTATGCTTTGAGTTTACACTACTTTCTTTCTGTACTTTTTTTTCTTAAACTGATAAGTAGCAGACTTCCCTTTTAATACAATATTAGACAACAGCCCCTTTAAAAAAAGCAAATGAGGCCTCTTCCATTCGGTTCTGCACATCCTTCTTTTGACCACTTTCCAGTGACCCTTTCTGGAAGCTAAATCTGAATGTTGGACAGGAGGAAGTTTGGCATACTGCATCGCCAGTTGAATGACTCACTGACATACACTAACAAGCCCAGTAAATTAGGCATGTAAATTAACAATTGCCGTTTGATAAGATAAAGAAGGCTACTGGGACACTGTACAGTATAATGACATGCCTTCAGAAGGAGGTGTACGTAATCGAAACAAACACTATTGTTGTGATCCATTCAGTGAATATCTGTGTAGAAACAAGCCTTCAAAGCTGTAAGAAAGATGGTTTGCAAAATGAGATCAGCAGAATAGTGGGACATCCACAGATGCTGTTATTGCCACTTTTCAATTTTACAGCATGGAAAAAGAAGACACATGTGGCCAAGGTACTTTGGCCTTTGTGGGTACAGTACTATAAAGTAGTGGTGTAACAAGATGTATTTGTCAGAATATAACATGTGTACCATCTCCTACTTTTAGGCCAGAAAGACATTGTTGGTTCCAACTCCTCGGCTCAAGGCTGGACTATTCAACAAAATCACCCCACCCCCTGGGGCGTCGAAGGAGGTGCTGCGTGTGTGTTCTACTGCTCAGGTGGGTACATCAGCAGTAAATGCTGTACATGTGGCCAAACGGAAATTACACCTCACCGCACCATGTTGTGGATTTGCTACCATCGTCTTCTTTCAGTGCAGGCATCCACACGGTTAGCTTGATCGCCTGTGGCAGAGGAAAACCACTTACTGCTCTAACGAAAGGATGTTCTTGTGTTGGATATGTACTCGATAACTGCTCACTGTGAAGTAGTTACAGGTCCATCAGTATTGTTTCAAAAGCATTGAAGAGGACCTGGCCTTACTCCGTCAAGATCCAAATCTGCTCTCTCCACAAATCCATATGTGCCCAAGTCATCACAGTAGGCAGCGGATAAGGTACTCTTCAATTTTAATACTTCAGAGACTTTCACTTTTGTAAAACAACAAACACCCCTTTCCACATTTTAAGCACTCCGCTGGATTCTGAGCAGGACAAGCGATTTGAAGTGCCATAGTGTCCCACAGAAGGCCCCACAGTATTTCTACGTTCACTGCCAACGTCCCTAGACACACACATGTGTTGATGTGTCACCATGACTTGAAGCTTGGGTGTTGCAGTTTTGCAGTAAAGGTTTCAGGGACAATGAAAAGTCTTGTTTGCCCTGATTATAAGATGTAGAGGTACCAAGTGGGCTGATGAACCTCTAGATTAAGGAAGTTGTTGGTTGGGTTTAAAAACTAGCTGTTCAGATGAAGTTGACACAAGTTAGTCAATTCAGTGAATAATTTAGTAATCACACAAACATACGTACATACTGGACACTGTCAAAATTCATATATTTTCTTTGCCTGTGGAACACACTATATCTAGCACTCACCCAAAGGATTCTAAACAAACTAAAATAGCAAATTTATCGATTTTTATTTTGTCACAATATCAAAGAATGAGATCAACACTATGAACTTTGGGTAAACATGACCAAATTTTTGCAAGAGTCTAGTCTTCCTGAAAGCTCTGGTCAGCCCGTTCAGTTTTTTGAACAGTTTTATTTTTGTTAGATGTCTTCATTCGATAAGTGTTTGCTATGTTATGATGACCCAACTCAAAAGACTTTTCATGGCCGGTAAACTGTGCAATGGTTGCCTGTTGGCTACAGGAAATAACACTGCTTGGTGTCTACAGTGGAGGAGAATGCTGGTAGTAGCTCGCCACCTAGTGTTTCTTTCTGGTGTACTGATTAGTACCACTTGGAAGTGGCAATCAATTCAAGCCTGCAAATATTAACAGCTAGTTAAAGTTTGGCAGCTCAAGTGATCTGGAACAGGTCACAAACTGGAGCAATAGTTACATTGAATCAAGATCTGGTAGAGAATAAATGAGGGGACACAAAGGCCATTGCCTTTAACAGAAGAAGAAGTTAAGGGGTAATGATAGGTCTTGCATTAACAGGGTCACCAACCACTTACAATTGCCACTGTAACAGGATGTGAACAGTTAATGAATTAACTGAGAAGGGAGCATGGAAAAAACGTGCAGAGAATCCACTGCAAACGATTAGATTCAGTAACATAGTCACATGTTTTATTATAATGATGCCGGTGACTGTATGACAAGCGTTCTATTAGAAAAGGTTAGCTTCTTGTGCTGGCTCAGTGTCCCTAATGAAACTGTGATCTTTTTGTTTAAAGCAAGCTGACAAGAAGTTAATATTTAAATTATTTTTTATTTTCCTGATTGACAGGACCGTTAATTTGAGAAACTTGTAAATGGGGTAACTTTGTTTAAACGTTTGGGCAAAGTGTTTTGCAAATATCAGGAAGGCTCCAGAAATAGTTTTCATTCACTTCAGTTAAATGTTCAACCTTCAGTGCATTTTTCATTCAGTTACACATTTACACGCAAACAGGTGCCTTGAGTATTTAGAGCAACTCTAAAGTAATTTTTGCGCTTGAGCCATCTCCATCCTTATATACCACTGTGAATGTCTATACTTTCCGGAATGTTGTTGACCAGCTTTTCTATTCCACACTTTCATCGCTAATAAAAAAAAGGAAATTAACAGATGAAAGATCAGTATAGAGCCATTGTTATGGATGTTCCTGTCCAAGCCTTTATAACACAGAGCAAGGAACAAACTCTTGCATTCGTACAGAGGAAATGAAACAGACATCTCCTGTATACGTTATCTATACAGCACCTTTCACAAATTACTGACATCCCAAAGCACTTTAGATCCAGTAAAATGCTTTTTTTTTCAATACAATGAATTAATAGCGAAGGAGATATGTATAAAAATGTGCAGAAAATCCACAACAAATGATTAGGTTCAGTAACACAGTCTTAAGTTTTGGTGTAATAGTGCTGGTGAGAATATGCCAATGTTTCGTTAGAAAAGGTTAACTCCTTGTGAAAACATTGTTGTGATGTAGAAAACGTGGTGAGGTCGGGAGGAACTTCTTCACCCAAAGGGTTGTGAATCTGTGGAATTCCCTGCCCAGTGAAGGAGTTGAAGCTACCTCACTGAATGTTATTAAGGCAAGGCTAGATAAATTTGTGAACAGTAAAGGAATTAAGGGTTATAGTGATTGGGCGAGTAAGTGGAGCTGAGTCTCGTCAGCCATGATCTTTTTAAATGGCAGGGCAGGCTCGAGGGGCCATATGGCCTACTCCTGCTCCTAGTTCTTATGTTCTTATGTGTTAATGTGATCAATTTACATAAAGGAAGCTCCCACAAGCAACACTGTGTCAGTTGGCTGACAAGAGTTCCAGTCGGTGGTTGTCAGCTCCTGTCTCCTGTCTCTTCCCAACCCCACCCCACAATCACAATTCATCATTGAAACTCAGCAGTAAGTGTCAATAACAGTGCCAAGCCTGATTCTGATTCACCCTGTTAAGGCTTTGTATAGCACCTTGATTAGAGTATATTTTGAGTACTGCATACAATCCTGGTCTCCTTATAATGAAAAGCATACATACAGAGGCATTGGGAAAGTGCAAAGCGATTTATGTGGATGTTACTGGAGCTGATGGATTCTGATCAATAAGGAAAGGCCATCTGAGATGACTGTGGTTCTTTCATCTCTTGAAAGAATTCTGAGAGGTGAGTTAATAAATGTCTTTAAAATTTATGAAGCAGTTCGATAGGGTGGACAAAGAGAAAATGTCCTAACTTATAGCAGAGAATTCAAAACTTGTGGAGACGTTTAGATCTGTTTTGGACAAACAAAACCCAAACCTACTGATCAAAGCTGCTCTCATGTTGGGATGGTGTCAGTGTAGGAAGTTTCATGGATCCCTCCCCACACCCCTGCCACCTGCCACAAGATGCTTTCAGACAACTGCTGGATTTGATCCTGGGAGGGGACCACTGCTGGGAAGCCAACAAATGTGCAGTTAGTTATGCACTACTGCTTCTGTTGGGCAGGTAGTCTGTGCCAGTGATGCCCCAGATTTGGAAAGATAACCAAAAGGCAGGAACACAGTAAATTTCCTGAACTGACTTGTCTTTCTTTGAAATTCCTCTCCACCCCACCTTGAAGCCATCTCCCATGAAACCAGGAAGATTCCATCCATAATGCTGACTAATTTCTTCCATGGTAACACAGGACTGCAGAAGCCACTTGCAGTAACTATACTTTGACCCTCAACCAAGATTCAGTGTAGGATCTTCTTATCCTGTAAGGGTTAAAATGGGAGCAGTACATTGATTCAAACATTGTGTGTTCTCAGAGATATGAATATTTCATGCGCATTCCTGATCACATCTCCACTAACTTCCAGCTGGAGGAAAGGTAGGCTCAAAAAGCTCTTGCTTAGGCTGCAAATATTTTTGCCAGTGCAGTTTTTAAGCAAAGAATAAATTGCTGAGAGAATGTACTGGTCTTTAACCGTAATATCTAACCAATGAAATACTTCTCTTTCAGAACACTGCAAAAAGTTAATAAAATTCAGTTTGCAGTATGGAGATTGCAAATGCTATAAAACTTTTCGATGTGTTCTTTTGGGGATTGAGGCTGTGGGAGTGTAATTAAAAAATCATATTGTTTGTAGTCACTGTCACTTCTAAATACTTTTTACCAGTGATCCATTAATTGCGTGAGTTCTTTCAAATGTTACACCTAGATTTAAAACAAAACTCCTCGTTCATCCCAAAGGCTCTTGACGGGAAAGCCATAACAGAAATCGATCGCTTAGCCCCTTAAGCCTATTCTACCATTCCATTAGATTGCAGCTGATTTGTATTGTAACTCCATCTACCAGATTTGTTCTGCAAGGCTTTAATGCTGTTAATCTAACAAAGATCAATCAGAGATAACAACAAGATGTAGAGCTGGATAAACACAGCAGGCCAAGTAGCATCAGAGGAGAAGGAAAGCTGATGTTGTGGGCCTATTCCCTTCTTCAATCAGTCTTAGTTTTTAAATTATTAATTAGCTTTCATTCTCAACAGCTTTTTGGAGCAGATGGTTTCAGATTTCCACTACACTGTGTTTCCTGACACTACCCTTAACTATTTCTAACTTTAGGGTTAACATCCTTTGTTCTAGACTTCCCAGCAAAGAAAGAAAAAAGTCTGTCTGCGCTATCCATTCTTTTGGTCATCTTAAACTCCTCAGTTAGACCACTCGTTAATACTGAACGAAGTAAGAATATAAGACTGGCCTGATCATAGTTTACAAAGGCCGAACATGCATTTGTTGGAAGTCTAAACTTTTTAGGGAAGTGCTGAAAATACCCAGCTGTTATAATAGCCTTGAATCCCAGTTTCACCTCACCCGGGGTGAATTTGTCTTTTCTGGGGTGCTGTACCCAGAGCTAAGTTCTGTACTCCAAACAGGGTCTAAAAAGAAAAACTGAAAGAACTGTGGATCAGAACCAAAAACAGAAATTGCTAGTAAAACTCAGCAGGCCTGGCAGTATCTGTGTTGAGAAATCAGAATTAATGTTTTGTGTCGAGTGGCCCTTCCTCAGAACTTTCTGTTTTGGGGTCTAAAAAGGGCTTTATGTAACTGTACCATAAGTTTCAGCATCTATATTGAGTCAGACTTTATTTCAATACTAATTTTACATCTTTCCATTGCTAACTGTATGCACAACCTTTTCTTCCAAGGGCAAAGTTAAATTGACCGTGTAAGTTGGCAGTAGGTGCATAGTATACCAGCAGCCAGAAATTGAGTTCTCCATCTTCATTAGAATCCAAAGTATGTTTTATCCTGTCTCTAAAAGCTATCACATCAGGTCTGTTGGAAAGGCAATATAGACTGACAGCAACTTCTTAATGTATGAAGAGGAAAATAAGGTTTGGAGTCACCGGTGTTTTCTTAGTAAATCTGTTTTGGATACCCTGTGTACAAAAGCTATTGAAATAAATAGATTTTTATCAACTTTATTATGTACAGTAAAGAAACCAGAAAAGTAGCTCAATAATTCTGCTGCTTCAATAAGAGGAAGGGTTTTTAATGATGTAGAGCCCAGCATTCCTCAGAGAATGAGATTCCCAGCCCAAATGTAAGAAAGAGAAGTGCTGTGAACAGATGTTGTTCCACAGAAACCAGAGGAAATTCCAAGGTTTGTTGTAAGCATGTTTGTTATTAGCTGAGAAAAGGATACAGAACCTGCAATGTCATGACTTGGAATATGAAGTGGTAGAGATATAGTTATAAAATATCGGATAAGATTATAGAAATCGGGTATTTCAATTTGATAGTGAATGGTTAAATATAACATCAACAAACCTTAAGCAGGGAATTGGAAAAATATTGACTCTGAGAAGCCTGTTAATTTGGGGTAGTTGTCAGTATTAGAAGGGAGCCTAGAATGTTTTAAAGCTCATGTATTGCTGAAAATGGACTGCATTTTGCCAAAGCTTTTGATATTTCACTCATCAGGGCACATTGCAATAATATAAATTTGAGGGGAGAGAAGAGTGGTGATTCATAGGAGCATTGCCGTGGAGGATTTACACAGTTACATTTACTGATAGTTATCAGCCTTGTTCCCTTAACTATTAAACCATCCTGACTCTTTATCAGGGCAATGCGTATACGTGATCATTCTGTCTGTAAAGGACATGGCCCTTCTATTAATACATGTAGCTTTCAGTCCACATACTCCGAATCCAACTGGTTTAAAATTTAACAAAACCAGACTGTTGCATGTCAAACTACATTAATGGGTGCATTCTCTAGGGCAACCCCCTTTACCACTGAGAGTTCACTGCTAACTAAACATCACCGTACTTACTCTCATACATAACAAAGATTAGTTTTCCCCTTGAATTTGTATTCGTGGGACATTCCCTGATGAGTACAAGATGGAAAAAATGGATGGTCTTTTTCATTTTATACTTTAACAGCTTTGCAATAACAGATGTTAAACAACAATTACCTGCTTTTAGTCTCCCTCCCTTTTGAAATATGTGCTAGTTTGGCAGTTTTCCAATCCTCTCGGACTTTTCCAGAAACTCTGGTTTCTTTGGAGATTACTACCAGTGTATCCAGTATCTCTCGCATCCTAAGATGCACTCCATCAGATCCCTGAACTTGTTAGTCATGATTTCCATTAGTTTTCCAATATTTTCTCCAGTGAGAGTTAATTATATTTATTTATTTTCCCTCATTTTCCATCTATTATTTGGTATTTTTGAATGCTTTGTCTTCCACTGTGAAGACTAATAACATTTATTCAATCTTTTCTGCTATTTTCTAGTAGCCCATTATTATTACCCCAGCGTCAATTTCTAAGGGGCAAAAACTGTGCTGTGGAAGGGTCACCAGACCCAAAACATTAATTCAGATTTATTTCTTCACAGATGCTGCCAGACCTGCTGAGCTTTTCCAGGAACTTTATTTCTGTCCTTTTGGTTTCAATTTCTAAGGGGCTTATGTTCACTTTGGCATATCTCTTCCTTTTTATATGTTTAAAGTAACCATTGCTGGCTGTCTTGATATTACTAAGTAGGTTACCCTCAAAGTTTTTTTCTGCTTTATTATTTTTGGTAATTTTTTTGTCGGCTTTTGAAATTTTCTCACTCCCCTAATCGTTACTGTATTTTTTTTCAATGTAATGTTATCCTCAACTTCTTTGGCTTGCCCAAGTTAGCTTATTGCCTTCCTGGTATGCTTCTTCCCCGCTGGGTGTCTGTCTTTTGAGGCATGAATCATTTTCTTAAACATCTGCCATTGTTTCCCATGTGTTTTTTTTCTGCTGAGGACTTTTCCCAGTCCACTCCAACTAACTCTGCCCTCATTCCTTTGTAATTCCCCTTCAGTTTAGTAGATTTGTTTCTTACACATCATACTTTAAATTCTATCGTGTTATGATCACTTTTCTCTAGGGGATCTTTTACCGCTGAGTCAGGTTCCATAAATTTTGTTATTACACATTACCTGATCTAACATATCCTGATTCCTGGTTGGAACTGCAACATATTATTCAAGGAAACTTCCCTAAATGCATTCTGTGTCCTTCTTTGGCTACCTCTGCCAATTTGACTTCCTCAGTTTACGTGAAGATTAAAGTTACCAATGTTTAATGTATTGCCTATTGTACATTTTATATTTGTATGCCAGACCAGCAAACACCTGTCTATTTTTTGTGTGATATGAAACTTTTATCTCCTCTTCTCCAGGGAGTAAAAGATTTCAGCGTACCTATTGGACTTGATGCAAACATTCATGTGGACCTGGTTGTAGTAGGATCTGTGGCTGTATCAGACAAAGGTAACATTAAGAATGTAAACTCCAAAATATAACGACTAGTGTAACATTTTTAACAAATGGAAATATGACATTGTTGGCGCTGCAAGGATACTTTAAGAACAATTTTTGTTTATATTGCACTATTATACTAATATTCATCCCAAGTTACTCCATAGGAGCCTTATTATACAGAATTCAGCACTGAACCATATAAAGGCATACTAAAACAAGTGTAGGGAGGGAATTCCAGAGCTTTGACCTGATGTAGCTGAACACATGTCTATCAATCTTGGAGTAATTAATATTAGAACTAAGCAAGAGACCAGACCTGAGATCTCAAATTGTTGGACAAGATGAGGTTACAGACATCACAAAGGGATTTGAAAAGGAGGGCCAATGTTTTAAAACTGAGCTGCTGTCAGACTGGGAGTCAATGTAGGTAAATGAGTGCAGGGATGATAGGTAAATGTAACATGGGTACAGGCAGTATCATTTTGATTGAATATGGGATGAGTGATTAAAATCTGAATCCTTCATGTGATATCAGGTTCTAAGCTTTCTATCCCCTTGATCTACCTTATTTTTCTGACTTCTCTTGAGCAATTAAATGCTTGCAGAAGATTGGTTTGAAGTCTAAAATTCAGTTTGATGATCTGTGTGTTCAAAGTGCTATCTGTTCACTTTTTTAGTTAGAGCCTTTATGTACTTTGAGTGTCAATGAAGCAATTTTGATTTTCTAAAAAGAGGCAAGAAACAGGCAAAGAACTCAAATTACATAAGCATTCTGCACAGAAATACAAGATATTTTAGAAAAGCTAAGCATATGAAGAATCATTTTAACTACATATATTAACTGCATCTGGACAAATGTTTAAAATGTTTTAATACTTTTAAGCGCAAGAACAGAAAGCAATATGTGGAAAATATCATCAGTCTTGGTGATTAATTTTAAGCAGTGTGGTGTGACCTTTGAAAATCATGTTTTATTACCTGGAGCAATTGACTGACAACATTATTGACCAAAAGACTTTCTTAAAATTTGAAATATGAAATCATAGAAATTTATAATGTTGAAGGAAGCTATTTGGCCCATTATGTCTGCACCAGCTCCCAAAAGAGCGAATTGGTGTGTGAGTATATACATAAAGTACCTGGTGTTTACGTGTATATTTAAACTCCAATACCTGATTGCAGCAATAGAGGTTTAAAATATTGAGCCATACCTCAAAATTATGTTCAAATTTTTTTTTGAAAGAATAAGGGCAGGGGTGGTAGTGGTGGAGTTGAGCTATAGGGAGAGGGCGAATAGTCTGGGGCTATTTTCCCTGGAGTGTCACAGGCTGAGGGGTGGCCTTATAGAGATTTATAAATTAGGAGCGGCATGGATGGGGTAATTAGACAAGGTCTTTTCCGCAGGGTAGGGGAGTCCACAACTAAAGGGTATTGGTTTAAGGTGAAAGGGGAATGATTTAAAAGGGACCTAAGGGGCAACTTTTTCATGCAGAGGGTGGTGTGTGTATGGAATGAGCTGTCAGAGGAAGTGGTGGAGGCTGGTACAATTACAGCATTTAAAAGGCATCTGGATAGGTATATGAATAGGAAAGGTTTAGAGGGATATGGGCCAAATGCTGGCAAATGGGACTAGATTTATTTACGATATCTGATCAGCGTAGACAATTTGGACCGAAGGGTCTGTTTTTGTGCTGTATACCTCAATGACTACATGATTACCAAATGCGTTTTTGAGCCTTCAAGACATACACCAGCTAGAATTCTCTTTTTAGTTTATTTTCCCCTTATGAAACAGTGCATCTTCTCAGAACATCAACAGAAATTTGTCAATAATTTTGTGAAGTATGCAATAGAAGCAATATGGAAATAACCTGCATTTTTTTCATAAAACTGTGTAGATTTTTATATGAAAATGAAATTTTAAAGGAAGTACTCCTTGATTTGTTTTTAAACCTGTTAAAAGAAATAACAAAATTTTCTGTCTGCTTTTGGCCATTTTTACCTCGTGTCCATAATGCAATTTTTTAAAATATTCAAATTGTGTTGACTGTAAAGGCTGGAGAATTGGAAAAGGCGAGGGCTTTGCTGACCTGGAATATGCAATGATGGTTTCGATGGGAGCAGTTGATGAGAACACCGTTGTTGTCACCACAGTCCATGACTGTCAGGTTTGTTGAACAACAGGTAAAAAAATTGAGGGATTTAGAAACAAAAATTAATTTTGGGTCCTTATCACTCCAAGAACTCTTCATTACTGCTCTCTCCTTATGAAGGTAAGCCTTGATTTAATAGAATGGATGGTGCCACTGTCTGCTGCCTGAGTGTAGAGATGACAGATATTTGACATCAAAGTTTGAACATTTTTGGAAAAGTTGTGCTAGCCTGTCAAGCCTGTTTCGTACCTATGATGCCTAATATATCATGATTAGAACCCTCGTAACCAAACTGTATGTCCTCCTCTACAATGTGTAAACTCCTGGAAATGACAATTTCCAGACAATAAAACCAAGGCTAATAAGGGGATAAAAACCTGAAAAACAAGTCTGATTTTCTGCGATAACAAAGTGTGAAGCTAGATGAACACAGCAGGCCAAGCAGCATCTCACGAGCACAACTTTGTTATCTTGGATTCTCCAGCATCTGCAGTTCCCATTATCTCTGATTTTCTGCTTATGGTTTTAATGGCAAAATGAGAATCTCACTAGAGAGCGGCAAGGGACTAATTGGATGCATTAACATCACATTATTACCTGATCTCATAAGAACATTGAACTAGGAGCAGGAGTAGGCATTTCAGCCCCTTCACCATTTAATACGATCTCCACTTGGCTTCGGTGCCACTTGTTTGCCTGCTCTCTATATAATCCTTCAACCCATTATTAATTAAACATCTGTCTACCTCTTCTTTCAAATTTACTCAGTCATCTGGAATCCATAGATTTTTGGGATAAGTAATTCCTCAGACTCATGAAGATTTGAGAGAAGCGATTTGCCTCATCTCTGTATTAAATCTGCTACCCCTTAACCTAAAACTATAACCTGTCTTTCTCGACTGCCCTATTTGAAGAAACATCCTCCCAATGTCTGATCTGTAACATGTGTAATAAGCATGTTGCAATTTTCCCAAGTATCAGAGAGAAACTATCAGCTTCAGTTCCACCTTGAAAGTCGAAGGGGTTGTAGTTCTTTAGCATCTTCTCTGAGTATCCATTGTGTCAAAAAAGAATCAAAATGAAAGAAAAAGCATACAATGCGGCAGAGGTTAGTGGTAAACTGGAGGATTGGGAAAGTTGGAAAAGCCAACAAATTATGACCAAAAAATAATAAGGAGAGAGAAAATTAAACTTTGAGGGTAACGCAGAAAATAATACAAAAATGTGCGGTAAGACTTTTTTTTATAAGATCATAAAAAGGGAGAGAGAGGCCAAAGTGATCATACAAAATGACTGAGGAAACAATAACAAGGAACCCTGAAAAGGCAGAGGAGCTGTAATTTTGATGTTTATTTGTTTTGTGCGTTGTGGGCATCGCTGGCTGGCCAGCATTTATTGCCTGTTCTTAGTTGCCTTTGAGAAGGTGGTGATGAGTTCCCTTCTTGAACCACTGCAGAGACTTTGTAGCAATTGGTACAACTGAATTTCTTGTCAGGCCATTTCAGAGAGCATTTAAAAGTCAATCACATTGCTGTGGGTCTGGAGTCACATGTAGACTAGACCAAGAGAGAATGGCAGATCTTCTTCCCTGAAGGAAGGACATTAGTGAACCAGATGGGCTTTTCTGATAGTCAACAATTTCATGGTGATGAGTGGGTTATTAATTCCCTATTTCTATTTTCATTGAGTTCAATCTCCAGCATCTGCAATGGTGGGATTCGAACACAGGTCCCCAAAACATTAGCTGATTTTCTGGCTTAGTAGTCTAGCGATGATACGACTCGGATTCTCCAGCATCTGCAGTTCCTGTTATCTCACCACTAGGCCATCACCTACCTTGATTAAGTATAAGCACTTTGCATCAATCTTCATGGTAAAGGATACTAATAGCCTTCCAAAAATACCAAATATTCAAGGGGCCCAAGGTGGGGGGAGAAAACAAACATAATGATCATTTGAGGCAACTGTCATTGGCGAAGCTAGTGGGGCTAAAGGCTGTTACGTTGTCTGGACCTGATGGGTTGCACACAAGGAATTTTAAAGACGCAGCTGCTGAGGTAGTGGATGCTCCAGAAGTTATCTTCGAAGAATCTTTAGTTTGTGAAAAAGCTCAGAGGATTGGAAAACTGCCAATGTAACATCTTTATTCAAAAAGTGAAGAAGATGTGAAACAGCATCTATCCAGGCCAGTAATCGTAACATCTGTTATAGGGAATGTGTTGGAGTCTATCATAAGGGATGCAATAGCAGAGCATTTAACAATGCATAATATAATCAAGCAGAGTCAGCATGATTTCATGAAAGGAACGTATTGCTTAATAAATTTATTAGTGTTCATCAATGAGATAACAAGCCAAATGGATGAATGGGAACTCTTTTTTTTCTAAAAGGCATTTGATTCATTACTGTACATAAGGCTATTTAATAAGATAGTAATGATTTTGAGGACAATGTTCTCTCCTAGCTACTCAGGAATGGTTGGGAAGCTCCGCACATGTCAATCAGCATCTCGTGAATGATTTCTGCTAAGATTTTGGAGTAGATCTGAAGCTCGGGTTGTGCGTGTTGATGTTGTTTGGCTCGCCGAGCCGGTTTGTTGTTCTGCAGACTTTTTGTTACCGCGCTCAGTAACATCCTCAGTGCAGTCCCTGATGAAGCATCGGTGTGTTTTCCCACCTGGTTTTTAAACTCTGTGGTCCGCTGAGATGAATTGCCTCACTTTTGGTTTTCCTTTGTAGTGGAATGTATGTGGGGTCGAGTTCAATGTGTTCAATAATAGCATGCTCCGCGGAGTGTCAAGCTTCCAGGAATTCTCATGCTTGTCTCTGCCTAGCCTGGCCCAGGACCTTGGTGTTGTCCCAGTCAAAGTCAGGGTTCTCCTTGTCCAAGTGGATTGAGATGAGTGAGAATTGGTCGTGTCTTTTTGTAGCCAGTTGGTGTTCATGTGCCCTTGTTGTTAGTTTCCTTCCTGTTTGTCCGATGTAGTGTTTCTCGCAGTCTCTGCAGGGAAGTTCGTAGATGACATTGGTCCTGTCCATGGCGGGGAGTGGGTCTTTCGTTCAGGTGAGCAGTTGTCGTAGGGTTGATCTGGGTTTGTGTGCCTCACTGATGGCCAGCGGTTGTAGGAGTCTTGTGGTGAGTTCCGACGAGTTCCTGAAGTAGGGTAGTGTGATGAGTGTGTCAGGGTGTGTAAAGTCTTTCTGATGTTGTTAGTGTAGGCATCTTCTGACCCAGTTCTTTAGATATCCATTATCATTGAACATTTGGAAGAGGTTTTGTTTATCTCTCAGTGTAGTTCCATGTTGCTGAAATGCTTTGTTGACCTTTTAAATAGTGTTTGCACGCAACTTCATGCGTGTGTGCTAGGATGGCTATTATTGAAGTTCAGTACCTGGTCTGGGTGTTGTGCTTTTCGGTTTACTTTCGTTTGCAGTTCTCCATTTGTCCTGCGCTCTACCGTGATGTCCAGGAATGAGACCTGTTTGTTCTTCTCCTCTCTGGTGAATCTTATTCCGGTGAGGATGTTGTTTATAAGTTTGTGTGTCTCTTCTGATTTGGTCTGTTTAATGATGGCAAAGGTGTGGTCTACGTAGCGTATCCACAGTTTAGGTTGGATTAGCGGAAGGGCGGTCCTTTCCAGTCTTTGCATCACTGCTTCTGCTAGGAGTCTGGAGATAGGTGATCCCGTGGATATCTCATTGATTTGCTGGTATGTTTGGCCACTGAAGGTGAAATGGATGGTCAGGCATAGTTCCAATAGTTTTAGCATGTTGTCCTTGAAGATAGTTTCACTGTGTTCATGTTCTTGTCCAAGTAGTGTTGACATTGTTTCCCTTTCTAGTGGTATGTCAATTGATGCGAATAGGGCAGTGGCATCAAACGATACCATGGTCTCTTCATCCTCCATCATGTCTTTGATGGAGTTGAGGAATTCTTGTTCTGAGAGGATAGAGTGGGGTGATTTATTGATGAGGTGCCTGATTCTTCTTTGTAGTTCTTTGGCTAATCTGTGTGATGTAGTGCCTGGTAGGGAGTCTATGGGTCTGCGGGGGACTTCTGGCTCGTGCACTTTAGGCTTTCAGAGCTGTGCTGTGCACTTACCTTGGAAGCTAGCACAGCAGTTGGTTGGGTGTAGAATATTATGGGGTTGGTTAGCTAACATGGCTGGATGGCCAGTTTGTGATATCAACAGTGAGAGTCCAGTTCCTGCACTGAGGCTACCTTGAAGAATTCACCTTCTCAACCTTTCCCTTCACCTGATGCATGGTGACCGTCAGGTTAAACCACCACCAATCATCTTCCTCTAATGAGAGACTAACACTATAGTCTAGTTATAATATGGTGACTTTACCTTTAACTTTTAGTACAGTAGCATTGACAGAGGATTGGCTAACTATTAGAAGGCAGGGAATTGATACAGGTGACTTGCCTTTAGTGGTGATTTGTCCACTTTTCACTGTACTTGTTTGTGTACACGTGATAATAAAGCTAATTCTAATTATAATTCTATTAATAACAAAGTGTTCCTGTTTGACAGCAGCTAATAGATTGACTCCTGAATAGCCAAACAGCTTTGGGGTTTGAATGTTTGAGAGGAAGCCATTGAATCTGTGCAAGGGCAGGAGCTTTCTCTTTACTGTGCAGTAACAAACACCTCAAGCCTGAAGAAAACAGTCTCACCATCCCCCTCCCCCGCAAACTACGCCTTAGCAATGTGTAACCTTTGGCTGTCAACCAATAAGTCAACGACTTTATAATTGTTAACGAGCCACCCAGTACCTTCAGCAAGCAAGTGCAAATATTGAGAGGAGTAGAATCAAGGAGCAGCACGTCCTGACCAGCCAAAAGAAACATCTCAATGAGCTGTGTGGGTAGATACTAATAAACTGGTTTGCCTGCGTTTCCCTCTGCCACATGTTTTCTTTCTAATCTGTACCTATATGTGTATGTAGGGGGTAAGTTTTACAAAGGAATTAAAGTTTGAGCAAGTAGAGTTATTGGTCGATAGTTCATCGTTGTTTACCTGTGGTTAAAGTCTATTAATTTATAAATAGTAACCCTTATTAACTGCAGAAACCTAGTCTGCGCATTCTGTTAACCTGGCTCTAAAAGACAGGTAAATTGGGGAATTCAACTCACTTTACAAATCTTTATTTTCAGCATGTTACAGCAGTGAAGCATAACAGCTGAGGGGGAATGCCAGACTTCTGGTCAGAAAGGGAATCGATGACTATGGGGAAAATGTAGGAAAGTGATGTTAAGGATTATCTCTTCAGCAACCATTTCATTGAAGAGCAGAAGTAGCATGTTGGGCCAAATGGTCTGTTTCTAGTTCCATGTTGTATGGTCATCCACCTTGGCCAGCTTTCCCCTCAGAACATGCTTCCTGGGCCACAACTGTCTACACCCTCTTCATGCAAGTTAGCATTGCCAGTGCAGCAGCCTCAACGCGTCATTACTGCATATCTCAGGCTAACCTGTAATACAGTTCAGCACGTGAACGCTGCACCCTGTGCACACCAACACTTTGCATTGCTGTTTCCAGGCTATTTTATATACAGGGACAAGCTTCCATCTCATGCATTGGATCAAAGTAATTCTGTGGGCTCTGAACTTGCTTTCTTAACACTCACTCGCTTTGTGCCTCCTTAGATGTTTACAGCATCTCTTCCTTGCTCTACCTTGCCTTTTCAATGCAGACAGAAATCCAAGCATTAAATGCTCAAGAGATCAGATTTGTCTGGCACCGTGCAGTGTTAAGGTCATACCTATGATATGTAACAGCAGCTTGTGCGGAAAACATGGTCCTTCAACCAAGTACTCATGTCTCAAAAGTCTACAGGGAGTAATCCTTAATCCAGTTATGGTGGACAATAGTCAGTCAGGGTGTTTGCCTGCACTTATTCAGGAAAGGTTGTGAGGTGCTTAAGTGAGTGAGTAAGGAATTGCAGAATGAAGGAAGGGTTAGTAGTTTGGGGAGATAGAGACCGTGAGAGCTGTTAAAAGAAGGTGCTGCGTGCAATACTGAGAGTGGTGGATCATGATTTGATTTTATATGATTTACTGTCATATGTACCTAAGTACAATGAAAAGCTTTGTTTGTAAGCAGTACAGCCACATCATAGTAAGCAAGGAATACAGAGCACAGGGTGCATGGACAGAGTGAGGCATACAGGTTACACTGCAAAGGATGCATGAAGCAAGATCAACATTAACACGATCAACATTATTTGAAGTTACAAAATCCACTCATCAGTCTAATAGTGGCAGGGAAGAAGCTGTTCTTTAACCTATTGGTGTGTGTGTCTTCAAGCTTCTGCATCTTCTGCCTGACAGAAGAGGTAGTAGGAGAGCATTACTGGTGTGAGATGGGTCTTTGATGATGTTGGCAGGCTTTCCGTGGCAACGAGAAGTGTAAATGGAGTCCATGGATAGAAGGTTGGCTTCCGTAATGGTCTGCACCGTACACACAACCTGTTGTACTTTTTTATGGTCCTGGGCAGAGCACTTTCTGTACCAGACTGTCATGCACCCAGACAGTATGCTTTTGATGAGCGTTGTTGAGAGGTGTGTGCTGTTGCATAGTTGGAATGAGTGTCAGGTAGCAGAGAGAGGTTTGTGGCACTCACCCTGTCATTAACTTTCTTGCAGCATTGCTGCACATTCCTGGATGCCATTATGACTTGGGGCTGCTTTGGACCTGGTTGGCAGTATTTGAAATATGGTACCTGTGGTGTGAATGGTGAATGGTCCTGGCACTGATCAGTACTTCTCGGACTGCTCAGTGCAAGACTGGACACAAGCAATGCTGTGGTGCACACTTAATGGAGTGAGCAGCATAAAATTGCGGCAGAAAAGTCACTAGGGCTCAGCACATTTTTACTAAGAATTTGAAATGACCTTGATGGTAAGCCCATCTCCTTTAAGATCGAGACTTGACATCCCCACCCCCAGCCCCCAAAACTCCCACCAAGTTTGTATGATGACATACTGAGCTGTCCTTTATGCACTCCTCAGCAGTAACCCTTTCAGAGCCCCGTCACCTTACACAACAAGGATTAAGAGGGGGAATTGGGCAGACTGTATTAATCCACAGTGTGTATGGATTAGATGGGCTCAATGGTCTCCTTCTGTTCCATTCTGACTGACCTGATGATACTTGCCCTGCCCCAGGTCGGATTTGAAAGTTTTTGAGAGTCAGCGACCATCACACACCGAGGGAAAGTAACACCACCTAACATCTAACCTGTTCCTACTTTTGCATAATTTGAATGCATAGACCATGGTTTTCCCCATCAGTAAGTTGGCACGTGATTAGGTTTGGACTAGAGCATGAACCAGCCTTTGCACATGGGTAGTGCTGAAAACCATGTTGTGATTGAGGCCATCAATAGAATGTTTTCTTTTTAACTAGAAAAATAAATTAGAGCTAGAGGAGAGGAAAAAGCAAACCACAAATGCTGAAATCCAGAGTGAAAACTGAAAGTATTGCAGTGGACAGCAGGACAGTTTGTTCTATTGAAGGGGTACACCCTGAACATTAACCTGACTGTGTTTAAGATGTTGATCAACCTGCTACACATTTCTCGCAGTTTCAGTTTATATTTTGAATAATGATAATATTTGGCTAGAGCCGATCTGTAACTGAATACTTCTGAGGACGTGTTTCTCATGGAAATCCTGTCAATGTCAGTGCTCAGAGACTGCTGAGGGTAATGTGTTTTGTTCCAAAATTTTGTATAATATATATGTTATTTTTCTATTCATAAGATTGAGAAAGGAGGAGCTAGAAATAAGCCCATACTGCAAGAGCAGAGTGGCTTTATTGTGTAATAGAATTGAGCAGATGAAAGACTTCAGTTGTGTCAAGTGATGGTAAGAATTGAGATTATTCTAAGAACGGAAAAGGCAAAGGGACATATACAGTGAGATGTTCGAAATCTTGGCAGGTTTGGATTGAGTGAAGAAGGAGAATCTATTTGAAGTTTTGGAGGATCAGTAACCAGACAGCAGATCAAACAATCAGGCCACACAGTGGGCCATTCAGCCAATCAAGTCCCACCCAGACACACTTTGCCCACCCTGTCCCTGTACCCCTACATTTCACATGGCTAAGCTGCCTAACCTGCATACCCCTGGACACTATGAGCATTTTAGCTCAGCCAGCTCACCTAGCCTCCAACACTTTGGACTGTGGGAATAAACCATACGACCCGGAGGAAACCGACGCAGACACAGAGAGTATGTGCAAACAGACAGTTGCCCTAAACTGGAATCGAACCCAGGTCTGTGGTGCTGTGAAGCAGCAGTGCTAACTACAGAGCCATTATGCCACCCAAAGTATGGGTAGAAGGTTGGCGAACGAGGAGGTGAGGATAGGAGACATTTGTTTATGCGACAAGCTCAGATCTGAAATACACATTTTGAAAGGGTGATGGTAGCGGATGAACTAAAAAAGATCAAACTGGAATTTTACAAATTTTTAGTGAAAGAAAACATAATGCAAGATTATGAGATTGAGCTATAGGGGTGGAACCAATTTTAAACACTTTCAGAGAGCTAAAACAGGATTGTTGGGATGAATAGCCTCTTTCAGTGCAATATAATTCTAGCCATAGTGGTTTCAACTTTAAGAAAACACATCTATTATTTTGATATTCTGCTCCACTCCTTCGACTGACTCCTTCGTCTGTGTTAGAACAGTGGTTCTCAAACTGGTACGAATGTAACATCCCCAAAATCGAAGCCCAATGCAGGAGCAGAACTTGGTTGCTATACAGGCAGTGTAGAGTAGTACTGCAGTGTTTGTCTTACCTGGGGAGTAGTCTGCCTGGAGGAACACTAGGAACAGCATGGAAGGAAATATCAATTTCTCAAAAATGCTACGAATACTCTTTACACACATCACTTCTCTAGGAGTATTGTGCTGTATAATTTTGATGAGGTTCTGAATGGAGCTTTCAGATTTTAAATTTGATCTTGATCTTGCTTTTTATATAACTTCCTTGTGGCTGTAACTTTTGTATTCCTCATTCTGTTCAATTATCCTAAGATCTTTGCATCTTTGTTTATGATCTACACTATTGCACGCAAAGCAAAACTTTTCACTTTACTTAGAACCTTGATTTGATTCATGATTGCTACATGCATCTATCATTCTTAACAAAATTGAAAGGGACTTCTCAATCACACAAATTTGAGGAGTGCTATATTACAGGGCCCACTGGAGCATGAGCAGTAATCATAATCTGAAGATGGGATATAAGATACAGGTGAATAACTGACTAAGCAATTTCATTCATTACAAATGGCAATCATCTTCACATGGCATGACCTCACTGAAAAGTCAAATAATACTTACAGCAATCAATTTTGTGGCGGTATTATTTTGTTTTGTGGCTAATTTCAGGCTCAAGGTTTTGAGCTCTCAGCCTAGATTAACACTGTATACATCATTAGAAGTGTTTTTTATTGAGTATGATGTTCAGCTAAGGACTATCAATGTAGTTAATCATTCAAGATCCCAGGGCATGAGACATGATTCTCTCTCGTGAGTGGTGAGAAACATTAGCATCTCATCTCATTGCTATGTAGTCGCCCAATGGCATCTACAATGGCATCGCCCAATGTAGTCTACTGCAATGGCATCGAGCATAGCTATGCTACTGATACCTTCTGGAGACATTAGTAAGTGAAGCAAACAAGGGATAGACAGATGTTCAAGCATCTTAAGATTTCATTCTCAGTGATGGGAGAGTAATAGACAGTGCTTCCTACTTGTCTGCCAGGACATGATGTTTTTGTATCATCGCATGAACAGACTCTGTTCTTGTCCCCTCGTAGGGGTAACAAGCCCAACATTAGGCCACTCCACCTCCCATCTTGGATTTCCTCTGTCCTATTGTGGGCCCCAATCTCCTGGAGTGAGAGAAGGAAGGCATTGATTGAGATAAATGTGCCTGCGTAGCTTTTACTACTGGCACAATCAGGGCATGTGATGAAGTGTGAACAAGAAGGCAGAGCAGAGGATGTATGTGGTTTGTAGACTTGGTCAGGGGCTGGTGGTGTTGTGGTGAGCGATGATACTGCCTGTGACAATAAGCATGATAGACCATAAGCTTTAGTGAGAGATATGTACAGGAGTAAAGAGTGAGTGAGTGCAAGTTGGAAGCAGAGAGATGATGATGGCACCTGCCCTGGCAGAGTGGGAAAGTTCAATGCCACACATTTTTGAAGGCTCTCGACACTGCAGTGACTCAGGTGGTAATCTCGGACCTGGCTGGTAAGATCTGGCAACAGAGCCACCTTTGCCAACCTTGAGAAGAGCACGGTTCAGCTAAGCACAATCCCTGTCCAGCAGAACCTCCAGGCCCCTGCCCATAAAGGAGGACACCAATATCCCCTTGTCTGCCATGTCTGAGGGCATTAAAATAAACCACAGAGGGCTGTCATGGCTGCTAGTACTTGACCTGGTGCAGGACTGCCTTTTAAATATGGCATTGGAATCAGGGATCCTCGGTTGCCAAGTCCTCACACTTAGTGAGTGGATGAATTAGAAGAGTGGAGCACCGTACGGCATAGTGTAGAGGTAATGAGGTGAGTTTGGGACCATAGTGAGAGAAATAGCTAGGCCTCACATAGAGGAACCCTAGATGAAACTGTAATAAGCCAATTCTGTTAAATTTGAACACTATGTTTTAAGTCAATGACCTGTCATCAGAACTGGGAAGGTTTAGAGAAATTTAGAGAGTTTAGAGAGAGGAACCAAAATTGTAGTTTGAGTATAGAAAAGGTTGAGAGTAGGGAGTAGGAAATAAAGTTTCAGGGACGCAAGATGGCACCGGCAAGCAAGAAGTTGATTTG
This sequence comes from Stegostoma tigrinum, assembly GCF_030684315.1. Classification (NCBI taxonomy): domain Eukaryota; kingdom Metazoa; phylum Chordata; class Chondrichthyes; order Orectolobiformes; family Stegostomatidae; genus Stegostoma; species Stegostoma tigrinum. The sequence continues at coordinate 51,000,482 of NC_081369.1, forward strand.
AAGTCTGTCTACTTCAACGCCAGGAGCATCCGGAATAAGGTAGGTGAACTAGCAGCATGGGTTGGTACCTGGGACTTCAGTGTTGTGGCCATTTCAGAGACATGGATAGAGCAGGGACAGAAACGGTTGTTACAGGTTCCGGGATTTAGATGTTTCAGTAAGAATAGAGAAGATGGTAAAAGAGGAGGAGGTGTGGCATTGTTGGTCAAGGACAGTATTACAGTTGCAGAAAGGATGTTTGGGGACTCGTCAACTGAGGTAGTATTGGCTGAGGTTAGAAACAGGAAAGGAGAGGTCACCCTGTTGGGAGTTTTCTATAGGCCTCTGAATAATCCAGAGATGTAGAGGAAAGGATAGGAAAGATGATTCTCGATAGGAGTGAGAAAGACAGGTAGTTGTCAAGGGGGACTTCAACTTTCCAAATATTGACTGTGAGCACTATAGTTCGAGTACTATAGATGGGTCACTTTTTGTCCAGTGTGTGCAGGAGGGCTTCCTGACACAGTATGTAGACAGGCCAACAAGGGGCGAAGCCACATTAGATTTGGTACTGGGTAATGACCCCGGCCAGGTGTCAGATTTGGAAGTAGGTGAGCACTTTGGTGATAGCGATCACAATTCTGTTATGTTGATTTTAGTGATGGAAAGGGATAGGTGTGTACCACTGGGCAAGAGTTATAGCTGAGGGAAAGGCAATTACAATGAGATTAGGCAAGATTTAGGGAGCATAGGATGGGAAAGGAAACTGCAGGGGATGGGCACATTAGAAATGTGGAGCTTATTCAAGGAAAAGCTCCTGTGTGTCCTAGATAAGTTCGTACCTGTCATGCAGAGAGGAAGCTGTAGAGCACGGAAGCTGTGGTTTACGAAGGAAGTGGAATCTCTGGTCAAGAGGAAGAAGAAGGCTTATGTTAGGATGAGATGTGAAGGCTCAGTTAGGGCGCTTGAGGGTTACAAGGTAGCGAGGAAAGACCTAAAGAGAGAGCTCAGAAGAGCCAGGAGGAGACATGAGAAGTTGTTGGCGGATAGGATCAGGGTAAACCCTAAGGCTTTCTATAGGTATTTAAGAAATAAAAGAATGACGAGAGTAAGATTAGGGCCAATCAAGGATAGTAGTGGGAAGTTGTGTGTGGAGTCAGAGGAGATGGGGAAGCACTAAATGAATATTTTTCGACAGAATTCACTCTAGAAAACAACAATGTTGTCAAGGAGAATACTGAGATACAGGCTACTAGACTAGGTGGGACTGAAGTTCACAAGGAAGAGGTATTAGAAATCCTACAGTGTGAAAATAGATAAGTCCCCTGGGCCGGATGGGATTTATCCTAGGATCCTCTGGGAAGCAAGGGAGGAGATTGCTGAGCCTTTGGCATTGATCTTTAAATCGTCATTGTCTACAGGAATAGTGCCAGAAGACTGGAGGATAGCAAATGAGGTTCCCTTGTTCAAGAAGGGGAGTAGAGATAACCCTGGTAATTATAGACCAGTGAGCCTTACTTCAGTTGTTGGTAAAGTGTTGGAAAAGGCTATAAGAGACAGGATTTATAATCATCTGGAAAAGAATAATTTGATTAGGGATAGTCAGCACGGTTTTGTGAAGGGTAGGTCGTGCCTCACAAACCTTATTGAGTTCTTTGAGAAGGTGACCAAACAGGTAGATGAGAGTAAACCGGTTGATGTGGTGTATATGGATTTCAGCAAGGCGTTCGATAAGGTTCCCCACAATAGGCTATTGTACAAAATGCGGAGGAATGGGATTGTGGGAGATACAGCAGTTTGGATCAGAAATTGGCTTGCTGAAAGAAGACAGAGGGTGGTGGTTGATGGGAAATGTTCATCCTGGAGACCAGTTACTAGTAGTGTACCGCAAGGGTCGGTGTTGGGTCCACTGCTGTTTGTCATTTTTATAAATGACCTGGATGAGGGCGTAGAAGGATGGGTTAGTAAATTTGCAGACGACACTGAGGTCGGTGGAGTTGTGGATAGTGAAGAAGGATGTTGTAGGTTACAGAGAGACATAGATAAGCTGCAGAGCTGGGCTGCGAGGTGGCAAATGGAGTTTAATGCAGACAAGTGTGAGGTGATGCACTTTAGTAGGAGTAACCGGAATGCAGAGTGCTGGGCTAATGGTAAGATTCTTGGTATTGTGGATGAGCAGAGAGATCTCGGTGTCCATGTACGCAGATCCTTGAAATTTGCCATCCAGGTTGACAAGGTTGTTAAGAAGGCATACAGTGTTTTAGCTTTTATTAATAGAGGGATCGAGTTCCGGAACCAAGAGGTTATGGTGAAGCTGTACAAAACTCTGGTGCGGCCGCACCTGGAGTATTGCGTACAGTTCTGGTCACCGCTTTATAAGAAGGATGTGGAAGCTTTGGAAAGGGTGCAGAGGAGATTTACTTGGATGTTGCCTGGTATGAAGGGAAGGTCTTACAAGGAAAGGCTGAGAGACCTGAGGCTGTTTTTGTTTGAGAGGCGACTTAATTGAGACATATAAGATAATCAGAGGGTTAGATAGGGTGGATGGGGACAGCCTTTTTCCTAGGATGGTGATGGCGAGCACGAATGGGCATACCTTTGAGGGGTGATAGATATAGGACAGATGTCAGAGGTAGTTTCTTTACTCAGAGAGTAGTAAAGGTATGGAACGCTTTGCCTGCAAGGGTAGTAGATTTGCCAACTTTAAGTACATTTAAGTCGTCATTGGACAAGCATATGGATGTACATGGAATAGTGTAACTTAGACGGGCTTCAGATCAGTATGACAGGTTGGCACAACATCAAAAGGATGATAATGTCAAAGGGATGATAATGCAAACAAAAGAGAGTAGTAATGGCATGGTCTTCAGATGAGTGGTTATGGAGGCAGTAATATTAAGTCCTTCATAGATGACACAGTGGCTCAGTGGTCAGCACTGCTGCCTCACCACACCAGGGACCTAGCTTTGATTCCAGCTCCAGCTGACTGTGTGGAGTTTGCATGTTTTCTCTGTGTCTGCATGGGTTTCCTCTTGGTGCTCCAATTTCCTCCCACAGTCCAGAGATGTGCAGGTTAGCTGGATTAACCATGGGGAGTGCAGGATTAGAGGGATAGATCTATTTGGAGAGTTGGTGCAGACTCAATGGGCCAAATGGCCTCTTTCCGCACTGTAGGAATTCCATGATTCTGTGAAAATAAATCAGAAATTGGTCTTGCCGGGGGTGGAAATGATTACAGTACAATCTATTGTTATTCAAAAATGTAGGAAATGTAGTTAAGTGGTGTTTTGCTTCTGAACCTACATATAACAAGGCAATCATAACTCCTCCTTCAGCAAACCCATACAGTCTGCCCCCAGGGTCTTCAAGCTGCAGTCCTGGATCACATATGAGTTCCTATTTTGAACCTTGGAGATATAGTTTTAAAAACTCAGAACCCAAGGCCCAACAGTGCTAGGATTTCTTATCGATAGTTTGTCATAGAGTCTGACAGCATTGAAACGGACTCTTTGTTCCAACTAGTCTACACTGACCATGCTTCCAAAGTAAACTAGTCCCACATGCCTGCTTATGGCCCATATCCCTCTAAACCTTTCCTATTCATGTATCTATTCAAATATCTTTTATACATTGTAACTGTACCTGCATTGACCACTTCCTCTGGCAGTTCATTCCACACATGAACCACTCTGTTTAAAAAACAGTTACCCCTCAATCCTTTTTAAAACATCCCCCTCTAACCTTAAAAAATGCCTCCCTAGTTTTGAACTCTCCCACCCTAGGGAAAATCCTCATTATTCACCTTATCTTGATTTTGCAAACCTTTTATAAGGTCACCCCTTAAACTCCTGGTTTGTCTTGTTGAGCAATATATTGTAACGATACAATGGCTATGAGAGGTGTATTTTGTCCTGGTTCTTTTTTATGAGGAAAGGTTGAGACAGAGGTACAGAGCAGTGTGCTCAAAGCCAATAAAGTAAACAGCTTGTGAAGCCTTTTTTTTTAAAGTTGGAACTATAGTGGCAGCCTTACTGCCTGTGGTCAAGCTCCCACAGAACCAGGACTTTTAGTTTTAGCTTTCTATAGTTGCTGGGATGTTGAAGCCAGACGTGGAAGCTCTTAATCCTCTCTCTGTTGCAGCTAAAGGCTGGGATTCTCTTCCTGCTGCCAGAATTGCATGTGAGACAACATCAATTTTAATGAGAGATGGTACACCTTATTATCTCTATTTTACTGAATTTGCTTTTGCTAAGGGTGTGTGTATAGGGATGTTACCTTATTGGAATAATACAGTTAATGTGTGCATATATATATATTATTTTGGTAAATATTTCAATAGAGTTACAGTTAAGCCAATTCTTTTCATTTTTATTTTGTCATCATTTTTACTATAGTGTAAAAAAAGTATGTATTGCTTAAAAGCAAGTAGCCTGACCGATCAAATTACATCTGGAACACAATGCCTTATACTTATGAAATATGGAAAAGTTAGGGTCTAGGCTATCTTCTTAATATATTTTTGAGGGGTTTTGGTCTGGTCCATAACAACAGTATTCATTTCAAATGCCTGCACTATTTTATGTATATTCAAAAAGAATGGTCAAACATTGTGATTGAGTATTTTTAAGAGAACTTTGTACCTTCTGCTCACTTCCCCGTTATTTACTGAAGACCATTGAAGGTTGATTTATGTGTTGTGCAATGATTTTCTTACAGTTAAACTATTTTAACGCCTTCAATTCTATGGCCACCTGTATATTGATATGTACGTTGATACATGTTACTTTCACAGAATTATGATCATTGTGATTTGATGTTAATTGTTTCTTCAAACAATTATTCAAATGAAAGTAGTTTGTGGACTTTTTTCATCCAGATCAGCATACTAACCTACATTCAAAGGCCCTCCAGTGGAACTTTGGCAGCTTTTGTTCATTTAAATATTTAGTTCATTTAAACATTTTGTTCATTAAATGTTCCACACTTAAGGCTTTTTAATGTCAGTTTGTAATGCTGAATCACTGGAACATCTGATGTTGATTATCTCAAGTCTAAATTGATCCCTGTGCTTTTGTGATGTCAACAACAACTTGCACATCATATTTTAAGATAATAAACTCAGCGAAGATGAATTATTGATACATTATAAAGCAAAATGTGACACCAAGCCACTTGAATAGATATTAGGCCAGATAACCAAAAAGCTTGGTCAAAGAGATAGTAGGAACCGCAGATGCTGGACAATCTGAGATAACACGGTGTAGAGCTGGATGAACACAGCAGGCCAAGCAGCATCAGAGGAGCAGGAAAGCTGACGTTTCGGGTCTGGACCCTTCTTCAGAAATTGGGGAGGTAAAGGGGATTTTCAAAATAAATAGGGGAAGGTGGATGGAAGGTGGATCAAAGAGCAGATAAGTGCAGAGGAGACGGACAGGTCAAGGAGGCAGGGATAGAGCCAGTAAAGAGGTTGCTTTTAAGAAAAGTCTAAAAGGAGGAAAGACAGGAGGGAGTAAAAGTGGGGTGGCACGGTGGCTCAGTGGTAAGCACTGCAGCCTCGCAGCACCAGGGACCTGGGTTCGATTCCAGCCTCGGGCAACTGTCTGTGTGGAGTTTGCACATTCTGCATGTGTCTGTGTGGTTTCCTCCGGGTGCTCCGGTTTCCTCCCACAGCCCAGTGATGTGCAGGCTAGGTGGATCAGCCATGTTAAGTTGTCCATAGTGTTCAGGGGTGTATGGGTTATAGGGGGATGGGTCTGGTGGGATGCTTCAAGTGGCAGTGTGGACTTGTTGGGCCAAAGGGCCTGTTTCCACACTGTAGGGAATCTAATCTAATCTAATCTAAAAGGGTTTAGCACCTAAGTAAATGTCACCAGTGGTGGAGCAATTAAAATTCTCAATAAGTCAGAATTAAAGGTGCACAGATATATCAAGATGACAAAGCTGGAGGATGTTAACTGGAGACAAGCAAGGTGAAGGTAAAATTGACACTTTGAAAAAGGTGTTGCATTCAGAATACAGCTTATGCTAGGGACCACCGGAAAGCTGGATAAATGCAACTTGGCACAAATAAGAGCATGAGCAGCAGAATTTTGGATAACCTCAAGTTTAAGAAAGATGTTGCAGGAAGTCAGTGAGCTGAGCATTATGGTCACATGTAGAGATACCAAAGGCATGAGTCCCTTGCAGGGTGAGAACAAGCACGTGGAAGGAAGTTTAATGTTTCAGCTTCATTAACTAGCAAAAATAAACTGCTCTAACTATCCATGCTTTTATTATTTACAAAGTGGGTCATGGAAACTCCTTTTTTTAAGAACTATTCCTAAAGTAAAATTTAACGATATTTCAACAGCTGGTGTTTTTCTATAATTTAGAGTCACCGAGTCATACAGCACGGGAACAAACCCTTCAGTGCAACTCATCCATGCTGACCAAAATCCTAAACTGAACTAGTCCCATTTGCCTGCAATTGGCCCATATCCTCCTAAACTTTTCCTATTCATGTACCTGTCCAAATGTCTTAAATGTTGTAACTGTTCCTGCATCTATCTTTGAACCACCCTCTGTTTGAAAAAATTGTCCCTCAGATCTCTTTTAAATCCTTCTCCTTTCACCCTTAATTTTAAGCTCTGTAGTTCTGAACTCCCCAACCCAAGGGAAAAGACTTTTGCTATTCACTTTATCTATGTCCCTCATGATTTTATAAACCTCTCTAAGGTCACCCCTCAACCTTCTACACTCGTGTAAAAAGCCACAGCTTTATCCAGCTTCTCTTTATAACTCAAACGCTGTATTGGCTTACTTCAGCAAATTTTCAATGTCCTTAACAGTTCAGAGTGTTGAGTGTTCATCAAACATGCCAGTTTCACCAGAGTTGAAGTTAAGAGTCAACCACAATGCCATGGGTCTGGAGTCACATGTAGTCCAGACCAGGTAAAGATGGCAGTTTCGTTCCCTAAAGAACATTAGCGATAGGGCTTCTTTTCCTGACAACGAACAACAGATTCATGGTCATCATTAGATTCTTAATTGCATATTTTTATTAAGTTCAAGTTCCACCATCTACCATGGTGGGATGCAAAGCCAGGACCTTAGCCCTGTATCTCAGGAATAATATTACAGCGATAATGCCACTCGGCCATCACCTCCAGTAAATCACTGAATGTCAATTGCAATTCCTCCTTCAGATCACTTGGGCCACCTTTTTCTTATGAAACTGTTCTGGCATTATTGCCATTCACGAAGAGAAACAGTCTTTTATAAATAGAAGCCTGCTCGGGCATTAAAAAGTTTGCTTTTCATGTTTTGTACCCACTGAAGAAATATAAGACCTTTTCTGACTACTGTGATTTTGTTCTGAGTGAGGAAGCGTTGTCACACTGATTCATTAAATTCCTTGCCTACATTTATAATTATTTGCTCAGATTTCTAGCAGTGCTGGATGTATTTGATCTTTTGTTCAGAATTGTTGTTTTGATTTGAAGATTCGAGAGGTTCAGCTAGTCTGTAGTTGCAGATTCCTCCAACCACAGTCTTATTAATGCTAATTATTTGGCCGATATACCGAACCAGATAAAATATATTGAAAAATACCGAAAGAACTGCAAATGCTGTAATTCAGGATCAAAAACAAAATTGCTGGAAAAGGCAGGCAGGTCTGGCAGCATCTGTGAAGGAAAAAACAGAGTTAATGTTTTGGGTCTGGTGGCTTCTGAGGAAGGGTCACTGGACCCAAAACGTGAACTCTGTTTTCTCCTTCACAGATGCTGCCATATCTGCTGAGCTTTTCCAGTATAACATGGTGTAGAGCTGGATGAACACAGCAGGCCAAGCAGTATCAAAGGAGCAGGAAAGCTGACGTTTCAGTTCGAGACCCTTCTTCAGAAAAGCTTTTCCAGCAATTTTGTTTTTGAAACTATACTGAAAGTCGGGTGAGCTTTCTTAGGCGCATAGGTTCTACATACTCACCAGCTGTGCATCGTGATTCCAGAACAGAAGAAACATTAAAGGGAAATAAATAGAGCTTACAACATCAACAACAAAATCTACATGACACAATTTATCCATGTGCTCTCCAAAACTGTCCCCCTTGCTTTTCTAAGCAAGGACAGTTGGTACTGTTTGCATTTCTAACCTGGGGAAAGATCCAAGCCTTGCTCAAAAAAGATGCTCACTTCTGAAGAGCTGCTCAAACCTGACAAAACATGTCAGTTGAACACAGATTGCACCTTCCTGCAGGACAACTTGGCCCGTTCAGGAGAAATCACACCAACCTTGGGCAAGGAGAAAAAAGGTTTGACATTAGCCCAAGAGCCCCTGGACAGATCACTGAGAAGAAGAGGCAAAGGTACCACCGCCTTATATAATTCTTGCTGTTCTAGGGAAAATAACCATTTTTGAACTGCTAGACAATAAAATGTGAGGCTGGATGAACACAGCAGGCCAAGCAGCATCTCAGGAGCACAAAAGCTGACGTATCGGGCCTAGACCCTTCATCAGAGAGGGGGATGGGGAGAGGGAACTGGAATAAATAGGGAGAGAGGGGGAGGCGGACCGAAGATGGAGAGTAAAGAAGATAGGTGGAGAGAGTATAGGTGGGGAGGTAGGGAGGGGATAGGTCAGCCCAGGGAAGACGGACAGGTCAAGGAGGTGGGATGAGGTTAGTAGGTAGCTGGGGGTGTGGCTTGGGGTGGGAGGAAGGGATGGGTGAGAGGAAGAGCCCGTTAGGGAAGCAGAGACAGGTTGGACTGGTTTTGGGATGCAGTGGGTCGGGGGGAAGAGCTGGGCTGGTTGTGTGGTGCAGTGGGGGGAGGGGACGAACTGGGCTGGTTTAGGGATGCAGTAGGGGAAGGGGAGATTTTGAAACTGGTGAAGTCCACATTGATACCATATGGCTGCAGGGTTCCCAGGCGGAATATGAGTTGCTGTTCCTGCAACCTTCGGGTGGCATCATTGTGGCAGTGCAAGAGGCCCATGATGGACATGTCATCTAGAGAATGGGAGGGGGAGTGGAAATGGTTTGCGTGTGGTGCAGTGGGGGGAGGGAACGAACTAGGCATCCCTAAACCAGCCTAGTTCGTCCCCTCCCCCCACTGCACCACACAACCAGCCCAGCTCTTCCCCCCCCCCCCCCCCGACCCACTGCATCCCAAAACCAGTCCAACCTGTCTCTGCCTCCCTAACGGGCTCTTCCTCTCACCCATCCCTTCCTCCCACCCCAAGCCGCACCCCCAGCTACCTACTAACCTCATCCCACCTCCTTGACCTGTCCGTCTTCCCTGGACCTATCCCCTCCCTACCTCCCCACCTATACTCTCTCCACCTATCTTCTTTACTCTCCATCTTCGGTCCGCCTCCCCCTCTCTCCCTATTTATTCCAGTTCCCTCTCCCCATGCCCCTCTCTGATGAAGGGTCTAGGCCCGAAACGTCAGCTTTTGTGCTCCTGAGATGCTGCTTGGCCTGCTGTGTTCATCCAGCCTCACATTTTATTGTCTTGGAATTCTCCAGCATCTGCAGTTCCCACTATCTCTGATACCATTTTTGAACTGCTGTTCAGATTGGAAGAAACTTTACAAGTTACTATTGGACTGCCCATCTGGGTTATTAATATTAGATATTAAAGTGTGTGTAAGTGCTGTGAAAGGTGTGCATCTGTGAACACCTCCACGGCTTGGGGTGAAATAAACACAGTGGGAGGTGAAGACTGAAGTCTCACACCTCACTGCTTAACGTCGGAAGATGGTGCAAAATCCCCAGCTGCAATCAGGAAGCCAACTGTGGCAAGGTAAACATTTAAACATGGTTTAAAGTTCTAAATAAATTGGGAAAAAAAATAAACGCCTGCATGTATGTTTGTTCTAGGAGCCTGATACTTCAATTTTTCCTTTAATTCAGGCACTTGCAAAGGTGCCATTTAGCACGCCTCTCAGTAAAGTTCAGTAGCTCAGAGAGCATGGTGCTGTCTTTGTAGCAAGAGCGACTGTCAGCTGTGGTAAATGATCTCAGACTGTCAGGGTATCATGAGTGAATTAATTTATTTAGTACCTGGTAACACTGACAGACTTATTGGAAATTTTTGTGAATTCTGGGGCAAAATCACTGAAACCAGTTACTCGAGTTTTAATTGATTTCTGTGTTTTTAATGTTATTTTTCTAGTTGCTTGATATCCCAGAAGAACTAATGGACAACCATGATCTAACTGTAGACTACATCCTTACACCTACTCGAGTGATAAAAACAAACTGTAGCCGTTCCAAGCCTCAAGGAATTATATGGTCGAAGGTTTACAATCCCTTTTATTCTTTGAATTCGTGAAAAGAAATATTCTTTATGTTTGTCGTAGTACTTCTTTCATTGTATTGCAGGTTGTCCTGAAAAAAGAACAATCAGCACAGAAACTGGCCATTCAGCCCATCATTTCTGCACTGGCTCTCCAAATGAGCTTCATGGCCTGGTGCCATACTGCATTTTCCCCATACCTTTGCACTTTGTTTTTATCTGAATAATCATCCAATGCCCTATTGGATGCTTCAGTTAAACCTGTCTCTACCACTCCTCCATGCAGTGCATTCCATACCCAGACTACTCACTTCACCCTTGCTTCGTTTAAAGATCATTTTAAATCTATGTCCCTCTTGTTCTTGTACATTAGGAACAACTTCTCTGTATCTCCTGTACCCAGCCTGCTTTTGATTTTGAAAATCTCTGTCAGATCTCCTATTAGCCACCTCCTTTCCAAGGAATACATTTTTCTCAATCATATTTTCATAAATGAAATCCCTCATCCCTTGAATCATTCTTGTAAAACACTTCAGCACTCTCTCCAATGCATTCACGTCCTTCCTATCATGTGCCACCCAGAATTGTATGCAATATTCCAGCTGAGTTCAGCAAGTGCCTTACACCAAGACATTTATATTTGATTTCCATCTTACCATCCGTGTTTTTCAGTCTGTATCTAGTGAAAGTGCCTGCCTCCCTCTTGGCATCCTATGAACATGCAGCTGTAATTGCGAATCAAAGGGCAAGCATTGCACATACACCAGTGAATCACACTATTGAAACATAATTACAAATACAACCTTTTAAAAATCATATTTTTCATTGTGTGTTGTGCACTAAGAGCCTCCTTTATGATATCTGTGAGAAATGTAGTTGCTGGCAGGATTTGGATTTTGATTTGGGGTCTTGACGTTGGGATTGAAAGACTCTACAGTTTGTGGGAAACAGTCATCCTGGCAGTTTTATTCCTGAATTGGCCAATTAGCAGCTTTCCATTATGTTTCTTGTCCAGTTAACGATAGTGGGTGCGCTTATCAAGCCCCAAAGCCAATAAGGGTCCTCCAGTATGGAAGGAGCTACATCTGGAGGTGCCCTCTCAGAAACGTTTCAACTCAAAAATGGTAATAGCTGCATCATTGTGGAGGAATTCTCCTGCATTGGGCAACTTGAAACTGTAGCTAGGTCAGTAAGGCTAGACAGGCCTCAAAGCTTACATTGGCTCCCCATTCTGTTATTGGGATATTGCCTTGAGGCAGTTGCCTGTTCCCCATTCTACAGGAGGCCCACAGGCTACCTTGAAGTGACCCTTAGAGTCAGAGAATCCAACTCTCCTTCCGAAAGCAGGGCAACCAGAACTGTACACAGCACTCCAAAAGTGACCTCACCAACGTCCTGTGGAACTGCAACATGAGTCTGAGCAAATGAAGGCCAGCATGCTTACACGTTCTTTACCACCCTGTCTAACTGTGGCGTAGCTTTCAAAGAACTATGTACCTTTAATAGATATGAACTCACCTTAATCCGTTCATTCCTACATTTGGATAGTCCCTCTGACCTTGGTGTTTGTGTTTTACCATTTCTGTTACTCAGGTGGATTCGGAGATGATGGAAAAAATTCCAATCCTTAAAAACCTTCAATTCAGGGAAGGAAAAGCAGGAAAGGATGTTGCTCTGAAGGATGAAATGCACACAGAGAAGAAAGAACTCCACAGTCTGTTAGATCAAAGAATGTCGTCAGGGAAAGGGGGAAGTGCATTCAAGGTTAAAACTAACACAATGGAAATGGCCAGAAATACTGAAGCTAGTGAAGAACAAATAGAATCTAGCTGTCAAAAGCAGCTTAACGCTCCAACCAGAGTTACTGCAGTTTATATGGGTAACCTACCTCGGAGCCTGAGAGTCAGTGAATTAAAGAATATCTTAAGAGAGCACAATGCAGTTCCATTGCGTCTTCGTTGGCAGGGTGCCCAGCACAGGGTTTTTCTTGATTATAAGGATGAGTTCACTGCAAGAGAAGCTGTAACCTCCCTGACTGGGCTAAGCATAAGTGGGAATATAATTAAAATTGAACTTTCCAAGTGTCAAAGAGACAATAGATCTAAACATCAAAGCACTGAAAAAAACGAGCAGCCAATAACCTGAGTCCAAACCAAAAACGTCAGCAGCAAATTTCACACGTAATTATGTTTTAGAAGAATCGATCATATCGAGAAGTGCAAGGTGCAACAGAGGCAGCTTATTAATAATTCTATTTTGTATATAGTGCCTCATTTGGACATGAAAGACCAGTTCAACAACCTGAAAGAATACACATTCATGAACAGCCAATGAAATTAGAAAAGTTTGATAAGTGCCTATTCTGCTGTGGTACAGATATTATTGGCCAGATACTACTATCTGTATGTGATAGCTGACATAACATGGTTACATATATAAATATTAGAAAGCACATTAAATACTGTAGGGCCTTTTGCAGTAGTGTCCCTACCTCTGGACCAGGCAAGTCATACCTACTCCAGATGTGGGATGTAACACTGAACAGACTGAATTGAAAATATCTTTGAAATATTACAACAGACATTGCATTTATTTTCTGTTCAGCTTTATAGAAAACTTCAAATGAACATAAATGGCTTTGTACTCAGGGTTAAATGATACATAAGTGATTTTTTTTGTTAATTGTTGACACTGCTTAAGTTTACTCTCTACAAATTATAAGCTTCAATAATTTCCTGGTGTCCACCTTTTTATTTTGGGAATTTATGGAATCCAGTAACTTTTCTGTGAACCTTAAAAATATGGTCCATCAGAACTTTACAATAATAGGATTGTTTCACATACCTTAAGTGGCCAGAAGACTCTTAACAGAAGCAGGTGATACAGACCATTCAGGAAGCATGTTTTCTGAGGAAATAAATTTCTTGAGAGACCTTTTGAAAGCTATTTCACAAGCAAGGCCAGGGTAGAGCCCATTAATGTCATCTTGGAGAGGAAAAGCGTTTTACTGGCTCACGAGGTAAAAGTCCCATAGGTCAGATGACAGCATGTCAGACAAGAAATCACAGACGAGTTGCATTGAATCCATTGTCACTAGGTTTGAACAGAAGTCAAAAAAAAGCTTCACAACAAGAAAAAAAAGGCATCCAATAAATTCATGGCCAAAGAAGCACCATATGTAATTCTTTATTCTGCAAAAGCCCTGTTACCTTGGTATGAACTGAATATATGACTGATGGAATAAATGCAAATGCATAGACATTGATTTAGAGGTGAATGGTCAGGACTGCTGTCCTTTAGGGAAAGGAATATGTTTTTTCTTTCCAGTTCACTCCATCCCTAGTTGCCCTTGAGAAATTGTTGGTGAGCTGCTGAAATCCATTTTGTACTAGCACATCTGCAATGGCGTTGGGAAAGGAGTTCCTGGATTTTGACCCTGGATCCAGAATCTCCACGGTGCAGAAAAAGGCCATTTAGCCTATCAAGTCTGTACCAACCCTACAAGGAGCATCCCACCCAGACCTAGCTCCTCTACCCTATCCATCATGCCTAATCCACCTCGCCTTCACATCCCTAAACACTATGTACAATTTAGCTCAGCCAAACCACCGAAACTGCACATCCATGGATTGTAGGAGGAAACAGGAGGTTCTGCCTGAAACCCATATAAAAACTCCACATAGGCAGTCACCCAAGGCCGTAATCCAGCTCGGATCCCTGGCACTGTGAGGCAGCATTGCTATTCCAGTGTGCCACCCATAACTACTGAGCCAACAAGTCTGGATGCTGAGTAGCTTCGAGGTGAATCTCTAACTTGTCTGGCTTTTAATGAATGGCATATGTGCCTCTGTTTACACAGCACAGTTCGACTCTTGATAACTAGAAAGTGGCAACAATTGCTTGTGGAGAGTATTTCACACATTTTGAAAAATTAGAAGGTTGTATCTTTTGAATGAGCTTGCATTGCATGAAGATTGGCAGAGAAAAATTACCTTCTGCCTTTGAAACTGTACTCCATAAGTGAGGAATATTTTGCTGTTGTAGTTTCACGGAGAGCCTTTTTTGTAGCCATCACATTGAATGAATAGTTGGTGTTTGTTAAGCTTCAAAATGCTTAAATGGCCTCAAAGGGATGTAGCTCTGTTTCAACTTCAGACTACTTCAGTGTGTGAGAATATTTTTATTTTATTTTCATCAAATGGAGTGACAATCAGGTAGGTTAACAGACCTGCAAATTATGTCACCGGGCAGTGACATAATAGTTCTCATGACCGACCCTAGCGAGTTGCCCAATTGGTAGTTGAACGTTACCAATTCAATTAGCCTAGTGATCTAGTACCACACAAGAAGACCATTTCAAGTTAGCAGAGGAATTTAGGCCAAGTGCTAGTCACAATAAATGCTTTGTAATCTCTTTAACGAGCAGTAGCAGATTACATAAGTGACGAGTAGCTACAGAACTATCATCCAAATGCCTGTTGCTGGAATACACTTGAATTCTTTGTCCTTCAGTAAACCCAGGCCAAAACAATATTGCAGCTCAGGACTCCACCTTCATCTCTGAAGCTGTTTAGCACTTGATCTATCAGTTACTTGACTTTTATTGATCCCTAGAAAGGTTGTTAGTCTACTCAAGTGCAGTTTTGATTCAAACTATGTTAAAGGCAGATTTCTGCCTTTCTCGTTTTCACCAAGGGAGAGGTTAGATATTACAGGTTGGGGGTAGAGGGGAGAATGTTCCAGAAAGTCTGATTGATTAAAATGGTAAAGCATCATTTAATTATTCTGACGGGCAATTGGAATAATAGCATTAAGTAAATGGAAATAATGAAATATAATGTGTAAAAATGTCTTCTGTATAAACAAAGGCAAAAGTATTGCAGGTGTTGAAAAATTGAAATAAAAACAAAGTGCTGGAGAAACTTAGCAGGTCTGGCAGCATCTCTGGAGTATGGCAATTAAAATACTTTTCACTTTTTTGTAAAAATACAAATGTCAATTACTATTCTATTCTGGAGAGAGAAACAGTTCACATTTTGTCTTCAAATATGAGTCTTCGTTGGAGCTGAAGAGTACTGGAAAAATGACTAAGTTGTTCTGTTGAAAAGGGGCAGGAGATCAATTGGAACAGATGCTAAGAGTGCCCAGAGCAAAGGACAAACAGTAGTAGAAAAACGATAGAGCTGGAGAGTAGGTATAATGGTAGTGATTGTAGCAGAAAATAGGTCAGCTCTGTTGCCTATGCAGGCAGGAATATAAAAGGGGAGTGAATATAATCAAAGTAGAGGACAGTATTTTCCTGGTTTGAATTTGTTGAACTTGGTGATGGTTTCTGAATGCTGTAAATTGATGAAACAGAGAAGAGGTGCAGTTCCTCAAGCTTGCACGAGTCTTCATGGAGCAGTACCGAAGGCCTAGGACAGAAATCTTAGTGTGATGGCAACATGGTATATTGAATTGGCATGCAACTCGAAAGGTCAGATTAATTTTTTTTTGAATGGAGGTGTTCCACAAACTTTGCGTTTGGTCTCATCAATATAGTGGACAATACATTGGTAGTTGTGAATTCGATAGACTAGATTGAAAGAATTGCAAGCAAATTGCTGCTTCACCTGGAAGGTGTGTTTGGTGGTTTTGACAATGACGGCAAATGAAGTACAAGGGCATGTGTTATCCCTTTTACCATTCATAGGAAGATGCTATGGAGATTTAAGTGGTGTTCAGATGTATCAGAGGAGAGGGTCAAGGTGTTAGGGGAGAAATAATCGCTGCAAGATACTGACAAGGGAGGAAAATGGAATGCTGGATGGAAATACTGAAGGGTGACCTTTTGAACACAGTGCCAAGGGCACCCTATTATTGTTCTTGGAGGGAAGGAACGGATGAGGGCAGATGTGAGGTTGACTGTAAGGAATGGAATAGAATCATTACAGGAAGCAGGATATGAGAAAGTGTCATCAAGCTAACTATCAAATGGGTTTGTGGTGGACTGCCTGTCTCCAGAAATGGAAACAGAGAAGTCAAAGAAGGGAAAGGAAGGATCAGGGATGGGCCAGGTGACGGTGAGAAAAGGCTAGAAATCAGAAGCAAAACTGATGAACTTTTCCAATTCTGGATGAGATAAAAGAATGTTCCACATGGCCCACAAAGAGACAAGTATTTTTACTCTGTATCTTTTATATATAAAAAAAAGTTAGCTTCTGGTACCCAGAATTTTATCTGGTGATAAAATAGAACATCAATAATTGCATTTACAATTTTGGAATTATAAGGTAAGTGCAACAATCTGGTGAGACTGTCCTTTGTAAGCAACTTCTCCAAAACATTAAATTTCAGTATTAGAATTTTTCCACTGTTAGTATTTGTCGATACATTACCACTAGAGGGAAGCAAGCTACAAGGAAGAGAATGAGCTATTTGAGGTTACTCGAGCTCTCTTGAGCCTTCATAGAATTCTGCTTCTTTAATAAAAATAAGGATATATTTATTAAATTTTGAAATCCGTATTAACAAAACAAACTGTGTCAACATTGAAAGTTTAATTTATCAGTCTTTTAATTCTGGTAGCATTTGCAGGAAATATACAGATTCCAGAAAGTGTTATTACTCCAGAGTTAGATGGTAAAGATATTGAACAATAGTGCATCTTACAGAAGCAAAAAAGTTCATTTATTATCACACAAAATCAAGTGCAATAACATTTGTCAATGGTTTGGTCCACTGATTGCCTAATTTAAGCTGCAGGATCCAAAGCTTGCTGAGTAATGTCAGACAGAGTACTGATCCAGATAATAACAATCCCTTCTTGATGTTTTGAATTGGAAAGGATATTATCACACAGCCATGAAAACCTTTTCTACTCAGAAGTGTACTGATTTGTGTCATAGGCTGGCGTTTCCACAGGGACAGATGCACTTGCAAAACAGCTTCAAAATAACAGCACTTAAGCTTAATGCTAAAAACTAATTGGTGCTGTTTGATTTGGTCTTCTGCTGAAGTTATAGCAATAAACTGTGAGAACCTCTAGGCAAATTCTTTGCATTTCTGGTCAGCTGGTTGAAAGAAATTTAATTTTGACAAATTAAATGTTGCATTTGAGAAGAAATAATGAAAATATGGTTTCAACTGATAAAGTCGCAGCAAATTACCCACACACTGTGCTAGTAGGCTTGTGGTTTCACCTTGTGTGTTCCTCCTCGCCCCGTGAAGAGAATCTGGATCCACGTAGGAAAATAGAACTCTACCTCTGTGGGTTCAATGCTTACTATCATTGGATGCATAAAATTAACGATGGATCTTCACACACTTTATCTAACAAGCTGGTCACAAATAAACATGAACAACTTAGGGATGGATTTAGTACACAGAATGTGTACATTGCTTATCATTACAACGTAGAGGAGAATTTAAAAAGAATGACAGAATAGATTGTCATAATTGAGTCCTTTCCTTGTAAGTTATGTTAAGATTTTATAATCAGGTCAGACAAGCTTTGTGATATTGTGATGAACTTCTGCTAATTGAAGAGATATGAGAATGATTTAAGAGATAAAATCATATTCTAGCAGTTAAGGTTAGAGAAAATTTCAGAAAAAAATGTCATTTGAGACTTATAAGATATGAATGACAGAAATGGGATGAACGTGATATTAGTTTGCTAGCCATGCCATCAGCAGTAAAAGACATGAAGTCTGTTCAGAGTAAAACAAAAGGAAAAAGAGTGTTTACTCAAAGTACAAGCCGTATTTAGAACAATCAGTCCAATGAAGTGGTGAGATATAAGGTAATCAAGGAGTTTGCACTTAGATACTGAGCTAGATGAGTTAAAGTACTGAGAGACAATTCAATATGCTAACGATTTTCCTTTTTCAATTAGTCAAGGGATGTGGATGTTGCTTGCTGGCAAGCATTTATTGCCCATCCTAGTTGCCCTTTAGAAGCGGTGGTGAGCTGCCTACTTGAACCGCTGCATTCTCTTTTTCTTGTATTCAAATTAATGAGACCTTCAGTCCAGTACTTTAGTACAGAAAGGCTTAATGATAATTGTTTGTCATGAGTCCTGAAGCTTTAGCCAATGAACTTAGTAGTAATCTGCTCTCTACTTAGTCACCTCCTCAGATTCCTCCTGGTTTCAAAACCCCTGCACTTTTCTGTGTTTTCTACAATGCCTCTTTATCATGCATACTGCTCAGCAGTCCGTTGGCTTCCATATTTTTCCTCACTCTGATCTAATTCCAAATTCACTGTCATTTAACTGTCAGAATACAGTACTTCCAGTTACTAACAGCCTGCCCGGTCTGAAAGGTGGCGGTTTATATAATATTGTTAGTAAAGCTTAAAGTTTCAGTCAATATCATTTTTTAATATACATATAGTGAAAGTGAATGGGTTACTATTTTGAACCAATGCATTTGGAAGCACTCTGGACATTTTTACATTGCTTGAATACAAGCAATTTATTGTGTTCCTTTCATAATTTGTTTCTGGTTTTAAGGCTGTACGTCTGAAAGAAGCATTAAGTATTGAAACTACTCCTAGACGTTGAAAATTGGGCATATCAACGGAAAATGTAATGAATGAATAGCAGGTCTCTCAGCTTCTGAAAAGGAAAAGTCAAGTTAAAGATCTAGGGGAGACTGAGTTCAGCAGTCAATTTCGAATGAAATCATTAAACTCATCTTTACAGCTCCTGGTCGGAACAGAGATCACCTCACCCTGAAGGTATGTGCTATATGCCATTAATTAGATTTTCTTTTCCCTATTTGACCTCTCTGAACAGATCACGTGGCTGTTGGATATACAAGGCATGACAGTTGTTTAGGACAGACTGGTTAACAAAGAACAAAGAAAATTACAGCATTACAAAATTACAACAGGTTGTATCTGTTTGTCAGTGTTAGCATATTTTTGTTTTTTTTCGGACATAAAGTAATTCACTGTGAATTTTCCATTAAACTGACATTTAAGCAAAATAACGATTAGTGAAAATTTTATAGAATCCCACAATGCAAATAGAGGTTATTCAGTCCATACAGTATGCACCAACCATCCAAGTAGCATCCCACCCAATCCCCATAACCCTGTATCTACCATAGCTAATCCACCTGACCTGCACATCTTTGGTCTGTGGCACGAAATCTGATCACCCAGCAGAAACCCATGCAGACACAGGGAGAACGTATGAACTCCATGCAGGCAGGCTCCCGAGGCTGAGTCAAACCCCAATTTCTGGCACTGTGAGGCAGCAGTGCTAACCACTGTGCCACACTGCTACCTGAATTGCCAATTGACTTACAAGAAGCTAATGTTTCTTGCATGTCACTGTCTGTCATTCTGTCTCAAAATAAAAAGGGCCATGAAATTTGCATTGCTTAGACCTGTATTTTGTGTGGTCCAAGTCTTGTAGAGCTTGGAAATGATGTCTATGGTTGAAGGCTTGAGTCTCAAAGTTAAAACTGTTACCTTTTCTTAGCCTTGCAAGTTGATCACATATTCAGCATCAGCAAGAAAACCATCAGCAGCACTATATTGTCAATGAACTATTGGTTAGTTGCTCGTTAAATTCTTCTTTGGCATGCTGTTTCATTTCTACAAGTATTTGGCTCTGTGAATCATTTTAAATATGAGGGAGAGGAGTGGCAGGTGCTGAAGATTTTGCAACTTTAAGTCTTCTGCACAAACCGATGCCTGTCATCTATGCACTAGTAGCCATTACCCATGGAATGCAACTTGTCATGCTGAATAAGCAGAGGTCACATAAAGTAGGACAATCAGCTGGAAGAGGGAGCTGGAGGGGAAAAAGACTCCCAGCAGGATGCTGTATCACCCTGAGTGCCTCAGAGTTATTTTTCTACCTGAACCTCAGTCAGGAACTATGCATGACGTTTATACTTCACTCAGGATATCTTCAATTTAAACTGTTACCTGTTCACCCATTTGCAGCTTCAGAAAACAGCCGTGAATACCTCTAGCCACTTTGCACCTCCCTGTTAAGGCAGCACAACTACATTTTAAGCAGTGAAGGCTAATATTGCATACGTCATTGGACTCCTGCTGATGCACCCAGTCATTCAACAAGTACAGTTTGTACTGCGCAGACACTGAAATAGTTGAAAGGAATGAGTGATGTGATGTTTGCATGTGTTTTGTGCTGCAATAACTGAACTTGAGAAAATTACATGTCACAATCTCCCCACTCTTTGAGGTGCTAACAAAATTAACTCTAAAGGGGGTGTTATTCCTCCAGTTTTGGCAGTTCCAGTTGCCCACCTTCTTTGGTGTCAAGTATAAGGGTGGCCCTTAACTATAACCTTTATGGAAAACATTAAGTTAAATTGGCTTTCTTCAGACATTCATTTCAAAATCCAAACATTTGCACAAGTGAAAAGCATGTGATGGTCTATCAGTAACTTACCTTGTAAGATTAATTTATGTTGGAGTCTTGACAAGTTTTTGGTACGTCTAAACAGAGTATGCATGCAGTCATTCTGTAAGTGTATAGTTTAATTAGTGTGGGGCAAGTGGAAGTGGTTTGCAAGTCTTATTCCATTGATTTAATGTGTGAACTTGACATTTTCTGCTACCAGCTCCTTTCCAAATGTAACAATTGTAATTATTTTCAAGAACTAGGTTTGCAGAGAAACACATTTAAAATATCCCATTCTGGTTTTTTCTGCTTTCAAGGGTATTTCACAAGTAATATGCAAACCTCTGCTTTGAACAAACTTTCCCATTTTTATTTACTTGCATTTTAACTCCTTATCAACTTGAAGCCTTGATTCACTAGATTCCATGTGAACATAACAGTTAAGAACCATTAAAATTTTGAACAGACTAGAATAAGGTTTCCTTCGCATTACTGAGGTTTGTCTTAATGGTTATGTTGAAAATACATCAAAAATATGAAGCTGGAGAATCTGAATATCATGTTTGTCTGACTCCAGCGTATTGAGTTTTTATTTAATTTGTCCATGAGATGAGTAAGTCCACTGTAGTCCAGCACTTTGTTATTCAGTCTTGGCATATGGGCATTGGTGGCTGGCCAGCCTTTATTGCCTATCCCTCGCAGCCCATGTGAAGGTGATGGTGAGCTGCCTTCTTGAACTACTGCAGTCCAGTGCTGTAGGACCACAATGCCCTTAGAGAGGGAATTCCAGGAATGACAGCAAAGGAATGGTGACATATTTCTAAGTCAGGATGGTGAGTGGCTTGAAGAGGAACTTGCAAGTGGTGTTGTTCCCATATATCTGCTGCCCTTGTCTTTCTAGATGGCTGTAGGTGAGTTTGGAAGGTTCTACCTGAGGATCTTTGGTGAATTCCTGCAGTGCATCTTGTAGATAGTGCACACTGCTGCTTATGAGCCTTGGCTGTGGATGAAGTGGACGTTTGTGGCTCTGTTTCCAATCAAATTGCTTTGTCTTAGATGGAGTCAAGCTTCTTGAGTGTGCTAAGCTACCACTTGAAGGTCTGCACACCATATTGTGTCAACACATCAATGAGACAGTCAAGAAGAGAGTTGCAGAATTTTGATCCAGCAGCAATGAAGAAACAGTAATACAATTCCAAAGTCAGGGTGATAATTGCCTTTTGCACCTGTTTCCATTGCCCTTCACATTGGCAGATGTCATGAATTCGACATAAGCTGTTCAAAGATCATTGATTTGCTGCAGTGCATTTTGTAGGCTTGACAAACCGCTGCCGCTGTGCATCAGTGATGGAGGAAATGAATGTTGAAGTTGGAGGGTGGGGTATCAGTCAAGTGGACTGCTTTGTCCTGGTTGGTAGTAAGCTTTTCGATTGTTGCTAGAAATGCACTTTCCAGGCAAATGGTAAGTGTTCCATCATACTCTGACTGGTGCCTTGTGGAAGTGGACAGGTTTTTGGGGAATGAGGAGGTGATTGGTTGCTTCAGAATTCCTAGATACTAATCAGCCCTTGTAGCTACGGTATTTATTTGGCTAGTCAAGTTCATTTTCTGTTCGATAGGAGATTCAGTGATGCTAACATCAAGGAGAGATGAGTATTGTTTGGTATATGTGAAGTGTGAATGTTTCTTGCCACATATTATCCCAAGCCTGGGTGTTGTCTGTGACTTGATATATACAGACGTGGACTGCTTCAGTATCTGAAGTTGCAAACTGTGTTGAACATTATGCAATCATCAGCAAACTCCACACATTTGAGCTTATGATGGAAGGAACATGAATGAAAAAAATAAAACCACAATCAATTTAAAACGTAACATGCCGGAGCAAGGAAGTCTGGGATCAGAATCCTAGCCGGGACCAAAGCTGGGCCAAGCCTGCAAGATCAGAAAAATGGAACACGATGAGACAGCAAGCAGAGAACGTTGAATGTCAGTCCAGACCATGTGAGTGGTCCTGTACCACACACCCAAGGGGTGGAACAAACTGGCACCTGGCTTGCAATTAACGGTCCAAAATAAGCATCCATTCACTAACACAGGGAAATGTACCAGACATGTGGCTTACAGGGATACATCAAATGTGCGGAAACTGATGATGGGCAAAGGACATGGTTTTATTTTTAGGCACAGGATTTCACCCAACATAATTAGAAGGAATAATTGCAGCCATGAATGTGCCTCATTCTGTCCTTCTTTCTCAGCAGAAAGATATAATTGTTACAGACTGTACTTTTGTCAATGAATGTTAAGCTTGCAATAAATTGTTTTTATATGCTTTTTTTAGTAAATAAGATTATGGGTAAATTTTTCCTGTTTTGGCTAAGTGTCAGTTTCAGGGAGTGTCCCAGACGGTTTCCCTTTGTCCCCCTTTGTGAATTTTCTCACATGCTTCTCCATTACCCACCTGAATAAGTATGCATCCTGCCTCCAGAATATCAATTTTGCACTCAGTAATAACAGAAGTGCTCACCAGTGCCATGACTTTATGATGCTGACGCCCTGGGTGACATACTTGAATATGAGTTGCACATCATTTCACACATTACAAGGCAGGAACGACTACCGTGCCGTTCAAAGTGACGTAGCTGAGTGTAGAAAGTTGACACCCTGCTTTGCATACAGCAACCTGGATGTCCATGTGGACAAGATGGTGGAGAGCAGGGCTGTCCTCCTCCTCCAGCTCAATGTGGTGTATTCTTGATCCAAAGGAAAGTGCGACATTGTTGCAAGAAGCTTCATGACCTTCTGCACTCTGCAAGGACAAATGCCACCATTTCCTCTCTGCTACTTCAGACTTACCGTCACTGACACTGCAGAAATCTTTCACCAAGGTTCATAGTCTACCACCCTCACTTTATATTGCATCTTTTCTCAATAGTTCTCATGCACCAAATTTTCCACAAACTATTAAGGCATCATGCCCTCTGCGCTTCATGTTCACTCTTTCTGAACATCTTTCCTGACAGAGGATGAATTGACTGATGACAGTCCTCCTTTGACTGCATGAAGGACCACTCCTCTCAGACTTTCAGACATGGCCATTTGGTTGAAAAATGTACAGTATGTTTGCTACATAAATTGCTGCCATATATTGTGACAGTGATGCAGATGGAAGACAGTCCCTTAATGGTTCAGAGCTGGCAAGCATGATACGCTGCCTAACTTTCGGTTTGCACTAAAGGGCTAGGAAGTTAGAGATGCTGTGTGTTTCCAAACAGCTACAAAGTGAGTGACAACAAAGAGCCCTGAGATGCGTTGTGTTGCAATATATGAGATGGTTGCCTGTCCCTTCCCTCGAGGTGGCGTGGCAGCTGCCTTGTGACGTAAGATCTTAGTAAGTGCAGTGCTGAATTGTCTTTTACATATAAAAACTGAAAGAACTACGGATGCTGGAAACCTGAAACAAAGCAGAAATTGCTGGAAAATCTCACTAGGTCCAATAACTTCTGTGGAAAGAAATCTGAGTTAACAACATTTCAGGTTCAGTGACCTTCAGAACTGATGGTAGCTATGAAAAGGAGGGTTTTATGCAGATGACAAGGTGCGTGGAGGAGAGTGAAGTGAATGTCGGGTGGAGATAGAGCCCAAGGAGAGAAAAAAAACAGTTGGACAGACAAGAGAATGGATAAAATGGTTAAAAAGAATGAATAGCTGCTAATGGGGACAATTAGTGGCTGACATTGGGTTGTGTGTAATAGTACACCATGTGATGACAAGGCATTTTGGGGGTGGGAGAAAGCATGGGACAAGGTGCTCAAGCCCTAAAATTATTAAATTTGATAGAATCTAAGTCAAAGTCTGCAGGGTTCCCAAGCAAAAAATGAGGTGCTGTTCTTCCAACTTGCACTGAGCCTCCATTACCTCCAGCAGGGTGCTACCACCGGACACATAATTTCCCTTCCCAACCCATCGGCATTTTGCAATGACCATTCCCTCCAGGATACCTTGGTCCACTTCTCCTTTGCTCCCAACATCCCCCACCTCCTATGGCACCTTCTTCTGCAATTGTACAAGGTGTAACACTTGGCTAATTACTTCCGCTCGCCTCATTATCTAAGGTCCCAAGCACAATTTCCAAGTGAAGCAGTGCTTTATATGCACTTCTCTTGAACTATTCTATTGCAGTCACTGCTCACAATGTGGTCTCCTCTCCTGAAGTGCAAACTGGTTGACTGCTTCATAGAACATTTATGTCCTGTCTGCAAAATAGAATCGCGTGCTTCCAGTTGCTTGTCACTTCAACAGACCACTATGTTCCTTGGCCAACATCTCAGTCTCAGGCTTGCTGTGGTGCTCCAGTGAAGCACAGCACTTGATTGCGGAAGATGTTCTGGAAATATTATTCCAGATATTTTTCAAGTATTTTCTAGGAAGCCAAATGTATTTGACATATGTAATAATCTATATGAGGTTGTTTAAGAATAGATTCTGAAATGATCCTATGTCATCTGACTATACTGTATGTAATTACTAAACATTTCCTGAGAACATCACTAGAAGTTTAATTTTAAGCCATATTGTGTCATTTTTGGAAAGGTTCAGAATTTAAGATTCTCTATTTGTTGTACTGTATCTTTGAATGACAAGTTCATGCATATACATTTTTATTCAAAATTAGCAAATCAAAGAGCTGATGTAGGTCTAAGACTTCCTTGTTGCATATTTCTATTGTTTTCATGCACTGTCTTATGCTGTATTTAAGCTGCATCCATGAAGGTAAAAATTAACACGTTGGCATAGACACTGTGTCAGAACTGGAAGCATGAAGGTAAATGAGCCCATTTTATAAGTGTAAGCAAAGGAGAAGAAGGGCAGCAAGCAAAAGTCAAAAATTGTGTATGCTAACTACTGTCACAAGAGGGCAGTTAGAGAGTTTAATGATCTGTGAATTGGTTTTTGCAAAGGCTTCAAAGTAGTGAAAAAGTGTTGGATGACATATAAAGTTCATCTCAGTCAAGCAGCCAAAAGGCATTTGAAAGCCAAGTGGATAGTAAAACAGTTGAGTCACGTAGTGATGCATAATTACTCCAGTGTCAATGTGTACCAGAGGAATTTTTGATCTACCTTTGGAAACTTTAGTTACCATTTTGACCTTCATAGATTTCACAGCTTTTTGCCTGTTTGAACTGCAATGGCAGCTATTTCTGTTGCCGTAAGCGAAGCCAAGCACTACAAGGTTGGGATTTCCTGGCATTGTACAAAGAGGAATGGGAAATCTCCCCATGCAGCACTGACCCATTGAAGCTGTGGGAACAGACACTACTGTGACACAGCAGGCACAGGTAAAGGGGAGCAGAAAGTACTTGAAAATAGTACAAAATACGACAAAAAAAAAAGGTGGTGCCAATTCATAACAGGTCAGTTACATCTGTAAAGGAATAACAATGTACAATATTTCAGGAGTCTAGTGTTCATCATAACTCATGTAGTTAACTAACTGGAAAGATAACCACAGAGATTGAATAGGAGATCAACTTTGCCTCTATTATTCTTTAACCAAAGGTACAGCTCAGCTTACTATTGACACTGTTGCGTAAAATGATGATTCTGAAGGGGTTAGTATTCATGTTACATTGACTCCACTCATTGTACTGATGTCACACACAACCTGAGACTGGAGAAAAGGCGTTCTACTACGCCAGCTTTCAGAGTGATCAGATGTATCTGTACCAGCTCCTTAAGGTCCTAGAAATTATACCAAACGTAATTGTACTTATTACTATCATGCAATCAATCTTTGTATTGCTTCAAAACAGCGCATCTTCTGTGGATACGCTGCAGTGGAGTACCCGCTATCAGTAATCACTAGATACGCCCAAGACAAAGAAAGAATGGTGAATTATTTCAAACAACCCTTTGTGCAATGGTTAGCTTTCTTCACAATACGTTATCTGCCTCCTCGCCAATGATTTCAGATTTTTTAAGAAAAAAATTGCAAATTCTCGAATACTACAACTACTCTAAGGTTTTGAAGTCTAAAATTTCAGCCACAATGTAAGAGATTGACTTCTACATGTGTAACAGTTTTGCTGAGTTGAAATCCAGCCTCTCTGCTCTGTCTTGCTACCACAGAATTGCCAGATTGGAGACAATGCCTACCAACCCCACCCCTGAAAGTAGTAGAGAACGAGCCTTGAAATGTGCAGACTTAACTAATTGAATTGCCACTTTACTGGTGTGCTATGAGAGGTGTTTGCATCAAAGTGTGAATGTTTCAGCAATAAGCAGGTGGTAAAAGTACAGAAGTGGTTTTTTTTTGCTGAAGGTCAAGAGCAGACTTATGCATGAGGCACATGAAAAATTAATTATTTTTTGGCCAAAGGTTGGGAGTTAACTTATACATGAGAGCAACCATGATTCAACTATACGCAATTTGTTATTTATAAAACTAAATATTTGTTTAAAGAACAACTATTGCAGAAATTAATTGAAATGTCGGAAATAGAATGTAATAGAGTACCATTGAGGAGGACCATGCAGAAGGTTTAATGGTAAAAAACATCTTTAAACATAAAACCTCCATAGAAATGCAATCTGTACTGCTGGTTCCGGCATCTGAGAAAATGCAGCTATGGAAAAGTTACTTTTTATGGACTTCAAATTACAAATAAGTTAACTTGGGAATTGTTCATTGTAGATTAAATTGAAAGACCTGCATTGTTACTGCACTTTTTGTGTTTTCAAGAAACATGTCAAATTAAAATGTAAAGTCACCTTAGTCCTACTAGACCAGATGGTTGCTCTCTCTCAGTAGTGAGAGATGACGGGGGGTGATTTAACCTGAGGGCCACCACATTGCAGGCGAGAGGAGAGGTTGAGGAAGAGAGTCTTTCATGTTATTTCCATTGTAGAGTTACCTTTGGACTATTATTTAAGCAAATGCGGTTGACACTTTGTACATGGTAAGTCTCCACAAAATGCAAAACCTTTGTGACGGACTGATTTTGTGATATTGGAAAAGGAGAATTGTTAGATTTTACAAAAGTACTGAAACCATGAGGAAAGCAAACATAACACACCACCCAAAGCATAATATCTCAGGCAAAGGCACGCTTCCTCTGAAAATGCACTCGGAAGTCATTTAATACAGAGATGCGTTTGGACTGATAATTTCCTGAGATGTGAAGAGTTGCAGTTAAGACAAGACACCAAAAAGTAAAGCATTTTCAAGTGTCAAACTGTTTTGTTGAAAACTGCTCAGTCTTTATAACAAATTGTGAGGCTGGATGAACACAGCAAGCCCAGCAGCAACCCAGGAGCACAAAAGCTGACGTTTCGGGCCTAGACCCTTCATCAGAGACGGTGAAGGGTCTAGGCCCAAAACGTCAGCTTTTGTGCTGCTGGGATGCTGCTGGGCCTGCTGTGTTCATCCAGCCTCACATTTTGTTATCTTGGATTCTCCAGCATCTGCAGTTCCCATTATCACTGCTCAGTCTTTATGTTGTTTTTGTAGTATCTGCTTTTGCTAGAAACTCTTGATAGTCGGCAATTTCATAAGGTTTAAGTATGCATCGTTCATGTCGATGTTTTTAGCAAAATTAGCTGTGAATGTATAAGTAGCCTCACAATCAGATTCGCTGATTACCAAAACCGATTAAAAAATGGTTACGTAACATCTAAATTTGTCCGAGGGGCTATTTGGAAGAAGTCCAGAGAACTGCAGGTACCAGATGAAATGATTTTCTGAATTAATTCTGCCCAACACACACATAACTATTTGCCTTACAGGTAACCTCAATGGGGAAACTAAATAGATCGTGATAGACTGAAGAAAACTTGGAATGGCTAAAAGGCTAAATGTAAACTTAAAAAGAAATATATCTACAGCTTTTGTGATGGCATTCATTGGCCTCTGTAGACACCTGAAAAATCATTTGACTGATTGAAATGAATTTCTCGGATTATGGGTACAAGATATCAATCTCAGTATTGAAACACAGCCTGTGTTGGGCTGCTTCATAATTGTCTTGGCTAAGTTAGCAGCGTGCCAAATCCACTTATAATTGTGCATAGGCCTTAATCTGCTAAATCCATCATCATGGTGTCCATGTAATACCAATTAAACAAGTGCAACAATGTTGACGTTCTGCTCCAATGTCTCATGAGCATCCTGAGTGCCATCACTCTTTCAGATATTTATTTAACAAATATGATGGCAAGAAATAAATTGAACCGGAAGTATTAAACACTGCAATAATTATGAAAATAATTTGTTTGTCCCGAATTACATTCTATAATTACAAAATTGTAGGTAGAGGTGGATGTGGAGGTGGTGGGGATGAATGGGTGTCAGGCCCAGGTTGAAGGAGAAAAGAAATTTGAAGATCATTTGCACTGGTACATGTACCCACTTTTGATATAGAAAATGTCGATCTGTACCCAGTTTACAAATGATATTTGTTCTGATGCTTGGCCAGCAGTGCAATTAAATTTTGATTGACAGTTAGAAGTGTAAACAGCATAGTAATACTACATTAAATTCATCTAAGAACTTTCCATTTGAGCAGCTCATAAACTAAATCATTATTTGTTGAAATTACTGCATTAGGTGAAAGTTACAGTGTCAATTTCAGCAAACCAGAAGTGGAGGGAAGGACTTATAATTCCTGTAAATACACATATAAATGTAGTGTTCTATCCATCCTCCATTCATGGGGAATGGAGGCAACATGCCAGAACTGTTGGTTTAAACTGACTGAGTAGTTGAAATTAGCTTTTTTATTTTGCAAAGAATTCAAATATTTCTTTTTACCAGCGTTTTGAGGGACACATTCTATAATGCTGCCCATTTATTGCTTGTCAAATAAAAACAAGTCAGTAAGTAATTTTGGCCAAATAAACTTTTGTGCTTTTTGCATCAGACTTACTATATTAGAATTAATTGAATCACACAGCAAAGAAGACCATTCAGCCTCTCATACCTGTGACAAGCTCTTTAATTGTGACACTTATTTTAAATCAATGATGTCTGGTTACTGACCCATTTTCCAGATGAAATAATATTACCTTTACTGCTCATTAGAAACCTCCTAATATTGAATGTCTGTAAATAATCTCTCCTCAACGTCTCTGGTTTAAAGAGAGGAATTTCAACTTCTCCATTCTCTCCACAAAACTCCTTCACCAGCATCATCCTGATAATCTAGCCTGTAGCTTCTCCATTAACTCCATTGTTTGAATATAGGGCCCTGAATTGTATCAGTTTTTGTGCTCCTAAGATGCTGCTTGGCCTGCTGTGTTCATCCAGCTTCACACTTTATTACCCTGAATTGTATGCTGTGTTTTAGTTGTGAACTAAATGGTGATGTACAGAGATTCAGCATGACTTCCTTTTTTTTTGATCACTGCCTCTATTTACACAGCCAGTATGCTTCCTTCACCAGCTAGCACAATCTTTCTGCTTTCAAAGTATATGCATAGGCATCAACAGGTTAATCTGTTCTTGCATCCTTCTTAAAATGGTACCATTTAGATCATAAGTAAAAACTGAAAGAACTGCGGATGCTGTAAATCAGGAACAAAAACAAAGTTGCTGGAAAAGCTTAGCAGGTCTAGCAGCATCTGTGAAGGGAAAAACAGAGTTAATGTTTCAGGTTTGGAGATCCTTCCTCAAAGGATGAAGGGTTCTGAGGAAGGGTCACCAGACCTGAAACGTTAACTCTGTTTTTTTCCTTCACGATGCTGCCAGACCTGCTGAGCTTTTCCAGCAACTTTGTTTTTGTTCATCATTTAGATCATACTGCTTCTCCATACTCGTTCTCTCAATATGCACTAATTAACACAAATCTGCAAAAAATTGCATCTGTCATTTTACCAATCTGTCAACAACTTCCTAAAATCTACTACCGTCATGTTCACTTTTTACTGGAATAAAAAGTGAGCAACATTGGCAAGTTGTGTATTAACAGCAAACTTTAACATTGCACATTATATCTGTGTTGCAGAAGTTTGCATGTAACAAGGAATGTAATTGTCCTAATCTTGACCTCCAGCAAAAAGTGAACATGTCAGTAGTAGATTTTAGGAAGTTGTTGACAGATTGGTAAAATTACTGATGCAATTTTATGTAGATTTGCGTGAAATAATGCACATTGAGAGCAAGAGTATGGAGAAGCAGTATGATCTAAATGATACCATTTTGAGAGGGTTGCAAGAACAGATTAACCTGTTGATGCTAATGCACAAATTTTGAAGGTGGAAAGAAATTGCTTGCTGATAAAGAAAGCATACTGGATCAGTAAGTCAACCTGCTAAAATAATGATGATATCCAAACTTAAATTGCTTCAGAATCTCAACATTGAGTGCAAACTGCCTTATTTTATGCATTTACATCTCACCGAAGCCCCAACTCACCTCATTTATACATCATTTTCAATCCCCCTCCTCCTCCTTCCCTGACAAACTAGTTGGCACTCTAATCTGAGCATGTAAATCAGAGCGGTTACCTAATGGCTGCCGCTCACTGAATGCTTGACCTGATCATTTGTCTAACTCATTCTCCACAACAAGGCTTCTGCATGCTTCATGAAAACAATCTCTTTAATTCTTCATTCAGACAAGCCAACACGAGCAAACCACCAGCCTCATTGCATCATATGGCTGATCTTGATCCGATGCTCATGCCACTTTCAGGAGAGTTGGTAGCCTATTAGTAATTTCGCTGGGCTTGTGATCCAGAACAGGCTGATGTCCTGGAGACATTGGTTCAAATCCCACCATGACGCTTGGCAAAATTTGAATTGAATAATATCTGAAATTTAAAAAACGGGTCCAATGGTGACCATGCAACCAGTGTTGATTATTATGAGAACCCTTCTGCTTCATTTGTGTCGTTGACGGACGTAAATCTGCCATCCATATCAGCCATATGGTTGACACTTAAATGCCCTCATGGCAATTAGGGATGGGTGATAAATGCTGGCCTAGCTAGTGATGCACACATGATCAAATAACAGAAATCTTCAGCTCTTCATGGGTGACATGGTGGCTCAGTGGTTAGCAAAGCTGCCTCACAATGCCAGGGACCTAAATTTGATTCCAACCTTGGGGACTGTTTATATAGAGTTTACAAGTTCTTCACAGTTCTGTGTGAGTTTTCTATGGGTGCTCCAGCTTTGTCTCACTGACCAAAGATGTGCAGATTAAGTGGATTGGCAATGCTAAATTGTCCTGTAATGTCCAGGACTGTGCAGATTCAGTGGGTAAGCTGTAGGAAATGTGGAGTTACAAGGATAGGGTTGAAGACTGGGTGTGGGTGTTATGCTTTGGGAGGGGTTGGTGCAAATTTGTAGGCCTATTGGCCTCTTTCCAAGCTGAAGCGATTCAATGATTCAAAAGTACTTTCGAGATTGAGGCTAGTTGGTATTTGCATGCTACCTTGCACTTTGCAGAGGCATGCATCTCCTGTACCTGCACAAGGACATAGTTGTGATTCTTATATTGATTTCTTAGCAATCGCTAAGTTTGTGCTTATTGCACGGACTCCAGCCTTGTCTATCAAACATTGTACTTTTGGGGAAAATTAACTGACTCTTTGGGCAAGGGGTGACTGCTCTGTGAGTTTGGCCTTGTTAGCATGGAAAGCCTGGATGCTCATCCTCCTGGTGCTCTGGAGCCTAAGGGGAGGCAACTGAGAGTCTCCTGCTCAAATATAGGCTCACACTCCTGGGTTTGAACTTCTGCAGGCTTTCACGTCATAGGATTCGGGATAGGGTGCCTCTGGATGATTCTGAGAAAAAGCTTCTGGGGGTCCCTTGTGTGGTTGCTCCTCACTATGCAAGTCTCCTGCCATCATCCTGTGTCCATGAAAGGAATGCACACTTGGAGCAGAGTCAAGGCCCTCGTTCCTGTGGTGCAGGGCTCTGTGCATTTCCGGCAAAGACAGAGTGCACTGGCGCTGGCTGTCTGTGTCCATTGCAAAGCTATTCATGGAGACTGCCAGACACACAATGCTAGAGCCAGCATTGTACTGATATGATGTCAGTGGACTGTCCATGCTTTAATCCAGTTTACCCAATACCTCTGATAAATCTGTCTATCTGCTTAATCATACAACTGGCGTCTTGGACACCATTCTTGGTTGAATTGCAAAATATGCTGTGGAGAGAGTGCCAGGACACTCCAATGTTCATACTGCAGGCTGCACATTAGAATATCAGCCGCACACCATTTCAGAACCTGCAAGCTGGGATCTACTCTTTACACTGTGGCTCTTCCATTGTTATGACCAAAGCAAAGGAAAATATGGATAATACATGGTAAGTGCCTTAGTGCTTTTTGCAGTATTAATTCTTTGTCCAAATTATTTTCTATAAACACCCTTTAATTTGTCTCAGCTGAAAAATGACGTCAGTGGTGATTTTTGGTGCTCTTATGAACCTTCCAGTATTTGCAAAATAACCTTTCACCTTCGCATCTACAGATCCTATTGGCGCACTTTCGCCTGTCAGTCATACAACGTGTGACTGGGAAGCTGTCTTACATTTGGAAGCAATGCTCACCCAATTCCCCTGTCTCACTGTTACGTAAGAGCCATTCTGGCAGTTTCTGCAGATTTTCCTGTAATGTTACATTTCATCTGTTGGAAGGTCATTTTTTGACTGGCTGAATCTGTCTTTGTACTTACTGCCAAGGCTTTGTTCTGTTTCTTTTGCGCTTTTCCTCAGACATTTTTTCAATGCATTTAACATTCAAATAAGCCTATGTATCATCATCACATAACTTGACCTGTCAAAAATATTAATTACACAAACGAAGTGATTTTTCCAATGCTAAATCTCTAGAGTGATGTTGAGTCAAAATAGGAAATATTAAATTTTTTCATTGTTTTCTAAAGTTCGACTAAAGTTTACAGGATTTCTCATGTCCTGAAACAATGAAAGATATTGCAAATTACTCATTGCCTGCTTTTGCAAATACATATATTGAGGGCTAACCAGTGACCAGCTAGACTTTTCCTAGAACCCTATATTTGACCTCAGCCTCTGGCAGGCATTAACCCTGGTACTGTCAACTGGGAAATATTCAATCGATAAAACTTAGCGTTTGCGCCAAAGTTTATGTTAGCTAATCCTAGCCAAGACTTCTACTGGGTATTTTTTTTTCTTCTAAGGTAGTGATTCTTTCCTTTCTAATTAAAATATATATTTTTCTGCCTTCAGCACTACACCAGAAGCTCTATTTCTGTTTGTTTTTTTTGGCATTATAACCTGTCGTTTAATTTTAATTTACAGCCAACACAAGCAAACAGGTAGCAATTCTTGGTCTGTGCTATGTAACTACTGCTGAAATAATTTTATGTGGGGTTTTCCCTCTTGAACATAACATGAGATGTTCCTATATAAAAATTAAAATGTGGCACTGCCCATTGCTATACTTCAGTCAAGTTGTCTGTACTTTTCAATTTCTCTCCCCGACATGCTATATTTATCCTCCTCATCTTTATATTTTCTGAAAGTGTGCTTTGTGAGATTATTCTGCTAAACTTATAAGAGTACTCAAAAAGTTTATAAAAATTCATTTGCAAGAAGTGAAAATGACAATGTTTGAAAATCAGCTTGTTTTCCCTGTGGCAGGTTCCATTTGTACCAGAAGATGGCACTATTGTTGCATGTTCAAAAATGCAACACAAAAGTCATCCCATAAAACCTATGTTGATGGAATTCTATAAGGATTTTATTTTTTAATCACTGAAGTTTGACTTTGACCTGCAAAACTTGAAAACCAAACTTTATGTGAATACTTAATGGCAGAAATGTCCTCGCATATTGTTCCAGTCAACTGCTATAACATTGACGAAGACTCATTTTATTATCCCCACTGAATGAGGATAACTTCTGAAGAAATCTCCAGCATAATATTACATTTCCTTCCAGCAATTGCACCAAAATTAAGTCCAGAAGAAACCAATCTCCCCATTTCATAATTTATTTATTAACATATTTTTATCATTTTATTCACACCTTACAAAATACATTTTGAATTTCACTTGCTAATTTTGAGCCATTAGACATTACATATTTTGTTTAAAAAAATACCCCTAGCATCAAATAAACACTTTCTGCATGTATTTGAAGGAAAAATAATGGAATAATTCAACATTTAAAAAAAAGTTAAACATTATTTGCTGTAACCTCTGCATCCATTTGATCATGAACCAGTTTTGCATTAAATGGTATAAAACAAAAAAAACTCAGTCTGTCTGTGTTTAGTCTGTAGTCAGTGGATTGATATATAGAGAGAGCCATTTAGCTGCAGTGTATGTGAATACAGGTAAAGTTTAAAAGCACAAGGTTTCCTCTGCTAACGATATTAGTTATAACATAATCGGAATATTTTATTGACATGTCATCTACACTTTCATGGGGGGAGGTGTGTTCATGCAGTGGTCTGAAAGTGATTGGATTTTAGGGATTAGCTGGAAGCCAGGCTTTGGAATAAACTAGAGAGTAGACTGAAAATGAGAAGGAAAGTAGGAAGGCAGGAAATGCAGCAATCATATTGAGAAGCTTAGATGCAAGGCCAAAGCCCATAGCACAGGGCACCACCAAGTTTGAACAACATAGTCGTGAATAGGAAATAAATCAGGACATAGTGTTCGTTGACACCAAGCTTGGGCTTGTAAATGCTGTAGATTGTGGGAAGGAAGAAAGACTTTAGGAGATAGGAAGTTCCACAGTTTTGAGGCATTAGCAAAGAATGAGCACAAGTCAGGCAATCATGCACTGCAGATGGGAGGAAGGATATCCTGGATATCATACTATTTTGCACTTTGAAAGAAGGACACAGGAAAATTGAGAGGAGCAATGACAATAGTAATTTATAAAATTTGAGGGCTACACTGATAGGAATATATTGGAGGTTAGAAATGAGAGGTTGCATAGCAGATCCCCTCTACCAACAGCACACCCTAGGTATGGAATAGGAATTTGGATGAGGAATTCTTCAAAGTCTGGATCTTGCTGTGCTGCCAAAGCAAACCTGAGCCAGCTGGCTCAACACTAGCCCACTGTTAGACACCAGGCCTCATTGCTGGGACTATCTGACCTTCGCAGAGATTTTGCCCATTTTTAGCAACTAAATTTCAGGCCAATTGTCTTGGCAAAGCAGCCCCAAGGTTGGTCATCGGAGGGGGAGATGGAGTGGTAATGATTAAGGACAAGAGAGAAGGGAATGGGAGATTGATTGTGGGTAATGTGCAGTCACTGATGTGGGGGGGCGGGGTGGTTGGTGTGTTGGGTTGTTACATTTGTTCCTCCTGGCTCAAGTGGAAAATATTTTGATAAATTTTGGTGACACTCAGCACTCGAAATGCAGCAACCATATGTAAATCTGAAGCAAGGACCATGCTGTATCAGAATGCAACATGCAGATTGGGGGACTTAAAACAGACTTTATTCTTGTTTGTTTATCTTGGTGATTAATACCCTATTTTAGGTGGCCACATAATGTCAGAAAACTGGTCCCCAAAACTTTGGCTCTCCTCTGGATGTAACAATCTGGAATTTTCACTCTTTATGAACCTTGCAGTTATTTTAGGTCTTCTGAAAATGAAAATGCTAATTTTAACTCTGGTATGGTTGCCGGCTGTCTGAGATTAGCTTGGGGTCTCCACAAATTGCATAGCAATCCCCATGACAACACTAGGCACAATACTGGAGGAAATTCTTGGAAACATTCAAAAAAAAGTGACAACTTTGTAATTCCTTTGAATATTTCTCCTTGCCAAGTATAAAAATAGTGCAGTTGGTGGATTAAAAGGCTGTTTGGTTGACAGTCAAGCTTCGTCCATTGGATAATGAGGCTTTCTGCTTCCTAACTGGCATCGGAATGTATTTAGTCACAAAGGTGGATGGGTTGGCAGAACAACTGGTGGAGAAGGCAAAAGTCACGCGCAAAGCCACAGGAATATGTTTAATCTCAGTTGGTACCTGAAACAAGATAGAAATCAAAAAGACATGGAAAAGGATCCGTGGCAGGACTCAACAAGGGTGGCAAGCCTTGAACATGTGAATCCTGGCAGAATTGAAACTTAGGGCCTCCTTGACATGCCCTGATGTTGTTCCTTCTTTGTGAATTCTTCATAACAGCACAGATGCTGAGCTGAATTCAGAATCTATGGTGCGGGTGGGGTCCAGGCCATTGTTGGCGACCCATAGAAACAATCCTCAGTATTTTTGGATTAAAATGGAAAGGAGCAAACATGACCCATAGAATCAAGAATTAAGAATAATAAAATTTACTTGCATCTCCTCTGGCTAGGCACTTCGCAGTCATCGTTTTTTACCAATAGATTTGAGGATTCATTGGTCTTAATTAAGTCCACAGCAGAGGGTGTGAATTTTAACTCAATTTAAGCCTCCACTCCTATTGGGTTGGTAGATTTCACGTTACTGAAGCCAACTAAATTAAGATGGTGGGGTTGCAGCAGTCAGGTGGGGACAAATGATGCCTTTGGAATACCAAAAAAAGAAACCACTCAATTTCAATCTCGTTCACACCATTGCTGCAAGACTGGTTGGTTTAATTCAATCTTTAAGAGTTGTAAGGGCATTGTGAATGTGTCAATGAGAAAAATTGAATGAATCAGCTAAAGTTAACAAAGGTTTCACATTCCAATATCTAAGATCTAAGATCAATGATCTAGTAAGTCATGTTAATGTATTAGGGTGGCCAAATGATTCAACCAAATTTACCATTGTTAAACAGAGAATATTATCTAACTGTTCCAAGTAATTTTAAAACTGGAAAGAATGAAATTAATGCCACTAAATTGGCCACTCATTTAATTTGAAATACATATAATACCAATCCAATATAAATCCAACATATTTAATTTTGCAAGTTTTCTCATATAAGTGTAATAACGGATTGGATTGGTTATAAAAACATAAGAAATAAGAGCCAAAGTAGACCATTTGGCCTCTTGAGCCCGCTCCATCATTCAGTTAGATATTGGTTGATCTGTAGAATATTAAACATCATGAGCTTAAACGTAACCCTCTTGAGTTTTTCAGGTCCTTGTTACCAAAAAAATGTTTTATTGCTGAAATACTCATCCTAAAACAACACCACCACAATATGCTTCTCTAAAATTCTTTGCCTCTTCACTTCCTTGTGAAACTTTCCTCGAAACGTATCATTTTGATCATGTGTGCTGTCTCCTAATGCCTTCTTTGGTTTGTCAGCGATATTCACAAACATAGAAACAAAGATGATAGGAGTAGGGATAGGTTATTCAACCTTTCAAGCCTGCTCTACAATTCAATGGCTGATCAGTGAGCTCAATATCCTAATCCATGCTTTCATCCATTATCTCTTGACCCCTTCAGTCACCAGAACTATATCTATCTCCTTCTTGAAAACACATAATATTTTGGCCTCAGCCACGTTCAGTGGTAGTGAAGTTCACGGGGACAGTACTCTCTGGGTGAAAAGATTTCTGCTCATTTCATTTCAGTCCTACTACATTTACTCCTTATCCTTAAACTATGACTCCTGCTTCTGGACGCCCCCCACCATCAAGAACATCCTTTCTGCATCTAACTGGTCTAATCTTGATGGAATTTTCCAGGTTCCTATGTATTCTGTACTTCTGAGAAACACTTTTGGGCAATTTGTATACCAGATGCTTTGTCTAAATACAAGTTACCATTTCAGTTGCAACAGAGCTCCAAAGATATTCTTTTTACTAATTCTCTTCAGTTTTTCAGGTCCTTGATACCAAAAGAATGTTTTAAAGTGCTCATGCCCCCACTTGAATGTTATGCATAGTGGAAAATACTTGGCTAATTTACTTTTTGCCCAACATATCATTCAAGTGATAGAAATCATGAAAAATATATTGAAGGAGATATTTCTTTGATATAAACCCACACAGATATGCTGGCACATGTTGTTTTTGAGCCAACAGATCAATGGGGTGAAAGTAATATTTCGATTATATGTCATATTCCAAACAGAGTGTCACTTGGATTTAATACCCTTCTTTCGGTAAGAGTTAACCCCCAGTTCATAACTATAAATGAAACTGGGCTGACTACTGTTTTAATCAAAACGTAGACTTGGAATTGCTGTAGGGGGATAATTTTTGATGAAAGCTTAGTGATGTGCACATGGGTCTGATGCATTAATTATATCTATTTTAAATGGATTTTAATACAAGTTCATTTAACATGCATTTTCAGTGCTTATTGCCAGAAGTAATTGTTCAGTTTACAGCTGCCTGTTAGCTTTGGAACAGGGCAATAAGGATGAAGTGCAACCTTTTGTCCCTTTCCTATAATGCCTTATTCAATAGCAGACTTTGTGAAGGTCTGAAATTAATTGTTATCAAAATTAATCAAGATGTGTAACTGTGGCATTTTAATATCACTGCAATTTTTGATTTTATATTGCAATTGCTGAAGTATTACTTGACTGGTGATGAATATTTCTTCAAGAATACTTTAGCAGGGAAATAAAATTTCTTCTGAAGGATTTAGGGTAACCGTGCTCTACCACACAGTGACAAGGAGGGCTCCTGAACATGGGAAATACATTCTGTC
Organism: Stegostoma tigrinum; assembly: GCF_030684315.1. Classification (NCBI taxonomy): domain Eukaryota; kingdom Metazoa; phylum Chordata; class Chondrichthyes; order Orectolobiformes; family Stegostomatidae; genus Stegostoma; species Stegostoma tigrinum. The sequence continues at coordinate 51,039,710 of NC_081369.1, forward strand.
AAAACAACTAATTAACACTGTTTTTAGTCATCATGCTGAAGTTTTGTTTTGCAAAAAGTGGATTTAATTTATTCAGAAATGGGCCCATTCTATTGTGCCTGAGTGGAGTTATTTAGTGTTTCTTTTGAACATGTTGTGAAGCAAATTGCAGACTGAAAACTTTGCTAGAATGAACATTCCAGTCTTATTAACACATGACACTCTGACTATGATATTTATTCATTGCTGGTGGCATGCCAAGAGTATAGAAGTTAGCTCACAGTTTAACACTGTTGTTAGCTTGCTTAGCTGTTTATCAAATCCTCACACTGGCAACTTCAACTGTTGAAAGTCAGAATGGTGCGTAATGTGAAGGACAATTTGCAGGCTGTGGCGTTCACATACATTTTCAACCCTCGTCCTTTTAGATGTTAGATGCCATGGGTTTGGAAGGTGCTGGCACAGGACCCTTGACAGTTTGCTGTCGTGCATCTGGTAAATGGTAAGCATTGCCAAAAGCATTGGCTTTTTTTTTGTGACAGCAGCCTGAAGAAGCCTTAATGCATTATTTCTCTCTTTTGGAAACTTATCAACTGGATTTCACACTCAGATTTAGTGTAAAAGGTTTCTGGTGAAGTGAATTTATGAGATTTTAAGAATTTTGGAGATTTTCACCTTTTGGTGCTCCTGATATATCATGAGAAATTATACATCCACAAGCCCATAATTTTCTGTCTATTAAACTAACTGCAGGAAGTCAAAGGTTGGGTGTGCAATTTTCTGATGTTCACTGCTGCCACGTGCCAAGAGAACAGGCAACAGAAAATCCCCCAGTCACCATACGTACATCTGGCACAGTGCCACAAACACTCATTGCATGAAGTGCTTACAATCTACAAGACGCGCGGCAGCAAATCACCAAATTTTCTCCGACGTACCTAGGAGAAAGCCAGCAAATGTGATAGGAGCACCACCACCTGCACACTCTTCTCCAAGCCTCACACATAGCTGGAAATATATCAGCATTTCTTCAAAGTCACAAGGTCAAAATCTTGAAACTCCCTTTCAAACAGTTCTGTAAGTGTGTTTACTCCACATGGACAGCAGCACCTCACCATCACATGCTCAAGTGAAATTAGTGTTGGCTGAATCTATGACATGGTCACATCCTATGAAAGAATAAAATCACAAATTAAGCTTAATATAAAAGCATTTACACTATGGATTGATAACCAGTTTCTTAAAAAAGTTCTTAAGTTTTGTTTTAAAAATGTTTTAGCTAAATCTCTTAAATATTTAAATTTGGTGGTTAAATAATTTCACAGCCTAAGATGATAAAGGATGATGGTAATTCATAATTTCTAACGGGATTGAGAACAACTTCTGTTAATAGTTGCGTTCATTTGGTCTTAACCCAATTATTAAGGCAAATATTAATCACAGACATAGAATTGAACTAAGGTCAAGAAAAGCTATGAATTGTTGAAAGGATTTAATAATGCAACATCAGCGCACTTGGGTTCTACGATCAGTGTCGGACTCCATTTTTCATAGTGAGGGAGTTTCATGCCTGTTTCAGGTAGGCCTGCTGCTCACCATTTATAAACTCACTTGCATATGACCTTGGGCAATAGTGTGACAAAGGTGCCTCCACCACAATTTTCAACTTCTACCTGTTAATTTAGTCGGACACAACGTGGCTGGTTATGTTTAAATATTTTACCCTCCAGTCTCTAATTGGCCTGACTAAATGGAATCCAAGGAGCATAACCATTCAAACTACAAAAATGTTTTCAAGACTGAGCTGTAACAAAGAAATTCCAGTTAAAGCTAATGTTTCTTTTGAATATGTAAAAGCTTATAAAATGAGTCTGGTAGGCCAAGAGATTGTTTATAGCCTGTAATTCAAGCTCTTTGATCCATGCTCATATTTTTGGCATTTTGGTGCAAAATTTACAGCAATGTGTTCCATCACTTGAAGTTTACTGCTACATAGGGATTTACCAACACCAGAATAGGCCTTAGTAGTGCAACAATGTTTATTTACGACGGGATTTTCAGCCAATATTGTCAATAGATTTCCTGCTAAGCACAGCTCAGTGAATTTGCTTACTCTTTGGCTTACAAAGTTGTTGGCATCGCAGTCAAGTGAAAGAGCCTTTGCAACTGTTAAAGATCTTTCCCACTGCATGGAAGTTTAAAAATTTTCTTTGAAGTTGCTAGTTATATCACTTTTAGATTCTGAAATTTGAATTTATAACTACTGATTACCAACATAGCTACTGAAATGTATTATTGAAAGATTCATTCCATCCACTCACTGAGGTGTTTATTTTTTTACTTTACTCTCACTTTTCTATCCTTTTTCCTCTGCAACATTCAACACCTGACAGTGTCTAGGCTAGGAAAGATGTATCTTACCTTAGATGACCTTTTGGTAAATTGCACAAATTCAGACATGAAATATTATCTTTGTTGAAATGGAAAGTGTCAATTCTGGGAATACATAACAGGTCCTTCAGCATCTGACAAACATCTTGTATATATAAGAACATAAGAAACAGGAGAAGATGTGGGTCACTTGATACCTTGAGCCTGCTGGGTCATTCAATAATCTCATGGCTGATCTGATTATGTCTGTAGAGATAGTAGGAACTGCCGATGCTGGAGAATCTGAGATAACACAGTGTGAAGCTGGATGAATGCATCAGGCCAAATAGCATCAGAGGAGCAGGAATGGTTGAATTTTCGGGTCATCAAACTTACCTGCTCCTCTGATGCTGCTTGGCCTGATTACATCTGTAGTTCTGTTTTCCTACCGGCTGCCACCCTGTGCTCCCACCACCCACCCTCCATGCCCCACCGATTCCATTCCCTTCAACTTTGACCATAACAGACCAGAAACAATCATGTGTTTTCTTTCTCTCGCCAAGTATATAAATCTCATGATGTTAGTTTCCAGCACCACAAACACATTATGGGTGAATTTTCTACCACCAATCCTTCTTACTGGTATTTGTTGAACTACTGATAACAAGTGGGAAAGGATGCCCACATGATGTATTTGGAAGAAGATGATTTTAATGCTGATTACACAGAAAGGTTTATTCTTAGCAACTTTGCATTATATCTAATATGCAAGATTGGCTTTTGTGAAATTTCAGGGTAAAATTAAGAGTAAATGCATATTACTACCTAAGCTACATGCTGTTAAATCTAAGAACAATCACTGATGTTCAAGTTAGGATATTCTACACAAGACTAATTGACACCTCTCGGAAATCGTCCTTGCTATCCTGATTGGCAGAGCTTATCTCATGACATCAGTTAACCATTTCAAGTTCTTAACTGTTTTATAATACAGTAAACATGCAGTGTATTTCAATTTTAAATATTTAGATTTTCAGCTTCCTTTGTTTTTCTTTTGCTTTATAACTTTTTTTAAACCTTTCACCTGTTAATGAAAATGTAGACAGCGAAAGTGTAAACAACCACAGAAATATGGTAGAGGCAGGTTCAAAATGAGGCATCAAAACAGCATTGGATGATTATTTGGATAGAAATGGTACGTGGAGATATAGGGAACAGGCAGGAGATTGGCAATAGGTAATAATACCAGTCTAGGCAAAATGGGCTGAATGGCCTCCTTCTGCACTGTAACAATTTTGTAATCATGTGAATTAGAATAACCAACTAATCTGATTTTGGTTGCATGCAGAATATTGATTTGGGGATTTGTGGGCCTTTCCTCTGTTTCAAATATTGTGTTGTGGTGGGTAAAATTCAATTAGGCAGATACTCTGTGATCCAGGAGATAGCTCTGTGAATGCGGTACTCCATGAATACTGGAATTTTGGCTTAAATTATATATTGAAATCTTTAATTGAGACTTAAAGTCAGGACCGTCTATTTCAGAGTTAACAGCCTACCAACTCAGTGCACGAACCCTCGTGTAAAAGATTTTCGTCCCTGAGTGCACATCTGTGAGATGTGTTAAAAATGTTGTAGCCATAAGAAATCTACTTCCTACTATAGTTGTAATTGGGTTATGATTTTACATATAAGTTAAAGTAGGTAGTAATCCATCACTACACGATTTCGTAATCAATGCTTATAAATTAATCCAATTTCAGTATCTGTTTTCTATCCTTTTTCGTATATATTTCAGTATAAACGTAGCATTCGTTACATCATCTGGAAATTGTCTGGGAGGAGTTACTGAACCAGGCAATGCAAGGACGTTAAAATGCTGTATCGAATTTAAATAACTGTTCCCAAACGCACCTTTGGCTATTGGTGTATCTGCTCATGTGTATTGCTTGCTCTCCCGCTAGCCAATTAGACAATGGTTAGGGCAATTGATTTGGTGCAGTGTCTGTCGCAACTGAATCAAAGTTCTAACGAAGAATGTCAAATTCCACTATATTTTCTGCAAAGTCTGTGTGGAACTGTCTTGGACCTTTGTACTTCCTTAGATTTAATTTATGAATAAATTATTATTTTGCAAAAAAAAGTGATTTGATGCAGTGTTAATAGACTGGAACAAATCGTACAAACTTATGCCTTAACCTGCACGGGTTTTCCACGTCTGTAATGGCCTCTCCCCGTTACCGTCCCATTCATCTGCAAGGTTATGAAGAAAGTTCGGGAGACTGAGTAATTGGATAATACGTGCAAAGAGACAGCACGATGACCCAAACAATTCATTTTGCTGTTGTAAGATTCTGTGATACAAAAGGAGTTGGTAGAAATTGCAAATTAGCCAACTAATGGAGTTCTGATGCCTCGGAGTCCAGTATGGGCCTCAGGAACCACATTTTGCCTTAAATTTTAGTGAAACATTGGAGCAGTTCATACATCGCAATCACATAAATCATCACAGACCCTATTTTACAAGTGGCAGACCTCTGAACAGCAGAGAAGAATTCAGAACCCTTCTAATTCTAGGTAGTTTTCCGGTCGAGTACATGTGTAATGTTACCATTTTGCCGATTGAATCGCTTGTTTTCAAACCTGCCCCATCTCTGATGACAAGCTAATAAAATGTGAGGCTGGACGAACACAGCAGGCCAAGCAGCATCTCAGGAGCACAAAAGCTGACGTTTCGGGCCTAGACCCTTCATCAGAGAGGGGGATGGGGGGAGGGAACTGGAATAAATAGGGAGAGAGGGGGAGGCGGACCGAAGATGGAGAGTAAAGAAGATAGGTGGAGAGAGTGTAGGTGGGGAGGTAGGGAGGGGATAGGTCAGTCCGGGGAAGACGGACAGGTCAAGGAGGTGGGATGAGGTTAGTAGGTAGCGGGGGGCGCGGCTTGGGGTGGGAGGAAGGGATGGGTGAGAGGAAGAACCGGTTAGGGAGGCAGAGACAGGTTGGACTGGTTTTGGGATGCAGTGGGTGGGGGGGAAGAGCTGGGCTGGTTGTGTGGTGCAGTGGGGGGAGGGGACGAACTGGGCTGGTTGAGGGATGCAGTAGGGGAAGGGGAGATTTTGAAACTGGTGAAGTCCACATTGATACCATATGGCTGCAGGGTTCCCAGGCGGAATATGAGTTGCTGTTCCTGCAACCTTCGGGTGGCATCATTGTGGCACTGCAGGAGGCCCATGATGGACATGTCATCAAGAGAATGGGAGGGGGAGTGGAAATGGTTTGCGACTGGGAGGTGCAGTTGTTTTTTGCGAACTGAGCGGAGGTGTTCTGCAAAGCGGTCCCCAAGCCTCCGCTTGGTTTCCCCAATGTAGAGGAAGCCGCACCGGGTACAGTGGATGCAGTATACCACATTGGCAGATGTGCAGGTGAACCTCTGCTTGATGTGGAATGTCATCTTGGGGCCTGGGATGGGGGTGAGGGAGGAGGTGTGGGGACAAGTGTAGCATTTCCTGCGGTTGCAGGGGAAGGTGCCGGGTGTGGTGGGGTTGGAGGGCAGTGTGGAGCGAACAAGGGAGTCACGGAGAGAGTGGTCTCTCCGGAAAGCAGACAGGGGAGGGGATGGAAAAATGTCTTGGGTGGTGGGGTCGGATTGTAAATGGCGGAAGTGTCGGAGGATAATGCGTTGTATCCGGAGGTTGGTAGGGTGGTGTGTGAGAACGAGGGGGATCCTCTTGGGGCGGTTGTGGCGGGGGCGGGGTGTGAGGGATGTGTCGCGGGAAATGCGGGAGACGCGGTCAAGGGCGTTCTCGATCACCGTGGGGGGAAAGTTGCGGTCCTTAAAGAACTTGGACATCTGGGATGTGCGGGAGTGGAATGTCTTGTCGTGGGAGCAGATGCGGTGGAGGCGGAGGAATTGGGAATAGGGGATGGAATTTTTGCAGGAGGGTGGGTGGGAGGAGGTGTATTCTTGGTAGCTGTGGGAGTCGGTGGGCTTGAAATGGACATCAGTTACAAGCTGGTTGCCTGAGATGGAGACTGAGAGGTCCAGGAAGGTGAGGGATGTGCTGGAGATGGCCCAGGTGAACTGAAGGTTGGGGTGGAAGGTGTTGGTGAAGTGGATGAACTGTTCGAGCTCCTCTGGGGAGCAAGAGGCGGCGCCGATACAGTCATCAATGTACCGGAGGAAGAGGTGGGGTTTGGGGCCTGTGTAGGTGCGGAAGAGGGACTGTTCCACGTAACCTACAAAGAGGCAGGCATAGCTGGGGCCCATGCGGGTGCCCATGGCCACCCCCTTAGTCTGTAGGAAGTGGGAGGAGTCAAAAGAACCTAACCCTCCTTCCACTGACCCCTTCACCCGCTTCCAACACAAGTCTTCCTCCTGGACACCACCCCCAGGCCTCCTACCCTCCCTCGACCTCTTCATCTCCAACTGCCGTCGAGACATCAACCGCCTCAACCTCTCCACCCCTCTCACCCACTCCAACCTCTCCCCCGCAGAACGGGCAGCCCTCCGCTCCCTCCGCTCCAACCCCAACCTCACCATCAAACCCGCAGACAAGGGTGGCGCAGTGGTAGTATGGCGCACTGACCTCTACATCGCCGAGGCCAGACGCCAACTCTCCGACACCACCTCCTACCGCCTCCTCGATCATGACCCCACACCTGAGCACCAAACCATCATCTCCAACACCATTCACGACCTCATCACCTCAGGGGACCTCCCACCCACAGCCTCCAACCTCATTGTTCCCCAACCCCGCACAGCCCGTTTCTATCTCCTTCCCAAAATCCACAAACCTGCCTGCCCTGGTCGACCCATCGTCTCAGCCTGCTCCTGCCCCACCGAACTCATCTCCACCTATCTGGACTCCATTTTCTCCCCTTTGGTCCAGGAACTCCCCACCTACGTCCGTGACACCACCCACGCCCTCCACCTCCTCCAGGACTTCCAATTCCCTGGCCCCCAACACCTCATATTCACCATGGACGTCCAGTCCCTGTACACCTGCATTCCGCATGGAGATGGCCTCAAGGCCCTCCGCTTCTTCCTGTCCCGCAGGCCCGACCAGTCCCCCTCCACCGACACTCTCATCCGCCTAGCTGAACTCGTCCTCCCACTCAACAACTTCTCTTTTGACTCCTCCCACTTCCTACAGACTAAGGGGGTGGCCATGGGCACCCGCATGGGCCCCAGCTATGCCTGCCTCTTTGTAGGTTACGTGGAACAGTCCCTCTTCCGCACCTACACAGGCCCCAAACCCCACCTCTTCCTCCGGTACATTGATGACTGTATCGGCGCCGCCTCTTGCTCCCCAGAGGAGCTCGAACAGTTCATCCACTTCACCAACACCTTCCACCCCAACCTTCAGTTCACCTGGGCCATCTCCAGCACATCCCTCACCTTCCTGGACCTCTCAGTCTCCATCTCAGGCAACCAGCTTGTAACTGATGTCCATTTCAAGCCCACCGACTCCCACAGCTACCTAGAATACACCTCCTCCCACCCACCCTCCTGCAAAAATTCCATCCCCTATTCCCAATTCCTCCGCCTCCGCCGCATCTGCTCCCACGACAAGACATTCCACTCCCGCACATCCCAGATGTCCAAGTTCTTTAAGGACCGCAACTTTCCCCCCACGGTGATCGAGAACGCCCTTGACCGCGTCTCCCGCATTTCCCGCGACACATCCCTCACACCCCGCCCCCGCCACAACCGCCCCAAGAGGATCCCCCTCGTTCTCACACACCACCCTACCAACCTCCGGATACAACGCATTATCCTCCGACACTTCCGCCATTTACAATCCGACCCCACCACCCAAGACATTTTTCCATCCCCTCCCCTGTCTGCTTTCCGGAGAGACCACTCTCTCCGTGACTCCCTTGTTCGCTCCACACTGCCCTCCAACCCCACCACACCCGGCACCTTCCCCTGCAACCGCAGGAAATGCTACACTTGTCCCCACACCTCCTCCCTCACCCCCATCCCAGGCCCCAAGATGACATTCCACATCAAGCAGAGGTTCACCTGCACATCTGCCAATGTGGTATACTGCATCCACTGTACCCGGTGCGGCTTCCTCTACATTGGGGAAACCAAGCGGAGGCTTGGGGACCGCTTTGCAGAACACCTCCGCTCAGTTCGCAAAAAACAACTGCACCTCCCAGTCGCAAACCATTTCCACTCCCCCTCCCATTCTCTTGATGACATGTCCATCATGGGCCTCCTGCACTGCCACAATGATGCCACCTGAAGGTTGCAGGAACAGCAACTCATATTCCGCCTGGGAACCCTGCAGCCATATGGTATCAATGTGGACTTCACCAGTTTCAAAATCTCCCCTTCCCCTACTGCATCCCTCAACCAGCCCAGTTCGTCCCCTCCCCCCACTGCACCACACAACCAGCCCAGCTCTTCCCCCCCACCCACTGCATCCCAAAACCAGTCCAACCTGTCTCTGCCTCCCTAACCGGTTCTTCCTCTCACCCATCCCTTCCTCCCACCCCAAGCCGCACCCCCGGCTACCTACTAACCTCATCCCACCTCCTTGACCTGTCCGTCTTCCCCGGACTGACCTATCCCCTCCCTACCTCCCCACCTACACTCTCTCCACCTATCTTCTTTACTCTCCATCTTCGGTCCGCCTCCCCCTCTCTCCCTATTTATTCCAGTTCCCTCCCCCCATCCCCCTCTCTGATGAAGGGTCTAGGCCCGAAACGTCAGCTTTTGTGCTCCTGAGATGCTGCTTGGCCTGCTGTGTTCGTCCAGCCTCACATTTTATTCGCTTGGAATCTCCAGCATCTGCAGTTCCCATTATCTCTCTCCCATCTCTGATGACTGTGCTTTCGGCCAGTTAAACTCTGGACCACTATCCCTGCACTTCTCCTTTCTTCTCTCTCCCCTCTTCCATTAACAGGCTCATCAAAACCCATCTTTTTGATCAAATCATTTGTCCTTCTTCTTTGATGCAGACTTTTTTCCCCAGTTTGTTTGATTACCTTTAAAGAAATAAATTAGGTTTCATTATAACTTTAAAGACATTGCGTGTATGCGAGTGGACTGGAACGTGTTGAAGTCGTGGCTGGCGCTATCCAAATGCAAGTCTTCGTGTTATTTCTTTGCCTGCATGACGCTATGATTTTGGAAGGGATACTGAGCTCAGTAATTCAAAAAGGGAAACGGGGCCGCGCGATGGCGCTACAAGAAAACATATTCCCTCTGACATTCCAGAAGTTTCCCGTTCCTTTAACACGCGACCCTCCACGGCTCTCTCCCAGCGTCCAAGTGTGTTAACAGAGAGATTGATCAACTTTTATTGATTTGACTTTTTATGTGTTGCTGGCCAGGTTTGTGAAAGTTGCTTTTTTTAAAGTCCCCCAAGAATGTCTCTCAGCTGTAAGGCATTTTAGAATTTTTAATGTCCACATATACAGATTACATGTCTGATCACACGAGATACACAAATGCACGGACATAAATGTGGATGTATATATAGAGAGATTGGAATGTGATTTCAGCAACTTAGAACAAACGATGAGTTCACGTGTGGATTTAACGATCTATTTACATCAGTGAATCTGTCCATGGTTTTTCAAAAAGAATGTAATCAATACTTTAAAAAAAGGATCAAGCTCCGTAACAAAAAAAACTGCAATGGAATGTCTACGTGAAATCAGCGCTGTCAAGAAACAAAAGGAAATAGTGTGCAGAAAGTTGGAGGAAATAATGAAGAGAACTCGCATCGAAACGGAAGTGGGCATAATAAGTACAATAACTTTAATAGAATGACATCCACATCCTTTGGGAAAAATATACTTCTTAAATGGCACAACACTCTTTAAAATAAAACGTATAAATTATACCTACGTGAACGTCTTCGTAAGCACTTGCTATTAGTAGTTACAATTCTGTGATATCCTCCTTAATAATGCGACAATTGCATTCCACTGACCACACTATTCACAAAAATAACGCGGGGACACGCCTTATGATGATGCGATTGTCAGCGGTATTTTGTGTCTATTTTGCATGAACACAGGATTTCAGAAAGTCTGGACCAGAGTTTGATCTGTCAATTTATTTCCTTGTATTTGAAATAGTTTTTTTTTAAAAATTGATTTGTTTTTAAATTCGGAATTTTCTGCTCGTTAAAAGATTGCATTTGGGGCTCGCTGTTTATTTGCACTGCAATTACAGAGTTAAATAACACTGATAATCCGAGAGGAACAAGCTTTCAAATAAATTACACCCCAGGTCTGAAATGTCAACTTTGAAACATTGCAGTTTCAGTTGTCCAGGACCTCGGGAGTAAAGCGACCTGCGGTGGGTCTACACGATTAAACCTCTCCGCCTATAAACTAGACTACACATTCCAGGCCTAAAATGTAGGCCGTGTTGTTTTGTTTTACTGAATTAAACAATATCATGTAGACTTCATACACAGAATAAAAGAGCATTTCATTTCGGTCATCTACAAAAAGGCACAAACCATCTCGTCTATAAATCCACACGAATTACATTTGTATACAGTGCATAAGATTATGTTAAAAGTCAGGTGTCAAAATATCGATTTTTTTGAAATTCTTCCCAATGCCAAGAGACACTAAATTGTGTTTTTTTTAATACATATTCAAATTTAAAAAATGGTTAGAATGACTTTATTTTAAAAAATGCATATTAAGGCTTGGTTTACATTATATGAAACAAAAACACTTCAGGAACGGCAAATATTGCCAACACACTGCACCATTGACTTATTTTACAATACTGATCAGTTTTAGAGACTATGCGGTGTTTTATTTATGATGGGTAGCTAAAACTTAGAATAAATAGAAACTATTAGATTGAGCTTCGCTGAAAGTGCCTTCACAAATGGTATTTTTCTCTCTCTAGTAATAATTCTGGATCCGCTTAATGTATTAAATAAGGATCCAGAACAATGTTTCTATGGACAAGAACGCACCGCTGCTGCGAACTATCGAGGTGCAAGACCGGGGATGGTGGGGTTGGGGAGAGCATATTCCACTGATTTTTCTAGATAGGATCACATTACACACGGTTTGATATCTTGGTAAGTCACTTGCTGGTGATAATAAGATCCATTGGTTGATGGATGCATTGAAGGGGACGTCATGGCGTTGAAAGAGAAGACGAATTCTTTCCTGTCACACATGCTGGGAGACTGCGAGTGATATCGTGGAATTCCTATTAAAAGAAAATGGGAAGAGGAGAGAGAGAGAAAAAACACCAAGATGAAGAAATGCCATTTAAGAGAATGTGTTTAAACATTAAGCATTAAAAAGGCCCGCCTAGTAATATCTTGCTTTCAGGCCAGGTTGTGAAGAATAATATTAAAATGGAAGTTCCCAACTGTTTACAATACTTTCCAATACTGTGAAAGACACATCTTTTAATAGAACATCTGTAATTCAAACAATGGATTCGCGTAAAGGCTTGATTATAACGTTTATCAGAGACCAATAAATGTTACCATGAATCACCATCTAACAATGTATCATTTTTTTTCCTTAAATCAATGTTGATAAGTTGGATGCAATAAATCAGTCGTCATTGTTAAACTATCCATTCACTAATATTTAACTTATCCAAGCACAAAGTACATATCTGGGATTATCTGCATGTCAAAACTGCGCCCTAGTTTTCCCAGCAAGTCAGCTCATATTTTATATTGTCCAGTTTAGATCAGAGGATAGATCTCTCTGTCTTTCTTTCTGATAATTTCAAAGACTGCTCAAGGAAAACCGCCGCCCGGTCATTTGAATTTCCCCGGTCTGATTTTTTTTTCGCCCCGCAATGAAAGATGCTCACCGTGATTTGTACGGTGCGGCTGAAGTGGAGGCATTACGATTAGGTCTTAACTAAAACCCAAGCTTTGGAAGTTTTCATGCCCACATATTTAAACACCGTGTCAAAACTGCTCTACTTCATCTCAAAATGAAATTCCCCCACGTGGTCTGATATTTTGAAATTTATCACGGTCAAAATAATAAGTCACAGATGAATTATTTCCCTTGTATTTACAAGTTACTACTGGCCGCCTGCTTCAATTTTCTTGGTCCATATACTTTCATGACAGAATCTGTTCGGAAAGGTGAAGGAAATTTTCTTGATTGAGATACTTTCACAGTGTAATATCAGTTATATCAGTTAAACTGAATCTGTTCGGAAAGCTGAAGTGCCATATTTAATATCATCATACTGCTAGCCACTGCAAGATGAGCAACTCGTATACCACAGAAGAAATGCTTCGACGGGGAAAAATTTGGTTTGCGGATTTATTTTACGCCATTAATTTGTGGTTGTTTTTATTCACAAAATAGACATGGGTTTAAACTTGGCTTGCACCTAAAATGAGCATCTGTTCTTGTCCATTGGGAACATAGTGTATCTGCAGTTACTACTGGTACACAAGCGTTAACACGATGTCTGTCAGAGTGGCAGAAAAATCGACCAGGTCAAACCGTTTGTGGTTGGACTTTAAAATCTGTTCCTAATATGGAACTGTTTAAAACAGTAAGCATTTGAGGGTTTTTTAAACGTAGAATATTTGCTACCGGGTCGATTTTTAAACATTAAATATCCCCGAGAAGATGCTCCGAAATTGGAATATCTTTCTCAGCATAACTGAGAGTGGGAATTTGGGCTACTGGAGAGTTATTATTCCACCCCCACACTGCAGATTCACAGAGTTAATGGGGCTCCTGGCCGAGTTGCTCTGGGAGCTGAACCGCACGCTATGAATCCCCAGTAGACGGTTTCTGCGGCAGGGAGTCGTCCCTTTTGCATTCTGATGTTGTTATTGCCGTCGTGTTGGCACCACAGCAAGCACTGTCCCTGCGGGGATGGCATCGAGATGTTTTCTTTGACCACGTTTTGGAATTTGTTGGAAAAACAAAAGGCCGGTTTATTCTTTTTTAGTTTGTTAGCATTGCAGCCTAGTAACCAATTACGTGCGCCGAGAGGAAGCGAAAACGACCTACTTCCTTAACTTAATGACACTTGTGAAACTCTTCTCCAAGACAACAGCTCTAAATCCAGTCTCTACCAAATTCCTTCTCAATCTTACTGGTGCATAGCCTCCTAACACTTTATACAGAGGGAAAGTGCACGAAAAGCATTACTTTCTCTCTTTAATACTTTTTCCTTTTTTTCAAAAAAAGTGACCAAATTAACCTTAAGCAGCAACATTAACAAGTCTTGGTTTTCGAGTTGCTCTCACTCCAAAAGCAAAACACTTTCTTTGGAACGACTGCATGAGAAGTGAAGCTGTCTCAAATAATTACTCGAAATCTTATCTAAGCCCTTGTTTTCACTAAACCGCTTGAGCTCCAAGCGGCTTCTTTTTCTGGTCCCTGTTTTTGTTGCTTCCTGTAGCGCTGTTTATTTTAGCCAAAATGACTTGCCACCAGCTCGAACACAACAATAAAACGGGGGGGGGGGGGGAGAAAAAAGTTGCGTATGATATTATGGGTTCCACATCTGGATTGACTCGTCCTAATAGCATGGAGCAGAAGTAAGTTCAACCGCACTATTGGGTCTGCTGTATTCTACAAGCATTCTTTAAAAAATCAGATTAAAATTAGATTAATACGTTAGTTTGTCACTTGGCAATATACTGCTGCTCTGTCGTTCGTAGATAAAGTACCTCCCGCGATTTAAGAGCATAAATCTTTCTTGCTAATGGCTATCTGTAATACTCTAGCTCTGTACCTTGTATATCGGTCGCATTGTGGCTATTTTGGTGTAAATAGGACTGGTCTAGGGAATGTGCTTGCAGGTTTGAAGTTAGGTTCGCCGAAGGGTTGCATGGTGATAGAGACTGTTGTTTGATGTAAGGAGCCCCGTTGTTGAGTGCAGAAGCCGGGGGTGCCCACGCCGAAGCGGTGGATGTGTACATGGAGTGAGGTTCCATCACCCCACCGCCGGTCAGCAAGGGAGAGGCGGAGACCGAACTGTCGGCGTGGTTGGGGTAATCTCCCACGGAAGAGCCTGTACAGCTTCCCATATAGTGCCCGTTGTTGGTCGACAGGTGAGAGACCGAGTGTCCTGGTAAAGCCATCCCATCAACGTTGTTGGGCAAATGTCCATTCATCATGCTGATACTACTGTCTAACGAAAGCCCGTTTGGAGCACAAGAGATGGGCGCTCTGGAGCCCTGGAAGTTATAAGTCTCTGGGATGTGGTTGAAGCCCAATCCGTTCATCATGCTGTACATGGGCTTGAGCGCTTGGCACTTCCTACGAAAGCCCCTGGGTCTGCGTCTGAAGGAACCTTCCTCAAACATGAACTCGCTGGCCGGATCAATGGTCCAGTAATGGCCTTTCCCAGGCCTGCCCAGGCCTTTGGGCAGTTTGATGAAGCACTCGTTCAGGGAAAGGTTGTGACGCACCGAGTTCTTCCAGCCTTGGTAAGAGCCCCGGAAGAAAGGAAAGCGGCTCTGCAGGAACTGGTAGATCTCGCTGAGAGTCAGCCGCTTGGTAGGAGCGCTCTGAATGGCCATGACAATTAGAGCTATGTAGGAGTACGGCGGCTTCTCAGGGCGTCGGATGCCAGCGTTTGTTTTCTTGGTTTTGGTGGTGGAGATGGCTGATTCCATCACAGAGGTCTGATTGTTGGCTTTCTCGGGAGATGCAGACATGGGGCTGCTCTGGGCCGTGCTGTGAGCCGGCGGCTGCTGAATCTCGGCCGTCATTCAGGAACTAATGTCGCCGGGCACTCAAAACGCCGAAAAAAAAATCGCCGACTCTGAACCTCTTTTTGTTCTTTAGTCCTTTGATTCAACTCCGCCGTTTCTTCAATATTTCCAAAGTAAGGTTTCAAAATAAAACTTGTTGTTGCTCTAGAATTTTTTTTTCAGAAAAAAGACCGGATCTTTCCCCCACCCACCACCAAAAAAAACGCACACACACACACAAAGTCAGCCGAATGCTGGGGAGGGAGCCTCGGCGCAGTTATTTCTTCAACTCTGTTACTTTTTGCCTGGATCGCCTGCACAGGGAGCAGCTTTCCATCGCAGTTGTTCTGGGATCTGCCACGCCAAAGAGATCGCGTTTACTTATCTCTTGTCATCAGCGTCTCGAACCTCTCGACTGTCAAGACGTAAGAAACAAGGAACTCCCCGCCCAGACCCCCCTCCCACCTCGGTCAGGACTGGTGGGCTGTGAATGCTCCTCAACACCCGCCTTCATTAGCGATTTGATATGGTGTCTGTCTTTCTCTACGTAGTTCAAACCAGCTATAATGTTTGGGGGCGGTGGGGGAATCTCTATGTAGATAGGTTTATATATCTCCACACACATACACACGGATATTAAATACAGTTAGTTCATTTAAATGGAAACATGAATAAATATAAATATTAAACCATGAACAACTTTTTAAGCCACAAAGAGCACAAAATTGACTTAGAATTGTTCAATATATATATTAGTTTTTTTTAAAGAATCAATCATTCAAAGGTGAGGAACGTTGTTTTCAGGCTGGCAAAAATGAAAAGTTGCAGAATTGGTGGTCTATATATTTTTAAATTTTAAGACGTAAAGTTAAATCTCATAACAGGACGGGGTGTTTATTGTACTTTATGAATCAGTTTAGATATAATTTTAAGAAATCGTTGATAATAAATTACGATTAGATTTTCTGATATTTAGAATCTGGATCAGATACACATTCTGTCCCTTGTTTGAAAACTTATGTTTAATAGACAGGAACATGTACAGGATGTTTATACAAAAACAATGTAAACAATCTGCAATCTGCTCCTTTAAAGAAATTTCAGTGAAATCCCATTTAATACTGTTTCTTTTCTGTTACTTATAAAATGCTCTTTTGTAGCCTCACGCCTGACTGTTTAGATATTCTCTTTATATATGTATACATAAATAAGTCATTGCAAGCTGAATTGTGCCCAGTTTCTGGCCCTGCACAGACTTTGCCACACACACTCCGAGAGAGAGAGAGGGAAAAAGCAGCGACGTGAACGAGCAGCCTCGGCGCCTGGCATCGTTTGCAATAACGTGTCGCATCTTTTTCTAAAAAAAACTAAGGTAAGAGACATCACAGATATCTCCGCACTTCTTCTACACAGTGTGAAAGATTTTCTGTGATTAGAAGACAACAGTGAGAAAGACTTGCTTTCATTCGGCGTTCTGGTTTTAGAAAGTGTCACTCTTGCTGGTGGTTGACATAGTTCAAAAAGATGAACTACAAAAGCTAATGTATGCGACACGACCAGACGGCGCCTGTAACCCTGATTTCCCCCCACATCTCGTTCTCTGGTAAGATCTCGAAATTGTTTAAAAAAGTTAATTCATCTATATAACGCCGGATTTCTAATAAAGTTGGGATTATGTTGGAGAAATGTTATTTAATGCAGATAAATTTGAACTCTAAATTCCTAGGAAGAACTACACCTCTGTAAATCAAATCTTGAAGAAGTGTGATTTTCAAGGGAATTTGCATCTAATTTCGCCCGAGAGTTAACTTCAAATTGAATGTGTTGCACCTTAGAGATTCTGTAACCGAGTTGCTTCCTTTTTTTCAGCGAAAAGTAAGGTTTTCCGGAAAGTAAGAGTTTTGATATCACTTACGACACGAAACATACTTTGCAAAGTAGCGCGGCCGTCAAGGAGCCGCCAATTGACTTGTAATAGTGGTTGGCAACAAATGTGTTATATTCCTCGTCAATGCATAGACCCTATTCACAGCTGTCCCATCCACATTGAGCATTTTCAACAGGTCTGAATTGTGTTTCTCGCAAGAACACAATCACATCACAATGTTAAAACAAAGCCGTGGTTTACAAGATCACATCCCGAATGTAATCTGGCTGCAAAGAGCTAATTCGTTTTTATTTTTAAACGATGGAAATCGGGAATATACTTAACGTTCGAAGTGATTGTATTTCCTAGCTTTGGCAAAACATAATATGGTTGATAGCAAAAAGAAAGCAAAACTCAAAAGAAAATGAAACACAGCAGCTAACAATATTGCAAGGAAGCGTTGGTGCAATGCAACTACGGTATGATACTTGGAGATGTATTTGTTTTTAAACACATTGGCAAGTAGGGTAAAAGCAAAACTATAAAACTTGTTGAATTCCTCGTGAAACCTCGACAGGAGTTCGAAAGCCGATCTGTGTATTCCAGTGGATAAGACAAATTGGAAAGTTTTAAATACACGCTGCATTCAAGTGGCATGTTTCCCTAACCAGTTTAGAGATTCTTTTGTTAATACTTAAGGTTGATTATTGAACAGACTGTTGTTAAGTTGTTTTTCGATCTATTATACTTCAATTGTTTAATTTCCTTGTTTTGATAGTCTTTACGCCAACGCCTTTTTGTAATAATATTATACCTATATGTTGAACTGCTGTTCTTTGATAATATTCACACGCTTCGCCCACACGCATCCAGGCTCCTTAACTATCAGCAGAATTGTTACAAAAAGTTTATTTCGAGTAAGGAAAAGATCCAAACAAGAGAAAAACGTGTAGGATTTGTTGGCGCACATTAATTTTAAATTAAATTCTGGTCTCATGCATATTGTTCTAATCATATATAATTTAAACACAAAATATAGAAAAGTTGTGATTTATCGAAGTACCAAAGAAGGTTTCAGCTTTATTTGATTGAACGAAATGTTCACACTGGAATGTACAGCTTTATTTGCGTGCATTGATGACTGACAATGCTTTACATCTTCGACTGTAATAGACAATAGTTTTATAGATTCTTGTTTTTTATATTGTGCAGAGAGCTTTCCACTTAAAATGCAAAATCGATAAATAAAGAAGCTGTAAATTTTATTTATGGAGAAAAAAGTTCTTTCTTAATCGTGAAAACCCATGGTCTGAGATCACCGTTGATGAGTGAACTCGTTTCAACATAATCTGATTTAAGTGCATGTGGATGGACTGTGTGCAATATTTTCTCATGCCCATGGTACAAAATGATCTACTGAGTCAATATTGAAGTTATTACCGCGCTTATTGAATTTTAACAATCTAAAATTATACATGTGCGTTATTTAAAACAACGTCTGTTATAAAACCAACTCTTTTGGGAAGTCAGCGTTTTACAGTTCCCATCCCACCCTCTTGGGCCAGTTTGGTCCCCCCACCCCCACCCCCACCCCGCCTCCCACCACCACCCATTAAAAAGCAGTTTCCGTTTAAGATCAAATTCGGCACCGGCCGAGTCGTGTTGATTATATTCGAGATTGCATGGGAGGTGCAAATAACGTTAATAAAAGGGGTATTATGCTGTGCAGAGACCCAGGTTTGGGTGAAGTTATTGTAAACAGGCTGCGCAATCAGTGACCCTGTTAGCCGGGGCCAGGCATTTATCAGCGCTCAGGGGGCTGAGGTAGAGAGAGGTGCCGAGACCACCCACCTCGCTGGAATGGAGGCACGCGTGTGCCCCGTTCCACTCCCTGATTTTAATTAGCAACCCCCTACCCCACCCCCAACAAGTACACACACCGATCACCTTCAACAGCGAATATTTAAATATAAAACCCTCCCTAACTTAGAACTTGAGGGCAGCCATGGAAATTGATCCCTCAACGTTTATACAAGACAAGGGGGTAGTGACAGGAGTAATTCCATCAGCTATTATACGCTTCTTTTCCCCCCATGGTGGTGACAGAGTAATGTAGTGTCTTCTTAATGGAGGCACAAGGTCGGTTCGTGAATAGCATACACACACGCACGCACACGCACAAAACTTACAAATGCCATCTGGAAAGAGGGACCCAGGATTGGAAACTAATTGGTCTATCCTCTCTCCCCGCTTTTTGCGATATGTTGTGAGCTGTACTTTTGCTCATCATTGTATTCAGCAAAAAAAAGCCCAAAAGCAGGAGTAACAGTGAAATGAAGGAGGCACATAAAACAATAGGATGAAGCATTTTGTCCAGTAACGTGAATATCAAAACAAAGGGAGGTCATTTTATACAAGGTCAATATTTTGATTTGAGTGTTATAAATGATTCTACAATACACAGTAAAGAAAACAGTAAAATGTATCTTCCTGACTGCTTTCTTGTACATTGCTCTTGGTAATAGTTTGTTTTGGTTATGTACTATCTATGCAGGATCATAGCAAACCATGCATTAGGCTGAAAGACTTGATGGCGCATGATGTTCTCTTAACTGGACTTTACGAGATGGGAGAGATTAGGGTACCGGCTGACGCGGAGGAAATGCTTTCCAATTCAGCTGTGTTTTCTGTTGCTGAAGTAGTATCAGGGTGTGTTGACAGGGGAGCAAACGTACTGACGTGTTGATACAATTTAAGTTAATGCCGCAACATAACAGGCGAGGTTTTGTTACTGAATTTTAAATCTTAAATACACTTGTAACGCCTTTGTAAATTATAAACTAGAAGAGAGCAGGAGCATAATATTTGCAGTGACCATGCAAAATAGTTACTGAACCAACGTGCAGCTAGTATTTGAAACAAAGTGAAACGGAATGGATAAAATACATTGACTTGGTGATAAGGTGCATTTGCTACTTCACCTTATTTCAACTACGAGCATCCCATCATATACCCGTTAGGTGCTCTAGAATTTAAGTTTGTTTACAAGGGTTCATGTTGAACAGGCATGAGCTCCATAGTCCCCATTTTATGATTTCGGAACAGGTCACATCCTCACAGATTTCATTGACAGGCAGTCTTGGTCGAACCCTATACTTGGTAAAGGAGATGGATGGAGTCCAGAAGAGCGTTAACGTTATTTTACAGTCGCTAGTTACAAAAGCACCGTCTACAACGTTTTGGCTCAGAAAATCTAAATTACTTTTGTGGCGTCCCTCGCTCGACCTATTCCGGCTGCCTCTTGAGTCGAAGGGACAGATTTTCCATGACGTGATTGCACAAAATATGTGACAACTCTGTAGTTGAGGGAATTTACAGCCTCTTCCACAGTTTTATGATCTGATCTTGTATCGCCAGCATTAAACAAAACGCACAATTCGAGTCTGCTTTAACACAAACATTGGCACGACAGTCAACAGACAAAATATGTAATTACTGGCAGTTTTTTCTATCAGAATTCCAAACTGAACAAAGGCAGCACACACGATAGTATCATTCATTAGCCGTTCTTGCTTCCTCAACGACACCCAAATATTAGGATTCGCGTGTTGACAACCTCCAAGTATTAAAATGCAGGAACATGGTCCAAGTGTGTATGCGTTATAATACGGAAACGAATGGGGTTCGCGATCATGACTGTAACGCACGTGCAACCGATTTTGTCCCTTTACCTGCTCAAAGGCATCGCTGTTCTTGAGTGAAAGTTTCATTGGGTTTCATGTGCGTGCGCCAATATTCCTAGCGGCGATTAGCCTTCTTTCGTTGTCTCCAAGCTTGTTGCGTTAGAGGTGCCATGAATCTATCCATTTCCCTCGCGCAGGCCAAAGGCTGGTAAAACTGACCCTCAACTACTTTTTTTACTGGGAGGGGGACGCTCGCATTTATCGCAATCACTGCCAATAAGTGATAAACCAAGCTTTTAGAATGCATTTCCCAAAACTTAGATTTATGTTAATAGGGATTTTTTTATCCACAGACAAGTCAAGATTAAAAGGCTAACTTTTTTAACTAAGTTGATGCATGTGGGGCAAGACCACCATAGGCGTAATTCTGTCAATTTTTTTTGTTGCTGTCTTGTTAATTGTAGTTTTAATTGCCTTTTTAGTTAAGAGGGTGGGGTAATTGGTTTCACTATTCTCAAGCAAAATAACGCATGAATCCAAATTTGAATCTCCACACGCCAACGCACTCGATTGTGCAAAATATTCTTAATAAAAGCATTGAATAATTAAAATTCTTTCGCCAATTTTTTGACCAATGATGTAACTGTCTGACCGGATTTGACTTTTGACTGTTTACAGCAACTTTGTGCACTATAAACATATTTTCCAATCAGATAGATTATTTTCACTACACATTCTGCTCAAAGCGAAACATCTCGATTTCTAACTTTCTACTTAATTAGATACCTTTTGCAAGATTTCCAGCTCCGTTTGAGTTCATTGTATTTTTTTCGTGCTTCATACAACAAGACTTGGAAAAGACCAGATTTGCTGTCTTGGTGTCGTGATAAACAAGTTTAACCCTCTTAGGTTCAAACCTCACGGAAGGGGATACTACATTGGTGTCTTAATGTAGAGACAGCGACTTAGTAATTTTCACAAGTGTCAGCATTTAAGGAACCCCTCTTTCTCAGCCAGAACCAGCAAAGCATATCTGTTGTCTTGTGAAATGTCCCAAGACGCTACAGACAGAAACAAACTCATGTTAGTTTGTTTGCACAGATTGTGAAGGAACCCTGGTATCTATATTGTGGGCATTAACCATTCTCTGCGGTAGCCAGTTTCACATTTTTCACCATTCCTTATATAAAGAAGCTCCTTCTGAATTTCCTTTTGAATTTCTTGGCAATCGCCTTATCTTGATGAACTTTTGTTCTTGCTCTTCCCCGCAAAATTCATAATATTACTCAGGGTTTTCAGAAAATGCTGTTAAATCTATTTGCATGTCCTGGTACAAGTAACTGTCGGAAATATGCGTTTCTAAATCGAACCCCAGTTTAGCACTGAATAACTGTCAACAGGCTAAAAAGCAGGTTCGAACGAAATCACTTTCAATGTTTACCTCAACTGTGTACAAACGTGACAATATAATTAGACACTCATGAATTAGTGGCCACTCCAATTTCCAACCAGTTTAAATAAGTATCAAAATGCAATATCTTTGCCCATTTTTCAAACTGTCACTTTTATCAGCTGAGGTCAATTCGAGATAATGTTTTCCAGATCTCCTGCTGTTGGAATGATCTTTTTGAGGAGAGATTGACCCATTTAAAAGTGCATGCGGTTGCGAAAATAGTGATGCTAACGTTGTAAATGTCAATTGTGTGCAGAGTGCATTGTATTAAGGTAGCTCGGTGTTGAGGATTACAGTTATTGTGTTCGGAAATTGTAATTCTACCGAGTAAGCACTAGAGGTCTTTCTTCGAGGTTCTTCATTGATTGAAAGCAGGACTGAATGTTGCAGGGACATAGCCGACTTGACCTGAAGTAAACACACATGATAAGGGACTATCACTGTCAAGAGACTAGAATAAAAGGAACAAATGCATATTTACTTCTATGTCAGTTGTGGTCGTTTAGCGAATTTTGGCCAGTTCAAAAGTCAGTTACTTCCACACCCTACGGCAATACCAACGAAATAGTTTCAGCATTAAGAAATTCAGCAGGGTCTACGTTTTGTTGTGTCAACGATCTTACAGTAGACAATAAATAAATCTGGAGAAAGATACAAAACAGTCCTAACTAGCACACAACAAATACTATGAACACAGGTTGGGACTCATTGGAATTTAGAAAAATAAGAGGTGATCTCATTGAAAGATATTGGATTCTAAGGGGGCTTGACAGTGTAAATGATAAGAGAATGTTTCCCCTCACGGGATAGTCTTAGACCAGAGGGCACAGCTTTAGAATTAAGGGACACCAATTTAAGTCTAAGATGAGGGGAAATTTCTTCTCACAAAGGGATATGAGCCTTTGGAAGTCCTAGCCTCAGAGAGCTGCGGGAACAGAGTCCTTGTGTCTATTTAAGGCTGATATACATTCTTGATCAATAGCGGAAGCAAGGGTTGTGGGAAAAGCTTAGGAAAGTGAGGTGTGTCAGATCATCCACGATCCTATTGAATGGCAGAGCAGTTTCAAGGGGCTGAACGACCTATTCCTATTTCGAAATCTTATGGTCTTAATTGTTTCATTAAACATTTCCTTCGATACTAGAAACATAAGGCTTGAAGAAATCACACTTAGCTGAAAACGTTAACTCTGTTTCTCTCTCCACAAATGCTGCCAGACCCGCTAAGCACTTTCCACAATTGCTGTTTTTGTTTCAGGTTTTTAGGATTTATTTATCTGCAAAGATTTACGCTTTCGTTTTAAGGAGCTTAGAAATTTGAAACAGAATCTGAAAATAGTAAAAGGTACAGCAGATCGGTCAAAACATGAAATTGTTCTAAGGTTGGTTCATCGAAAGTCGTTAGAAGTAGAGAATAGGTTAAGAGAAATACACGTGTTGTCATTAGCGAGAAATTGGGAGATTTGGGAGAAATCGATGACCAAGTACATAGATAGCCAATGATAGAATCGACTTGACAGTGAATTCCGAATAGTTATTACCCTTTGTTTTTGCACAATAGCCACAACTTAGTGACAATTTACACACTAGAACACACTGTAGCACAAGCACACCAGTTTTTCTTTAAAATGCAAATTAATTGTACAAGTTCATGCTGAGGCAGTTTCGAAGTTCTTGGATTAGTAGCACTGAGCAGGTGAATTTTTCGAACAGTTGAGTGAGAACGAAAAATTACATTCTTCGCAAATTCTAGCTTAGAAATACTTTTAGGACGGCTTGTTGCTTTAGAAAACGTTCCACCGTCTCAGTGAGAAAGCTTTGGTCGAATGTCCAGAACTCATCGATGCAAACTTAATGCAACCACATTGCTAACGACGATTAAATAGCGGCAGGTTGTATCGATTTGTACGGTGTCCCTAACATGATACGTGTTGATTGTACTCAAGTGCTGTTATAAGTCTGTCATGTACAAAGAATTCCTGTCTCGTCCGTTTTGCCACATGGACCTTCTTTTGCGCCAGTGCGGAAAATGATGGTCTGGAAATGCATGAAAGATCACATGGGTTTAGTATGATAATCTAACGAAGACTATCTGGTGTATCAGATCAATCAGAACAAATACTTCTTGGAAACAAGTATAGAACATAGAACATTTTAAATATTTTAAAATATGATCATGTAAAATTAGTTGTCAAACTTAATCTCCTGAAATCTAAATCTCGTGTGATACATCTTAAGTGAATTATATTTTTGGATCATTGACTTGTCTCTGTGTTGGCCCAGGAGCACCAAAAGGACATATGTGAAGTGAGTTCAGCAAAGTTTTGAAACTTGGATACGCACAGCAGAAACAGAATAATCACATGGCATATCCGTTTCGGATTTCAACTTATTTCGTTTCCAAACAATTTCGTTGAAATATATTAGAATAGGATTTAAGAATTTAAGATTTTTTTTTAAAGTTGCTCTATGCTTTGGATTTCATGATTCAATTAGTTACATAATAACTTGGCACATTTTCTTCATTCGCTAGAAAATCCTGATTTACATCTTTACGACATAATTGAATATCTTCAAATTAGGTCGATACTAGACTTAAAAAAATGCTACGATCTCAATTGCTCACCCGTTTATCAGAAGATTCTTATAAAGTTGGAGTTTACTTATTCTGAGATTAGATACAATGCACATCACGGCGATTTTCATTGTGTTGTGTACAAGAGTAGGTAACTAGGTGTTAAATTAATACAAGATTGTAATTTTCACTTATTGGTAGTGCAGGGAAACGAAAGGTTATATTTGCTGTCTTTTATTTGAGAGTCAATGAAAAATGTAAATATTGCGTCTTATATCTATCATTGTCTTTTGTCTGCTAGTGTTTTTATTTTTATTAACATCTTTGTTAACCTAGGGTTGCTTTAACCAGATAGGACTAAATTGGCAATATTTGTTTGTTCACAACATTCAATTAAAATTGGTACAACACTAGACCTCTTGCACACTTATTTTTTTCTACGTTAAACAAAGAATTGCTGTAGATTGCCACATGTGACTTATCCTTCCCAGTGATATGTTACAGTGTTGTCTCCTTCTCCAGTATTGTATAGTATCCTTCCCAATGATATGTTACAGTGTTGTATCCTTCTCATTAATGTGTTGTAGTCTGTACAGTAACCCTTCCAGTGGTGTTGTGGTGCTGTATCCTTCCTGGTGCTGTGTTATAGTGTTTTACAGTATCCTTTCCAGTGTTATGTAACAAGAGCTGTACCTTTCCCAATGACATGTTACAGTGCCTCATCCTTTCCAGTGATGTGTTACAAAGCTGTATCTTACCCAGTGATATGTTAGCGTTGCAGACTTCTCAGTGATGTCATACACTTTTGTATATGCATGGCATTTTCGTTTGGATATTTTTCCAAATTATTTCCGGACACTCCAAGCCCGCTTATTCTGGTCGGAAACCATAAGACTGGATCTCTAGTAACGTGCGTCCATTTGCTTCAAAGAATAATCCTTTGTCACCTCTTCATTCTTGACTAGTGAAATCTATTTAGAAACACCATGGACTGATAAGTGGGATTGGGGTGTAAACCGCCTTTAGTTTAGTGCAATCTATGTTTTCCCTCCCTTTCCCTTTGGAAGTGATTGCACGGATATCGGCGCAGGCTTGGAGGGCCGAAGGGCCTGTTCCTGTGCTGTAGGTTTCTTTGTGTTTCTTTTGGATATGGGCTAACGATACAAACCCTTAGTATTTCAGTCCACTTTACAATGGGTTGGTTGATATGTCCCAAAAAAAACACTTGGAGGTGGTTTCCTACCGAAGCAATAAGTGGTTGCTTTAAGAAAAAATTACGATTTTGTTCTACACAGTTAAGAAAGACTTTTTACCCAGCCTCGGCTGACATTTTCCATTAGGGTTCTTAAGTGTACGTTAACCGCATTTCTTCATGCAAATTATCAAGCTGAGAGGTTATGATTTGCTGTTCACAAGCAACTAGAGTCACTGATGTCTGCAGTTTTGTTTTTCAAACGTAATGCATTCTTTAAGTCTCGTAAGAACTGCCTTGTTTATCAATTAGAGGAATACCAGATCCATCACACAAAATATAAGCTGTCTAGTTTTTGTTTTGCATACAATCTGTTGAAGAAACACCAATGCCCGAAGCGCGCCATTATTAGCCCACCAACCAAAGAACAATTCCAGTCGATATGATTCTAGTGGGATACGTTATTATCCGTGTGGAGAGTGTACAATAGCGCTGATTCTTATTTATTGTCCTGTACATTCTTCATTTTAATAATTTCACGCTAGGAAACGCAATAACCAAATGAATTGGTGATCTCTATCTTACAAAAATATATTTCTAGGCCTGCACAAACTCATAATTTACTATTGTCGAAGATTCAAAGAAATAACAAAAAAATCACAGCGGCATCCCGATTTTAATTGTTACGATCTCAGAGAGACTTTAGGACCTCATGACGTTTGCCACTATATTTCTATAGATTCTAACGTACACCATTATTTCTGGATAAGAACGTCAGCTCCACACGTGCTGTGTGCATACAATCTAATCAGCAAAATGCTAATATATTAATTTATTTACAGAAAACATTTCCCAAACAGCCGAAAAAAAAGCAAACGTGACGGATGCATTCTGTTTCCTGCACGCTGCACGAAAATAGTCTAAAATCTGGATTTAACATTTTCGCGTGTGGGGCAAAACATTCGCCAACCACGTTCCCAAAACTCAGCAGCACAGTTAAGGTTACTTTTTGAAGAAAACATATTTTGTCTTTACGATCTGATCTGTAGGACTCGACTTCCCCATCTGACGCCACCGTTTGTTTTAAAGATAGAGCGCTGAGAGCGGCTCAGAAATTGGGGGTTCAATGGGTTTAACAAAAACTTCATTATTTCATGACTCACATCGCTGAAAGCTAAATAAGCCAATCATTCTCTCAATGGGTGGTATCTGTGGAACTCACTGTAGCTGTTCTAAATTCTCGCTTTGATAAATTGATGCTATAGTCACAAAGAACATAAATCATACAACACACATTCGATTAATCATGATCAAAGTTGCCACAGCTAGTCATTTGGCTCATTTTCAATTTCTGCATTTGTTGAACTGAACGTTTCGCCAAAGTAAAATGCGAGGACATGAAGGTTTGTCAATGAGGGGGCTATTACCCTGGGTCAACGTTTTTCACAGCCTTTCGTGCATTTGCGTTTTTTTTAGCAATACAGCGCGTTTCAAAAGACGTGTTATCAACCAAAATCCGCACGGTTTGTAATGTGCAATCAATAATCCTTCTTACGCGGATTGCAATCTTAAGTCTTAAAAAAAACAGCCACATCAAAATCGATGCAATTACCTTTTATGCCATACAATCCACACGAGCGATTACAGTTCCTCTGTGTAACATCTGGGATTTTGTTTGAGGTTTCTTTAAACGCATCCTGAAATTTGATTGACAAAGCATAATATTTATTACTGTAAGATTGCTGAATGGTTCTTCCACCATTCAAATCCACCATAGGTCCTGGCAGAGAAACCGCTGTAATTTAGTATTGAATATAGTTTAAAACACAATTAGCAAGTAGTTTTGAATTACAGAAGTCTGGAAATGAGTTTGAATTTCAACCTTTTCGATGGAAGAGGTATTCGATTTATTTGCTAAGGACGGTGCACCGTCGTGGACCATTAGTCAGTCTTTTCACAAATTAAAAAGAACATTCAAAACTACCATCGACTTTATCTAAGACGTTTTATTTAGTTGAATGCAATTGCTGATTGCTTTTTTGGTGTCAGCTGTGCTGACTCTAGTGACAGCTCATCACCCAGAGAAAAAAATCGCAAGAGTTAATGGTAATGATGGGATTACAACCAAAAACTTTAAGGGTTGTAACAAAAAGAAATACTTGCATTTATATAACACCTTTTGCAACCTTGGACCACCCAAACATCCATTACAGACAGTGAAACACATTCAGAGTTTATTCACTGATGAGAAGGTAGTTTTTGTACAGAAAATTTCCACAAGCAAGAATGCGATTATCAGATTTTGTTTTTGTGTGATCATGATTGAGAAGCAAAAATTGTCCTAGATACTAAGTGAATCTCCAATGCCTGTCCTCAAGCAATATCAAGAAACATTTTACATCCACTGAACCTCTCAGCCATTTGAGCTTTTAGTGTATCATTTCATCTGAAAGATAGTACAACCAACAACATTTGGTTAAGTTAAAACATCTTACATGCATTCAAGATAAAGTGTGGAGCTGGATGAACACAGCAGGCCAAACAGCATCTTAGGAGCACAAAAGCTGACGTTTTGGGCCTCGACCCTTCATCAGAAAAAGCATGCATTGCATGCATTCATATTGATTAAGACAGGCTTTGATTTTCAGGTAACACGGTCTGAAGCTGGATGAGCTTTGATTTTCATATTTAGTTCAGAAGCAAGTGATTGGAGCTGTCTGGCTGTGTAGTCAAATTAGGACATTAGCTTTAACCTAAAACAAGGATCTCTTGTTGCCCATCCTCAAAATATCAATGAAGTTGTAGCTCATGTTCTCATTGGCATATACATTACTTTTGGAATGATTCACATGACCCTCAGAAAATAAAAGTCATACAGCATGGGAACAGACCCTTCAACCCAACTTGTCCATGCCAAACAGGTTTTCCAAACTAAACTAGTCCCATTTGCCCGTTTTTGGCCCATTATCCCTCTAAACCTTTTTTTATTCATGTAACTGTCCAAATGTATTCTAAATGTTGTAACAGTACCTGCTTCCACCACTTTCCCTGGCAGTTCATTACATAACAGTCTTTTAACATTCATTTACTTTTTGTAAAAATCATTCGTTGGATATGGGCCTCTCTGATGGCCAGTACTTATTGCTGATTTCTAATTGCTTTGCAGAAAGTGATGGTAAGCTGCCGTCTTGAACTACAACACTCAGTGGGTTTTAGAAACATCCACAGTGCTGCTAGGAAGGAGTTTCAAGATTTTCATTCCAGTGACAGTTGAGGAACAGTGGTACAGTTCCAAGTCAGGATGTTGTGTGAGTTGGTGTGGAACTTGAAAGTGATGGGATTTACCTTCTGGACAATTTCAAAGGTTTGGAAGGTACTGTTGAAGGATATTGTGTATTGGACATTGGGCAACCTGCTGTCATTTTGCGTCAGTGGTAAAGATAGTAAATGTTGAATGTGATGGATGAGTTGCCATTAAATAATAATTCCACCATGAACTGTCACGGTGACAATACAGTACACAATAGATCTGGAGTCAGTAGCCAATCTGATTCTATACTGAAATTATATTAGGCGCTCTCATGAACATAGTCTCTCAGCTCCTGGCGCCTTTGTGAACCTACCTTCTTCAGGAGTAACTGAAAAATTGATAACACATAGAACATTCCAATCTGATCAAGCTAGGATTGAATCCTGATTGAGATGAGCCTGTCAATTAACACTTAGGCTTTGATGCTTTAAAATGAACATAAAACACATAGTGCATTGTCAAGTATAGCAGTCCTGTGCTCAGGGAACACATCATCATTTGACCGACCGTGAGCAAAGTTACAAGAGATATCTTAATGCCTTTGTTTATAAAAATGTTCTTTATATTTTCAGGAAGATTGCCCATAATGAATAAGTATAGAATGTTGAAACCATACCTAGTTAAGATTCTAGCAATGATGAACTCAATATTAGTTATAATGTATGTGGATGTGTGAGTATGTGTATTGCATGTGAAAGATTAGGCTTGCAGCTTTTGGAGGAAAGCAGCTAAGGTGGCTGGTATTGGTAACATGATAACTGCAGATAGGTTATTAGACATTAATAGGAAGTTTTTCCAGAATTTCTCACCATAATATCTTTTAATGGTAATGATTTGGAACCTAATTCAACTTTCAAATTTTCTTTTCACTAAACTTTTACCGAGTTTACTTTACACTGCACCCAGAATTAAAACATGTTTACATTTCTGAAAAGTTGACATTCCAGAGTGTAGTTGCATGGATGCATACACTTAAGCAAGTCAGTAAAACATGAGACATGCAATATATTTTAAATCATGATACAAAAAACTCAAAAGCATTCTAAGTTATGTTGTTTACAAGATATACCACTTGGCCTGGCTAAATACCATAGCAACTGTATGATTTGAATTTATACCTTATGGTAATTCACTATATGTGCATGATTTATGGTAATCTTCATCTATAATGTGCAAGTAATATAATCCATTGTGTATGTTCCAAATTTTCATGAGATGAACAACAATAATGCACAAATATTAAATCCTAACCATAGGGAAATTTATTCATATATCATATATAATAATATATACAGCCTTTTCCTTCTATACAAACCAACACAAGCACCATTAAAACAGCATAATTGCAGCTTTTGTAACTTCTAATGAATGGAATCTAGGTAAAAAGAATATACAATATGGTAAAATTTAGGTTAGCTCTTTTTGCACAACATCTATGATTGTTTATTATGAGAAAAGGTGACTACATTTCAGGATCTTTTACAAACTTGGGCGGCTTTCAGAAATGTAGTGAAGTGTTGATAGGTGATAAGATAATGAAAGTTCAGTGATCTGAAGAGAAAATCACATCTTAGAGTGTAGCGCAGTACTGGGTGGCATTTTAAATGGAGCATCATTCTTTTTGCTACTCTGTCATTGGTTAACAAATGGATTATTTCCTTCTGAAGCTAAACAGAATATTCACAAGATACAAACTGACTAAGCATTGTGATTAGAAAGCCCAAACTAAGTAATCTTATTTAGTCTACAAAAATACATAAACAATAAACTACAACATGTTTCCTTTTAAATTGCCCATTATTTTAGTTAAAGTTTGGCCACGTATTACAATCTTTAAATATTTCTCAGATGGTTGACTTGGTAATAACTTAGAGTTTAAATTTCATTAAATGAATCACTTCGCTGAAAACATGTAATGTTATTCCCTATTATTTTAACTGAACTCATTGTTTGATATGAAAAGTATTTGGAATATGGTCCCATGAATGCGTTAAATGTGAACATTGAAACAAAACAAAATTCAGTGTAAATCCAGAGGGAACAACATCAGAATTAAATTGTAACTGTTGAAATTAATCTTTTCAGTAGACTTTTGAAGCAATTAATAAAGTATCTTTTAAATGGGAAAACTGACAACATTAAGATTTCAATTATTGTATGTTTGAAATATGAATTTGCTTATCATCACTTACCAATTTGTACCATTACAATTTAATAATGTGGAAGAATAATTAACATGGACTGAAAAATTACGAAATTGAGAGAAGATTAAAAAAATCAAGAGATGGTCAGATGATAATTTTTTTTTGGAATTTTAAAATCAAGTAGTTTCAGGGATGACAAATAATAAAAGTAAGGAATTTTACAAGCTTGAGATTCTGGGAATGAACACATTAGCATAGGGGATGAACTTAGTCAGCTCAGTTTAACAAAAGCATGGTGCAAGGAAATGGAAGAATTGAGAGAAATTGTTGAGAGGAGACATGAATGAAAAAGATTAAAAGCTACTATGATCATACTAATAAAGCAAGTAAAAGTCTCATGCATCCCCTTCTGACATGTTGGAGCATATGTTGCACACCTCCTCAGATATGACACAAATAATCTGGCTTCGGATAGACAGGGTTTTAAAATTACTTAAGGGTGTTAATGGTGAATAAGCAGCTAATGAGGTAAAAAGAAGTACTGAAAACTGGGTTTATAGAGGCTGCTAATTTAACATCAGGGAGATAATAAGGCCCAGAAGAAAACCACATACTTTTTGAGACCTCTCATGAGAAGTCTTGATGACTTCTTGATGAAATAAGGAAAAAATGTTCCCACTCATTAAAGGATCAAGAATATGAAGGCACAGATTTAAAGTGGTGTTGGCCAGAAAAGAACTAAATATGATATGAGGAAAAGTCTTTTTTTCATACAACGTGCGGTTGGGATCCGAACTGTACGATGTGAGAATGTGGTGGAGGCAGGTTCAGTTGAGGCATTTGAAAGCAATGTAGATGGCTGTGTGAAAGCAATGTGCAGGATTACAGGGAGAAGGCATCAGAATGGCAGTAAATGAAAAGCTTATTTGGAGAACTGGTGCAGGCACAATGGATTGAATTATCTCCTCCTGCGCTGTACCAATTCTGTGACTCATATATGACACATCCTGATTTAATTATGCACAATAACTCTTCTACCATTATTTCCCTTAAAACAGCCTGTGCCTCAGTGCAAGTAATATTTAGTTAATTCAGTTAGCTTTTAAATGTTGATGGGTTTTATAGATATTAATCCCACAACAGAGATTGATAATATAATTAAGCAGTTACGTGGATAACATTGTTTCGTCTAAACAGTGAAACAAAATCATGCAAATTAAAATGTACTATTCTGTTGATGTGATGGGTATAATTTCTTTTTATTTTGCACTGTTGTTGCACTGAGTTTCTAGGCTGAGTTACAGACAGGGCATGGTTCATAGGCAGTAGATATCTTGGTTTTGTTTTGCTTGATAATACATCTCACTCTGTTTTCCTTACATGCACATATGGATCCATTACTTCATCACAGCATTAAAACGGATTCTGCTTATGTTTATAAATGTTGTAAAAATCCAACTGGCTACCTAAGCACTTTTTAAACCTACTTGACTGTACTGGACACATGCCCTACATAATAACAAACCCGTATGATTTAAGATGGTTCTCCCAATGATGTCTCACACTGCTTAGCTTATGAGCACTTTGGAGATAATTTATAGCCTGACTGCAGAATTAATTTGTCCCTTTTGTTTCACTCTAAAAGAAAGATTTATTGTTTTTATCAGAATTTGATCATTTAACTGGAACCCTTTCCTTCTTTATTCTTAAATATTAGTTATTTCTGAAGCTGGGGATTGAAGTGGTGGAAAGGATAATTTCTTTTGAGTATGGGGCAAATTGAGATGCGTGCAAGATGGCAAAAAAAAATTCTTATACCACAACGATGTTTGAAGTGTTCCTTTCCAACAAAGAGAAAGGTGTTTCAAATTAAACCAAATGTTTATATCAATGTAGAAAGAAATAACCTGGATACATGCATAAGTAACATGCAGAAACAAACACATAATGGATTCAGAATGCATTGATCATGATGAGTTTTTTTTTAATTAAGTGACAATATTGACATATAGACAAAGGGCTATAGTAAATAAAAGCTGGAGTAATTCCTTCATCCTCTCAAGGCCACATGGGTATCATGGGCAAGACCAGGGTTTATTGCCTGTTTCTATTTGCCCGTTAACTGACTGACTTGCAAGGCTATTTCAGAAAGCAGTTCAGAGGATGGTGTATCTTTGGAATTCTCTACCCTGGGAGGAAGCTCAGTCTTTGAATATTGCCGAAGAAGAGGTTGAGTAGATATCAGATATAAAATGGCCAGTTAGTACAGGAGGCAGTCAGAGACTTCTTTGCCCTTCAAGCAGGTGTGGGCGGTTGGGGATTTTGGATATGGAGGAAGAATAAGGCAAAATAAATACAGAAATTGTGGGTGAGGAGGCAAAGAAATGTTGGAGAGGAGATTATTGCAGTGATAGAAACATGAATAAAAGCCCTAATTGCTGGAAATACTCAAAGGGTCAGGCAGCATCTCAAGAGAGAGAAACAGTATTAATTTTAAGGTTGCCGTTTATAATTAAATATGTTGCTGGACATTTCATCACATGTTTGTTCCCCATGTCCCAGCCATTAATCAGCCATCACAGCCAACCTTATACCTCAATGGATGGTATCTGAATGTCAATCAGTCCTTTTTAACCCCATTTTCAATCATTTTACATGCAGTTGAGAGAAATAGTCAAAGAAAATGTTAAAATAAAAGCAATTTTTATAATATTCCTGTGAAGTGTCTCCAAGGTTGCACACTGTCATGTCCTAGAGATTGATCTCCATTTCCTGGAGACTCCAGGCTAGTGCAGCAGTTTTGTGTAGCACCTAACTAGTGAGTGGTAGAAGATAAATTGCCATACAAGCAAGATGAAATGACTGCCCATGACATCAAGGTAGAATTTTACAGAATATGGCATCAACAAGCACTAGCAAAATGTGTCTTTGGTAATCAGGAGAATCTCTGCTGGTTAGAATCAAACTTTGCAGAAAGGAAGGTGGTTGTTGGGACTCAAACATGTCAGCCATCACTTCAGGAATCCCTCAGGGTAGGTCCCTTGGCCCAACAGTCTTTAACTACTTCATAACTTGATAATGCACCCCTCTATCATAATTTCATAAATGGGATGTTCACTAATGATTATATAATGTTCAGCACCATTCACAACACCTGAGATACTGAAGCATTATATGTTAAGCAAGACATGGATAAGAGCTAGGCTTAGCTTGATAAGCGGCAAGTAACATTTACAAATCATACGTGTCAGGTAATGAGCATCTCTAACAAGAGACAATCTAATCATTTCTCCTTGTTACTCAATGGCATTACCATTGCTGAATTCCCCACCATCAATATCTTGGGGGTTATCATTGACCATAAACTAAACTGGACTAGTCAAATAAATACAATGGCTACAGGACAGTTCAGAGGCTATGAGTTCTGCAATGAGTGAATCAGCTCCTGAACTCACAATGCCTGTCCACTTCCTACATGCCTCAAGTCAGGCATTTGCTGGAATTCTCTCTACTTACCTGGGTAGGTGCAATTCCACCAACCCTCAGGAAGTTTGACACCATTCTGGACAAAATGTTCCTTTTGATTGGCATGCCATTTGCCATCTTGAATATTCATTCCCTAAAATCACCGATGTACGGTCGGTACCATTTACTAGTTGCAATGCAGTAACTCACCAAATGTCCGCAGACAGCACTTTCCAATCCTGCGATCTCTGCCACCTAGAAGGACAAAGGCAGCAAATGCATGGAAAGACCACCAAGTTCCCCTCCAAGCTGCTGTTCATCCTGACTTGGAACTGGAACAGTGTTCCCCTACTGTTGCTAGGTCAAAATCTTTGAACCTCCTAACAGCAATGTGGATGCACCAATACCCCAAGGAGTGAAGTTGTTCAAGACAATATCTCACCACCATCTTCCCCAGGACAATGACAAATAGGTAATAAATTCTGTCCTAGCCAGCAGCATGCACATTCCCTTGAATGAAAACAAGAGCATATTTAAGACAAAATATGGTTTATTGTCCATACCAATAAATTCAACAATATTTGGTGAGGCACAATTACTAGGACCTAGGTTTATGAATACACGTGCATACGTCCATTTCCTGTGAAAGCTGGTGGAGAATCACATGTCTTTACCCACAGTCTTTGTTTGTCATCAGTAGAATGATGGAGTCAATTTAACATTAACCCCTTCAGAACCATTACTTTCTGCAATATCCTCCAGCCACAAAATGCTCTGAGACATCCACTTTCATATAATTTTTGCCTCTTGAACATTGCCATTCATAATCTTTTCATCATTCATGTCCATGCTTTCTATTGTCCAAGCTGCAAGCAAAATAATTCCTGCCCTACATCTCTCCACCTCTCTGCCTCACTTTATTCCTTGAAGACACTTCTTAAGACCTACAACTTTGACCAAGCTTTGGTCATCTGATTTGTGGCTTGGTTCATAGATTCATACAGCAGCAAGAAGGCCCTTTGGCCAATCTAGTGTGCACTGACATAATTGACATCAAAAGTACACTAATCCCAATTTCCTGCACTTGTCCCATGTCCTTGAATGTTATGGTATGTGAAGTAACCATCCAAATAATTTTTAAAGGCTGTAAGGTATCCAGTCTCCACTACCTTGCCAGGCATTGCATTCCAGGTTCCTGCCACTCACTGAGTGAAAAAGTTTTTTTTCCCCAAATTCCCTGTGAATCTCTTACCTCTTACCCTAAAACTGCACCCTCTTATGATTGCACTGTAGTATACTTTGTTTACTAATGTGCCTGTGAAACATCTTGGGATTTTTCATTATGTTAAAGGTGAAAATGAATATAGGCTGTTGTTGTTACTGCTTTTGTTGATTGTTCTTGTTAATGACTATTTTGTTGCTTATGCAGTTTTAGAAACACAGTTGCCAAGACAACAATGAACAGGAGTTATTAAAATTAG
Source organism: Stegostoma tigrinum (assembly GCF_030684315.1). Classification (NCBI taxonomy): domain Eukaryota; kingdom Metazoa; phylum Chordata; class Chondrichthyes; order Orectolobiformes; family Stegostomatidae; genus Stegostoma; species Stegostoma tigrinum. The sequence continues at coordinate 51,075,918 of NC_081369.1, forward strand.
CCAAATGGGGTGAGTTTAGAAGAGCAGAGGACTTGGGGAAAAGAAAAACATACTTAAGATGTGTTGTTAAGGAATATGCTTTCATGGAGTTATGGTTCGTAATGCTGTTTAACAGAGATTGCTTTTTGCAATGCTTCAACTTTGTTCACATGCACAACAATTGACAGTATGATTCATTTGTAATGTAGGTTGAGAAATTTAGGATTGACTCCAAGAGCAGGAGCAATGAGGAGAGAATTGACATAACAGGAGCTGTTCCACCTCGGTCTGAATAGTGGAGAAGTGAAGAATGTGGACCCAGCAGACAGTGCGGTAAGTGAAGACCAGACTGAAAGTGTGCTTTGCCATCGAGCTGTGGCATGCGAAGTGAAAAGGTTGGCGACTCAAAAGTGTACTGTTCATAATAAAAACCAAAAGAAATGTGGATGCTATAAATCAGGAACACAAACAGAAGTTGCTGGAAAAGCTCAGCAGATCTGGCAGCATCTGTGAAGAAAAAATGTCAGAGTTAACGTTTTGGGTCCAGTGACCTGAGGAAGAGGCACCAAACTCAACACATTAACTCTGATTTTTTTCTTCATAGGTGCTGCCAGATCTGCTGAGCTTTTCCAGCAACTTCCATTAGTATACTGTTTGTGTTGCTCTGCAAATTGTTGCCTGCTTGTAAGGTTTGATTGTATAAACACATCCCACCAATCTTTTAACAAAGCTATTTTAAATTATTCAATTTGTAAGCCATATCAATCCCTGAGTTAATACAAGTTAGAATATTGGAAAGGAGTCAGAACTCAGCTGTCTAGTGTTCCTCCTCCTATCTTTGCCCTTTCATACTTGCTGTGGGCCCTTTTTTCTTGCAGGTAAAAGGTGAGCATAAGTCTCCAGAGCATGATGCAATCTATCCTTTGTCAGCTGCCCTGTTTCATTCCATGATAGACTCTTGAGTATATTTCACTCACACATCCACTGCCATAGGACTTGGAGGACTCTGTCACTGAGAAAAACAGACTTGTCATCCACCTGCCACTACTCCTGCGAAGACACCTGTTGCAAGGAACAGGTTAATGCATGACTGCCCTTATGATTCCCTCCAGTTAGAGACCCATCACTTCTGCGTTGTGTAACAACAATATGCACATCACTTATTCAAACTCATTCACATGCCCAATCAACCTCTTCCTGAACTAGACCCAGTCTCTTTGATGCACCCCACAGCTATCTGTCTTCACTGAAACCTTTGATCAGATTTCCTGGGTTAGACAGGTGGGTTTGTTCCTTCGGTCAGCTGGGATCAAGACTCCCCATCACGCTCAGATTCCCCAAAGGAAGACAAGCAGGGAGGCATTGCCAAACTGTGGAGCTATGCTCTTTGTACTCTTAAGTCTACTTAGTCCTGTTTTTTCTCAGGGTTCATTGTGTTTCTGAAGGTACCAGATACTGATTTTGACTCTTGAGTTTTCAGATCCATACTCTGAGATTCTTTCAAAGAGCAAGTGTGCATATGAACATATGAATTTGGAATAAGCGTAGTCCAATTCGCCCCTTGAGCTTGCTCTGCCATATAAGAAACGTGACTGAAATGACTGAGACCTCCTGGTAATCTTGACTCCCTTATTAATCGAGTATTTATCTAACTTTACCTTAAAATTATTTAATCCTACTCCCATTGCTCCCTGGGGTAGAGAGTTCCTAAAACACTCCATGCTCTCCTCAGCTCCATCTTCAATTGGTGACTTTTTATTCTTCAACTAGTTCTCATGATATGATAAAAACATCCTTTTAGCATCAAACATTGTGCTTCTGTGAGGTTCTTCTTTCAATCTCAAATTCACTCTCTGTGAAGATTTTAAAGGGGCATTTAAGCTTCAGAGGTTAGGCTAGCTGCTCTTTAGAAATGGCGCCAGTACCTGCACATCCATTAGCTGCCCTTGGTATTTCCACCCCGACTCCTGTCCTGTGGTGGGCCCCACACCCTGTGCTCATTATTTGACAGGCTGTCACATGACTGTGTGCGGCTGCCCATCTCTGTCCCATGGATCTGCCAGTGGGACCCCTGTCACAATGATTAAATTCCACCTCTAATATTTATCCAGTGATCACCTGCATGAAGAGTTGTTTAAGGCTTAAACAAACTCAGCTGTAACTCCTGGAGGATCAAATAACCTGCAGGCATGCAAAGTCTGGGTTCACATAAATAAAGGCCACTTAGTCATGTAATGGAGACTAAACCAATATCCATGTAAACTTTCTTCATTATGTGGATGTAATGACAAGAGCGCATGAAGAGAATTCATATTTTGCTTTTGTGTTAAAACTATATTCTCTTATGATTCTCCTGCTTCAATCTTTTTTAAGAAACAAATGGTCAACACCATTGGGCCCTTAAGATAGCTACTACAGTCACATGACTGGAATTAGCTAGTAACCTCCAGAGTTTCCTGTGAGTCAAAACCAGCTAGTCTTTTAGCTCCTGGAGATTTAACCTGGCACGTGTGATAATAAGCTGCGTTGAAACCTCTCGATTCCCATGAAGACCATGACACAAAGAAATTGTCAATCCAATAAAAACTCTTCAGTTTGGAAACATTAACTCTGCTTCTCTCTCCACAGATACCACCAAACTCACCGAGTTTCTGCAGCATTTTTCTGTTTCCAGGTCTGACGTCCAGCATCCACTGTATTTAATTATTAATTGCAAATCACAACAGTTTGTTACCAAGTTGTTAATGACTTGACAATTGGCCACTGAGATGAACCCTCATCTCTTCATCTGACAATGTCCATTTTGATGAGGATGATCAAAATGCCTTCCTTCGCTGACTGGTTCAGCAAAAACCACTCTGGGACATGACTGGTACCCATTGCATACTGAATTGTTCAAATGTACAGTTTTGACTTTTGACTACAGATGCTCTTTTAATGTTACAAGAGGAGCAGCTCCAGACCAGAGCAGCTGGACTTACTTTCCATCTCTCTCTCTCCCTGAAAAGTCTCATCACCAGAAAAAACCTCAAACTTTATCTGCCAAATTGAATTTGGTATCTTTGGCCACCCATCAGAACCACAGATCCCAGAAAAAGAACTGTGACAAGATCAGCCACTTGCAGACATCAAATTGTGTATTGACTCAGTGGACACTGTTGCATTAACTGATTTCAATATCTATGTATTTTTAAGAAGCTTTTTGGAACTTCCCTTATTTTATCCTTCTACCTTGTATGACTACATGTGATTGAAGCAGCGAAGCAGTTCTTTGAGTTTTTAATGTCTTATTAATAAATGAACCCTACCTTGGTTTTCATTTTACAGGATTTTGCGTGGGTTTATTTCAAAAGCCGAAATCCAAAAACCAGGGTTTGAGGAACCCTTCAGAGTACCTCAGTAAGGGATGAGAGTAAAAAGGCAAGTCGGTAAAGCAAATAGTACTGTAGTGACTCTGGCTGAAGAGAAACAAAACCCTCATAATTTAAATTAACCCATTTCCCCTTTATCGACAGCAAGGGGAAGGGGCAGCTAACTGAGAAAAAGAGGAAAACAAAAGTGACAAGCTTTCACTGATACATGCTCAGCTACAGAAATCTTGAATTTTTTTGATTATTTTTCCACCATGTTTTAATGTAAACATTAACATGCAGCAAAATTGAAATGATATTGGAATAAGCACATTCGCCTTATTACCATCTGTTTTCACCTCATGAAGGAATCAGCAAAACTATTTAGTGGTTGTTTACAAAAATGTTGTCATCTATTTTTGTCTTAAATTCCTGAAGTGACAATGATATGTCATTACCGTATATTACACAATAGATTTTTTAGTATGATTGTTTTTATTTAAATAATAGCTGTTACAAATCAAATTCCCCTCACACGTTCTCATTTACAGAATATAAATCACTGCCCATCAACGTTGGATGATCCAGTCAGACGACAAAGTCCCCATCTTCCACCTATCCACTTGATTAAATGCCTCCATTACCACCAAACGTGTGATAAGGAAGTGCGCAAGTTTCTGCATGCTCATCTCAAAAGTGTGTGATGAGCTTCTCATCTGCGGACCAGGCCTGAATAATTTTTGGGTTACCAGTCAAGCAATATAACTGGTCACTGATGACAAAACAGCAGGTTAATTAGCCTGAGCCAGAATAAAAGGGGCACATCTAATTTTGAAACTGGACATTTAGGGAGTATGTGAGCTGATTGGGTAGGGTTGGGTAATTTGGTTCATTATTTAGTAGAGTATTTACTCATGAAATTTGCCAATCCTGGTGGAGGTTTTGATTGTGAGTAGGTTAGAATCTAAGAGTCTAATGCCTCAGCAGGGAGAAACATAGCCTTTAGTTGGGTCGGTGAGTGTAAAGTTTGAATATGAAATTGAGAGCCAATTTGGAGGTGGTGACTGCTGTGGAATAGGAATTAGTGGCGTTTGAGTGTAGATCATAAGTCTAAAGGAAAAGGTTGTTTGAGGGAAGGGCTCGAAGATGGAGGCTCCTCAGGCAGGCATTTGTATTCAGGAGTTTGATGTAAAGGCATTTTCATCCTTAATCCACAAAGCCGAAAGGAGCTTAAGTTGGGTTACCTAATTCTCAGTTAACCTAGTCAACAGCAATTCCATTTCAAAACATAGAATAACAGTGAGGATCACAGCATTTTAAAATTGCAACCTAATTGTTTGGTTACCTGGCCAACTTCTGGATACAGGTAACACTGGAAATGGATGGGCCGGAGGTGGATTTTTGGGTTAAGAAACAGCTCCTTCGGACCTTACCTACACCTCTGAACCAATCGGATCCTACACAAATCCATCCATTATTTGACTTAAACTTCATGACATGAAATCTTAGAATAGCACAGCAAAGAAGGTGACCATTCAGCCCCGTGAATCTGTACTGGCTCATTTGAAAGGCTAACCTGTTAATTCCACTTACTAACTTTTCCTGCATTTCCCTGCAAATTTTTCTCTTTCAAATATTTATCCAATTATCTTTGGAAAGCCACTTTTGAATCTTTTATCCACATGCTATCAGGCAGAAGAAGTAAAATCCCAAGCATTTTTTGAGAAAAAGAGATTAGTTCAATTTTTCTGTTGCTCATCAGCTTAAATCTTTCATTGCTTATACATTACTGATCCTTCAGCCACTGGATGCATTTTCTCTTTATATGACCCATGTAAATTATTCAGTAAACTTTCTCTTTCTCTGCTAAAAGGAAAGCAACTTCAATTCGTCTTATTAGGCTACATAACTGCAATCCCCAATCTCTGGAACTATTCGAGCAAATCTCTGCAAAACATTCACATCTTTCCTGGTGTGTTTCCCAGATTGGACACAATACTCCAGCTGCATCGAGTATTGTATGGACATTTAGCCTCGTATTTGAAAAGCCTGGTATCCTTTATGTTTAAGTGCTAACCCAGCATGTCACAGATATATGCACAAACATTTGCTGCTCTCATTATCCATGCATCCACTTTAAAATTGTACTGTCCAGCTTGTGTGGTCTGTTCTCATTCTTCCTCCAAAAATGTATCAAACCCACTTCTGCATATTAAATTTCATCTGCCATATGTCCAACCATTCCTCTGGCCTGCGATGTCCTTTTGAACCTTATTACCAGCTTCCTCTGTCTTTGATACAGTTCCAAATTTCATGGCATCTGCAAATTTTGAAATTATGCCGTCCGTATATTCTCAAATTCAAATTTTAATGTACATCAAAAGCCCTGGTCCTATTGTGAATGCTGGTGAACTTCAATGCATATATCTCCCTCTTACTGAAAAACGTACACAATTATCATAACTTTTTGCTTCCTATCACTTAGGCAATTTTGTATCCATGCTGTAAATGCCCTTTTACCCCAAGTACACAATATCATGTGTTTGTAAGGAATCAGTATCATTTGTGACAGTAATAAAGTGCACATTTACATGTGTAAAACTTTGTTTCTTGTGGTTCTTGCACCCACTGACAATAATAGTTATTGAATTAACAATTTTCTTTGACATGTATTTTTCACATGCAATTTACCTTACTATTACTTCAAGTTATTTTAAATTTGCAGTCCTCTGCCCAGATAGCACACTATTAAGATTTGACTACTAAATTAAGATGTATTTTACCATCGAAGCTGTGAAACCTCAAAATTACCATTGCTCAAAATGTTGTTACATGTTATTATCATGGTATCGGACCTATTCTCATTGCTCGAAACTAGGGCGAAATGTGTTGAAAGTGAACTAAAATTTATTGCAAGCAGGTAAACAGATCCTTTGGTATTGAAGTATAACAGAAATGTCAGCCAATGCTCAGCTTTCTTTGTTCTATGCTTTGATACAGTGGTAAATGGAAACCAATACTTTTCTAAAACAAGCAGTTTAGCCTAGGTCAGCACTTCTACTTATGGTGAAAAACATATATTCTGTGAGCACCTTGATTTATTTAGAAGTTGTGTATCAAAGTGACCGTCAAAATCTGTTGGGCAGTTGACATGGTGACAGATGTGTGTGTAAAAGAACTGACTTTTACCTAAGATTCATAGAATCCTCACACTGTGGAGAAAAAGGCCATTGATCTTCTGAGAGTTTCCAATGAGAAGCATCCCATCCCTTTGTCACCGCCACCCTCCATCCCCAAATCTACCCTCAGCAACCATTGCACAATCTAAAAACTCAGGCTTTAAAAATATTTGCAGGAGTTGCTTTCTCTTTCAGTCATCAGAATGATTAGCCTGTTTCGGAAGATTTGAGTGGAAGTGGAAAAGGAATTAAGAACAGGAGGCCCAGGGATATCACAGAAGAAGATTGATGAGCAGGGTGTAGAGTGATGATAAAAGTCTTTCTCAGAACTCTGTTCATCAGGACAATATGTTTGTACTTATCCTCAGTTTGGTTCACAACTGTGTACAATTTCATACGCCAAAGATTTTAACTGTTGTAAAGCCTTCTTTGCTGCTGTGACTTTTAGGTTGTGCAGTGCAAATTATATCAGCATGAAAACACAGAAACATAGAAGATAGAAGCAGGAAGAGGCCATTTGGCCCTTCGAGCCTGCTCTGCCATTCATCACAATCATGATTGATTAGCCAACTCAGTAGCCTAATCCTGCTTTCTCCCCATAACCTTTGATCCCATTCTCCCCCTTGTGCTATATCTAACCACCTCTTGAATACATTCAATGTTTTGGCATCAACTACTTATCATGGTCATGAATTCCACAGGCTCACCACTCCTTGGGGTGAAAAATGTCTCCTCATCTCCATCCTAAATAGCCTACTCCAAATCCTCAAACTGTGACCCCTGGTTCTGGACACTCCCACCATCGGGAAAATCCTCCCTGCACCTACCCTGTCTAGTCCTTTTAGAATTTTATAAGTTTCACTGAGATCTCCAGTGAAAACAACACTAACCTAGTCAATGTCTCCTTATATGTCAGTCCCACCATCCCTGGAATCAGCCTGGGAAATCTTTGCTGCAATCCCTTGAGAACAAGAGCATCCTTCCTCAGAAAAGGAAACCAAAACTGCGCGCAGTATTCTAGGGGCAGCCCCACCAAGGCTCTGTCTAACTGCAACAAAACATCCCTGCTTCTGTACTGGAAACCTCTCGCAACGAAGGCAAACGTACCAGGTGCCTTCTTTACAGCTTGATGCACCTGCATGCTTACCTTGAGGAACTGGTGCACTAAGTCACCCAGGTCCCACTGCACATTCCCCTCTCCCAATTTACAGTCACTCAGGTAGTAATCTGCCTTCTTGTTTTTGTTTCCAAAGTGAATAACCTCACATTTATCCACATCTGCCATTGATTTGCCCACTCTCCCAGCCTGTTCAAGAGAATGAAAGGATTAAAAATCAATGTTTTTGTTTATGATTTTGCTATCAGATAATTTATTTCTCCTATACTTCAAAAGTAATATGACAGTTTAGATAGTGATTCATTAAGTAATAATTTCAATAAGTCACAATGAAATTTTAGTTTACAGTTTTCAACTAGATTCTAAGAGCAGGGTGGTCATATTGGTACAGTACAGAGCTTTCATTCGGCAACAGTTAGAGTAATATGTGCAGTTCTGGCCTCTACACTATAGGAAGAACATGGTTGCACTGGAGGACTGCAAGGGTGATTCACCAGGATGTTGCCTGGGATGGAGCATTTCAGTTATGAAAAGAGGTTGGATAAGCTTGGATTGTTTCTTTGGAGCGCTGAAGGTTGAGGAGGTCCTGATAAATGTGCATTACGTTATGAGGGGCATGGACAGGGTGGATTGGAAACAGTTGTTCTCCTTAATTGAAGGGTCAATAACAAGGGGACATAATTTTAAAGTGAATAGCAGCTAATTTAGGGGAGATTTAAGGAAACACCCTTTCATTGAGAGGATAGTGGGAATTTGGAATGTACTGCCTGGGAATGTACTTAAAGCAAGAAACATCACAACTTTTAAAAAGTGCTTGCCTGGGTACTTGCAGTGCCATAACATTCAAGACTATGAGCCTGTTGTGTGAATTTGGAACTGGTGTAGTGTATTCTCTTCTGGGACGTGGGAGTTGGTGACCGGCTGGGATTAGTTGCCCTTGAGAAGATGGTAGTGAGCTGCCTTCTTGAATCATTGCAGTCTTTGTGCTAGTATATTTTTGGCTTAACAGTTTCAATGAGACTAATACGCTTCTTCTGTACTGTAGCATTCTATGACTGTATTTCTAAAATTCCATCCTAATGTGTCTTTAATGTACCATTCATTTTAAAGGATTACTATTGCAGCAATAAAATATTGTAGCATTTGTGAAATGATTTATCTTTTCTTTGATTTTCACAGTAAAGTTACCACCTATGCAAAAATGAACTGCTTTTAAAAAGTGCTAACTTTCAAAATTTGATGATAAAATTAGGCATTTGTGGAAAACCTTGTGGCCACACATATTTATCAGTAGGGACCTCATACATATTTGAAAATCTTTATTATCACACTGTTACTTCAGACCACCTAGATTTTAAGCTTTGTAATCTATACATGAGTACAAAACAAATTAGACGGTATAGGTTTGAAGTAATAGCAGAAGTTCTAGACTGTGTGACATGTATTTAACAAATTGTTCCCAGAAATAGCTAAAATCTATTGCCTCATTTGATCCTTAAATCAGACTTAAAAGATGTAATTTAAAATGCAAAATTACATCATATATTTAGGCCAACCAACTCATTAGTGATTGACTCATTTGTTTTTTTTACCATCTTGGCCCAGTACCACTCTGCCACTGTAAAAGGATATCATATTTTTAAAAAAAACTAATTCAGAGTGAACTGAGGTTGTAATCAACTTGAGGAGTTCAAATGATATCATAAACAATGAAAACACAGCACGAACAGTATGTAAATGTCATCTGAAACCTCATATTGCATTACACATTTTATTCACCACACAAATATAATCTGAGGAAATTTTTAAAACACACAAAACTTTTTTTCTCTATTAAATACTGGGCATCAGCATAGCTGTGAGGTTTAGTCAAATGTGGTGTAAGAGAAAGAACATTGAATCTGTTGGGATCAACGTTTAGTCTCCTCTACCACTTGTACTTTAGTACGGCCCATTCCCATCAAGTTCACATACTCAGTATTATGGATCAACTCTGTGTTAAATTAATGATACGTGCTGGTAGCACACTAATATGTCTGTATGAAATTACTTTGTCTATTATTTTAAGAAAAGGCAGTTACAAAACGCCAATGTAAAACACCATGGTTGAAATAAAAACATAAAATACTCAGCAGCTCAGGCAGCGTCAGAGGTAAAAGCAACTGAGTTAACATTTAAGACAAGTGACCTTCCATCAGAACTAGAAACATTATGGACTGTATCAAGCTGTAAGTGAGCACAGAGGCAGGAAAAAGAACAAAGAAATGGAAAGTGATTACAATTCAAAATTGTTTAAATCCTGGTTAAGTCTGAAAGACTGTACAGGGTATAGATATATCATTGAGTTTATGTTGAGTTTCATTGCAAAGTCAAACATAGAGACAGAAGGACCTAAGAATGCAGGTATAAAATTTTTAAAAGTTTGCATGTGTAGACAAGGTGGTTAAATAGGCATTTGGCATTGTTCAGTCCTTTAAGTATGGCGTTATGGCAGTCATGTTGAGGTTGTACAGAACATTGGTGAGGCTTCTCTTTGAATACTGTGTCCACTTCTGGTTGTCCAGTTAATATTAAGGTATTATTAAGCTGGAGAGGGCTCAGAAGTGATGTACCAGGATGTCGCCATATATGGAAGTTTTGAGTTATAAAGAATGGCTGGGTAGGGTGGGACATTTTTCCATTGGAGTGTAGGAGGTTAAGGTGCGACCTGATAGAAGTTTATAAAATAATGAGGGATACAGAGTATTAGTGGTAGTTGTCTTTTCTCTTGGATGGGGAATTATAAGACTAGGGGGCACATTTTTAAGGTGAGAGGATAGATTTTAAAAATGACATGGGTGGGGGCACAAATCTTTTACACAGAAGGTATAAATGGTGGCTCTAGTGGATTACAACATTTAAAAGATATCTAGATAAGTACCTAAATAGGGAAGGCTTGCAGGGATATGGGACTAGGCAGGCAGGTGGGACTAGTTTATTTGGGGATTATGTTCAGCATAGGCTGGTTGGGCCGAAGGCTCTGTCTCCATGCTGTATGACTCTATGGCTATATCATAGAATCATAGAATCTAGGCTCCATGTCAAAGTGAAAGTAAGACAGTCAAATAAAAATGGAAGCTGGAAATGGTTATGCTGGTTGACTGGATGGAAGTGTTCCATCAATCAATGCCAAAATTTCATTTCAATTTCAAATTAGAGGAAGCAACATCACGAAGAGCGATTGCACAACACTAAATTGAAAGAAGTGCAAATAAATTGCTATTCCACTTAGACAAAATGTTTACAATCTGAATGATGAAGGTAGGTTAGGGTAAGGAGGGAAAGGCAGGTGTTGCATCTAATATTTAACTTTACATCTTGTCAAAATACCAAATTGAAAATATTTTTTAGTGTGATTTCAGCCAACTGAAGTCAAAATCCTAATTTGTCTATTTCACTCCTACATAAAACTAATGGGTTTAAAATTGTTTTGGGGCATATAATACTTAATGGTTCGCCGAAGATTTCCACATGCAAACATAAAGCTCTCACTTCCTGAGAAAGAACAGAATGAAGAAGGACTATTTGGTCCATTAGGCCCATTCCTTCAAGTAGATGTATTAATTTAAACAAACTTTACTTAATTGAATTTCCTTGGGATTGCAGGTCAATCTTTCAAGGATATAATGTTTTCTTGTGATTTAACAAAGCTGTAGAACATTAATCCGAAATGATCTCCGAATGTAGCCTCCAGCACACCAAAACTAAATGCTTGCATTCCATTGGCAATATCAAGATGGCCTCAAGAATGGGATTTCTATTACTTATAAAATATATCATTTCAACTCATTATTTCAAATCTTTCAATTTGACTCTGGTTAGTAACTGAATGCCCATCCAGCCATTGTTTTTGCATTCTTATTGTTTTTAATAAGTTGATTCCACATATTTACTCATGCAAGAAAAAAAATTCTTATTCCTTTTCTTTATAGTTCAGTAAAATATAAATTACTCCATTTCTAGTCCTAACTTGCAACAAAGCAAGAACATGGTAGAACTGTACAGCTTTGAAACCTGCAATTCTTGCAATTTGAGTAATTTGATCATTTGATATTTGCTAAGTATTTAGTCATCCATTGAAATGTATGGTTAACATGAATTGTATTTCAATGAAATCCAATAAAGAAACATAAGAAAACAAACATATTTTCTTTGGAGAAGATGGCTTGCCTGACTACCGGAGCATATAAAAAAATTAACAAGCAAAGCAAAATGTAACTGAAATGACCAAGTAAGTGAGAGTTTCAGTAGAAACTCAGTTCTGAGGAAGGGTCACCAGACCCAAAACGTTAACTTTGGCTTTTCCTTCACAGATGCTGCCAGATCTGCTGAGCTTTTCCAGCAACTCTGTTGTTGTTCGGTAGAAACTGAATGATTGAAGAATGGCACAAAGCATATTTTAAATATTTACGGATTTGATGAGAAGAAATTTTTGAAAAAATATGTGGAAATAAAATAGCAGAAGTGAAGGGTTTCCCCATACAAATAATCATACACATACCAGAATGGGACATGGAAGGTATTGCAAGAACCAGTTCAGGTCAGCACGCCTCAATTTGCATTAATCTTATATTCAAAGGCTAAGGCTGTGGTCCCTAAACAGTGTCTCACAATCTCAATTGGGATCGCAGAAACAGGAATTGAACTTAGCAGAAATGCAATCACATTAATTTCCAGACCCTATGCATTATTTCAGCAGTGGGAATTCAATACGAACTCCCAGCATTTCAGTAGATTGACTATGGCAACTCTGATTAGGTGCCAGTGCTAGTGCATCTATGCAAATACATCGAAATACTCCTGAGTAGTTTCTTGTAACACAGTGATGAAGGTAGGTATAGATTTCAACACCATTAGAAGACTTCATTCCAAGGATCTGTCGTTTTGATCAATTGCTTTCACCTTTGATATTGATGTATAATACAAAAATTCAATAATTATATACTTCATGTTACGGTGCTGCTTTATTGTTGTTTGGGTTTTTTTGGTGTCTGAGGTTGAATTAATTTTCAGCTGTCAAAATAGAGCCACATTGAAAGGTAATTTGGGATTTGCTGCACTAAAGGCCAAAGTTTTAATTATCTGTCCCCGAAAATGTCATCATCATGACAGATTTCCAATGCATGTGCATTAGTTTTGAAAAGTATTCTAATATAATTCTGTTTCACAAAACTTATTTTTCTTTTATTTATTCATGGAAGGTATAAATCATTGGCTCAGTCAATGTTTGTTGCCCATTCCTGGTTCTCCTGGAGAAGCTGATGATGAGTCATCTTCTTAACGGCTACAGTCCTTGGGGCATCAGGACACACACAGTGCTTTTTGAAAGGGATGTTTTAAGACTTTGAGCCAGCGACAAAGAAGGATTGCCAACCATTCTGGCTGATGGGTCAGACATACAAACTGCAAGTTACTAAATGGCAAAAATATTATTATGCTGAAATAAAGCTAAAGAATTGACTTAAAGGTTGCCATACATACAATTGCTCTGCTTCAGTTCACTGTTCATTGCTTAGGAACAACAGTTGCAATTAAATAATCTGAATTAATGAATAGTAAGAGATTCACTAATAAAGTTTTAAGATAACCTAATGTATATTAAGTGGCTCTCCAGATTTTTCCCTGGTACACATAATTTGTAAAGATTATTTGAAGATCCTTCATAATCCTCAAAGCCCTTAAGTTTTTTGAAAAATATTTTAGATGTTTTTCTTTTCACATGGCATGGTCATGCTTTGAATTTTATAGTATTTTCAATATAGAATGTTTGTGAACGCCTACCATCTGGTTGAAAAAACAAGATGATTTATTAAGCAAAAGCCCCTTCAGACATGCAACATTCAGAATTTTAGTTTTAGCTCAGCATATAAAGTTATAATACCAGAGGTCACATTATCCCATGAGGATTTTCTTATCTTGTGAAATATTTGGTGAATGGCGTTGCATTAAAGAAATCTGCGGATTTTATGAATGAAAAAAAGTACAGGACTGCAGAATAATGTTGCTGTGCAAAGTTAATTGGATCTGTGCAAGTAGCAACTTTACATACCAAAAATTGTGGGTGAACAGCGGTTTGACATGATAGACCCAAATGGATACACTGTGGAAATTATCAATATCCGTGCTTGTAGAATTAAGTACTTGCATTCTTTTTCAAGCAAAGCCGTTCTTATTAGAACCTGTTCTATGGGCTGAACATTAACAACCTAAAATATCTCTGTTAATCAACATTAATCTTGTTAGCCAATCTTTCAGCACTACGCTTATTCTGAAGGAGTCTGCAACAGGTGCTTTATACTTGTGTCACATGTAGATCCTGTAATCAGTCTACTAATATGATTTGATGGTGAGTATCCCATCAGTCATCTGCGGCTATTAGTGCAGCAGTTCAAGCTATTTCTAGAGGTGCCTTGATCCTATATCTGCATGTCCCAGAGTGAAGTCATGCTTGGGTCAGGAACTGCAAATATATATGTAACTAGTAAGGTTGTCAGTGGTGCAATATTCGGTATTAAAAAGGAAAACATATATATTTATTTCTGACTGCCCTGCAAGATGTGATGTCCCTTCATGAAATTTCATGCATCACTTTCATGTCTTGACTCAGATATAATCAAGTATTAAATGACAATTAACTTTGCATAACTGGGTTTCAACTCAATCATAGATATAGTTCCCAAAATCAGCCTTACCCAGTGTTCTGATCCATTTGCTTTTATTCCCTATACATATATTTTGTGTTGTACAATATGCATTTTTCAGTCGTGTACCTTCACAGTGTTAAAGCCGAGAAGTCTTGTATTATCTTCTACTACATGTAATAGTTCCAAAATTGCCAAGCCTGGGAATGTTATATTTTTCACCTTTCCCTTCTAACTACAATGCTTTTTTAAAAGTCAGTCTCAATGTTGTTCCCAGTCACTATCTCGAGACTTGTCTTCTTTCATATTCTGCTTGTTTTGTGCTGTTTCACTAAAACGGCCCTTCACCTTTAATTTGGAGTGTCAAAACAGCCAGATGGAATGCTTGTTTTAGTGTCACTCTATATGCCGAATGCATTGGAATCACTTGTAACAGAGCTGATGGATTTTGTATTTTGAGTCCTTTCAAAGCAACTGTGTAGTAGTAGCAAAAGAAGGAGACTGCTTTTGTTGGAGGAGACAGCATCCTCCATCAGCCATTTAAGAAGAGTCTGAAGCGAGCCTGGTATTTAATTGATCTCCTGACTACCTAAAGGCTATCTGCTATCTACAAAACACAAGTCAAGAGCATGATGGAATTTACTTGGATGAGTGCATTTAAGAAGCTTGACACCATCCAAAGCAGCGCAGCTCACTTGATTGACACCTCATCAAGCACCATAAAGATTCAGTCACTTGACCACTGGTGCACATGGCACTATAGTGTATACCATCTACAGTTAGACAGCAGTGACCCACCAAGGTTGCTTGGACATTTTTCAAATTCTGACCTTCAGCAGCAGATGCATGAGAACACCATCATCTGTAAACCTACCTCTAATCCACACATCAGCTTGACTTGGAATTATGTAGTCACTCCTTTAGTATCATTGCTCAAAATCCTGAACTATCTTCCAAACTGTGATTACAACTTTGTTGCATGGACTACAGTTAAAAGAGGATGCTCACTAGCACCTTCTTAAAGGAAAT
Organism: Stegostoma tigrinum; assembly: GCF_030684315.1. Classification (NCBI taxonomy): domain Eukaryota; kingdom Metazoa; phylum Chordata; class Chondrichthyes; order Orectolobiformes; family Stegostomatidae; genus Stegostoma; species Stegostoma tigrinum. Next base: position 51,091,252 of record NC_081369.1, read on the forward strand.
CAGGCATAGGCAATTAATACTCCCTACCCAGTGACACTCACATCTACAAAGAATTTTTTTTAGAAAAATGCAATTGGCCTTTTCAATTGCATGCTGTGCCTGTATGCTAACATCCTGTTTCTCTAGTATGAGTAGATATGCAGTCTTTACCACATTAGTATTTATAAATTTCACGCCTTTGAAAATAATTCCACTTTTCTTATTTCTGTTGAGAATATACTAGTACTACACTGCATGATATTCTATCTGCCACCTTGCTCTCCAACTATTTAGGCTGTTTATGAATTTTTGTAGCCTATTTGTGTCCTTACAGTTTACTTTTCCATCTAGTTTTGTACCACCAGTAAACTTACACATGTTTCGCTCTGGTTCTTTGTCTATGCCATTAACAGAATTTAGAAATGACCGATGCTTCAGGAATGATCAATACTGCTCTCCATTAGATGGAGACTGTAAACTTCCAAAAGCTCTATTTATACCTACACTTCGCTCCCTCTTAACCAATCTACTAACCCTGCTATATTTCACACAATTTCATCAGCTCTTATCATGTGTGCTAACATTTTGTGTAGCATTTTATTGAATGCTTTATGCAATCCAGATATACATCTACAGTTTCTCCTTTATCTACCCTATTTTATCTTCACAAATCTGCAGTAGATTTAACAAAAATGATTTTCATTTCAAACAAAACATGCTTCTTTGTTGGATCATTGTTTAGATTTCCTTAATGATAGATTCCAGCACACTCCCAACAACTTATGTAAGACCAATTGATCCTTGTTTTTTTTTCCCCTCTTTCCTTTATTAAACGAGGAATTACCACTAAGCAGAAACTGAATTAGACAAGCTAAATAAAACTAAACAAAATAAAACTTAATGAGTTAGGGATGCAGGGCATCTGAAACAAAAACAGAAATTTCTGGAAAATTCAGCAGGTCTGGCTGCATCTGTTGAGAGAAACACAGAGAAACAAACCTGTTTTTGAAAAATGGTCACTGGATCCAAAATGTTAACCCTGTTTCTCTGTCCACTGACACTGTCAGATCTGCTGAGTTTTTCCAGCAATTTCTGTTTCTGTTTTAAAACAAAATAATATTGCACCTAGAAGAGCACTTCACAGGTAAGGTATTCTGCAACACGTAACTCACTTCTGGTGTCCCCAATACCTGTTTACCATTGACAAAATATAAGTCAGAAGTATAATAGAATACTTCCAATGTCCCTGGATGAGTGCAGCTCAAATAACACTCAAGAAACTCAACGCCATTCAGGGCAAATCAATCTTTTGATTAGCACTCTATCCACCACCTTCAACATTTATTCCCTTTACCACCAATGCTCAGTATGTACCAACTACAAATGCACTGCGGCAACATACCAAGGTTCCTTCAAGGGCACTTTTCAAATCCATGATCTTGACTGCCTAGAAGATCAAAGGCAGCAGATACATAGAAACACCACCAGCTGTAAAGATCCCTCCAACTTACACACCATCCTGTCCTAGAACTATATTGCCCTTCCTCTGTTGTTGCAAGGTGAAAATCATGGAATTGCCTTCCAAACAGTACCTTGGGTGAAGCACTTCAGCAGTTGAAGAAGGTAACACCATCTCAGCAAGGGAAGTTGGAAATTGACAATAAATGTGAGCCTATCCACAATGCCCACATTACATGTACAAATAAAAATGTTGGGAAATGTTGGCAATTCATAACCAGTGTGATCATTTTCTCTTCATATTTTATAACCTTAAGAGTTAAGGGATTTATCTGATTTCAATTTCCCATGTTTCCCCAGTATTTTCTGTATGTTGATATTAATTACCTTAATTTCCTCAGTCTTATTTGTTCCTAGGTTACCCACTATTTCTTGTGTCTTTGATCATGAAGATAGGCACAAAACATTTGTTTAACATATCTGCCATTTCCTCATTCCCAATGACAGCTTCTACTTCTAAGGAACCACTGTTTATTCAAGATGAGATCTCATTGGTTCCATATGCAAAAGTGGTTAGCGAGAGGCATTTGCAATCATAGTTACTTAATATGTACAGTCAACAGTTTGTAGTAATTTTCTCATAGTTTATTGAGAAGCAGCTGTCTAGATATGCTATATTAATGGCTAGGCAAAGAAGGGAAATATATGACTCATGTCAGATGAGAAGATTTTATTGATCCTGAAGCTACTCAGTAGAATGGAGAAGTAGGGACAGTGAGCCCCTATGGTCGTAAGACATCTTATCAGCTTTGCTGGTGTTCTGGGTTCATAAAGCACACAATTTGTAGATAGTCAGTCAATGTAGCATTTTATAAGTTCCTACTTTAGAAATAAAACCACTCTGCTACAAACCAAAACACCAACAGATTCTAAGCAAGGCCTCACACCTAACATGTATTATCTGACCTAAAATGTCAGCTCTTTTTTAGACTGGTAAAATCTTTAGCTCTCTCAGGGCAGTGACTTGAAAGAATTTTCAGGATGTACATATACACATTAATCAATTGAAACCGTCACACTAATTAAAGATTTAATAGCATCTTAGATTTGTTTAAGACATCCTCATCGGTTGAGTGACGCTTTGATCTTTTGCTAATAAATTCTGTGTTCTGTGAGACCCATTCTCGCTTCACCTGATTAAGGGGCTATGCTCCAAAAGCTTTCTGTTTTCACATAAACCCGTTGGACTATAACCTGATGTTGTTTGATTACTGACCTTGTTCACCACACTCCCACACTGCATGTCCACGTCCTGGCATTATTTGGTAGCAGCAGAATTTGCCCATCCCTCTAGCTGATATAGGGGAACTGCTGGTCATCTTGCAAAACAATAGTGGCCCATTTCCTTGGGCCCTCTTTTCTCCTCTTGCCTAACCATCCATCCATATTGTCATGTCCCACTTTGAGACTGTGTGTCTATGCTGCATCAATTATCTGTCTGAATCCTCTCAGGCAACAACCACAGGCAGTTACTCATGATGTGAGGCTGCAAAATGTAAAAAGCCTGTCCCACCTCCGTTTGAAGATTAACTTTCATTTCTTGAAAGAACAAAACCTTTCCAAAGCACTGCTGGTAAAACTTTGACATGAGTTAGGACATCACTGAATCTTATAACCTTTCCTTTGTTTTCATTCACTGTGGTCTATTTATATTTGCAGAAGGCTAGCCACTGCTGTCACAGCCATTAACTAGAAAATACAAACATGAAATATTGAGGGAATTTCAGTTCTAAAGAGGACCCCAATCCCCAACAGCTTGGGGAGGTGATTGCCTAGTGGTATTATTGCTGGACTATTAACCCAGGGACCCAGGTAATGTCCTGGGGGCCCAGGTTCAAATCCTACCATGGCAAATAATCAAATGTGAATTCAACAAAATATCTGGAATTAAGAATCTAATGATGAGCATGAATCTGTTGCCAATTGTGGGGACAAAACCCATCTAGCTCACTAATGTCCTTTTGAAAAGGAAGTTGCCATTCTTACCTGCTCTGGCCTACATGTGACTCAAGACGCACAGCAATGTGGGGTTGGCTGTGAGCTGCTCTCTGGGCAGTTAGGGATGGCAATAAATGCTGACCCAGCCAGCAATGTCATCATCCTGTTAATGGATTTAAAAAAGCTTTTACTAAGTGATTACCATAATCGACAAGAATGGCCCCACTTGTGTAAGATCCCTGATCACCTGATAGATATGTTTCCAAGAGCTGAGAGTATATAGGTCATTTTTGCACACTGCCCACGGATAGTGTTTACATCTACAGGTCAAGTAAATTTGGCCCAAAGCAATGAGTCTTGTAGTTCCTCTACTTGTGTGTCTCCAGTGTAAAACTGACCAGAACTAGGTGCAGTCTGCACAAAGCATAATGTCCATTTGTTTTATTCCACTGCTTTGTCCATATAATTCACTATTTTACTGGCTTTGTTTCTTACTACTATGTATATGTTGCAACTGTTGAGTTTTTTTCATTTATTCAGGAGATGTGGACTTAGCTGATTGGTCAGAATTTAGTGCCCACCCTTTGTTAAATCTATGATAGTGCCAAGATTCCTTTTGATGTTTCCCTTGAATTTGTCATCACTATTTATGGATTAAAGGTTCTACTTACTATTTTCTTCTTATTTGTTGAACATAACTTTATCTGTGTTAATTTTCAACTCCCTAGCTTGATTCAGTGCTCGCTGGTATGTTTTAGTCAGCTTGTTCTATAACTTTGTCTGATTCCATTTCTGTTTCCAGTCTATTATCTGCAAGTCTGATCAGCTTGGATTGAGCTTCTGAATCCAAGTCGCTTGTGTGATTTTTAACATGGTCACAGATTTACCATGGTATTAAGTTTAACGAACAATCTTTTGTAAAGAACTTTGTTGAATGCCTTTGTGTATATAGGCACACCATTTGGTTTGGTGTGCTACAGTATCAAGAAGGTTGATCAAGCGATGTATAATCCCACTAAATTAATGTTATTACTGTTTATAAGGTATCACTGTAGAGACACCCTTTAATTTTAACCCTGATATCAATTCCTTTATTTTACATGGTATATTTAATGTTCTGTCATTGTCTCTATTTTGTTATCCTTTTAGACCATGGATACCACATTATCCTGTTTCCAATCTGACTGCACTTTATCAGTGTCCAGTAACTCACTTACAATAATTGTCAATGCTTCATAAATCTCCAGGACCTCTCTCAGCACTACAAGATAAATACTATTAATTCTTGAAGATTTACTTGTTCTGTTTGATTTTCTGGAGGGATGTTTGAGGATGGCATATTCTTGTCCTTCATGAGTACCTGGAGGAAATGATCATCTCTGTCCCCAATACAAATTAAAGTAAACTTGGATGATTTTGGTACACAATACTAGTGAGTCTGGAATTATTTCATTGACCATTCAGTCTGCCACTATTCGGTTGATAAAAATCTTGACTATTATGCCTCTGTGAAATGTATTTCACAAATACATCTCACTATTTTCAGGTCATGTTTCCAAAACCTACAAAAATATTTTTTGAGTATTCTAACACCTGAAAAAGTAATTGAAGAACACGTAATTTAAAAAGCTTACATTAGTAGATGAAGATCAAATATTTTCCCACCAAGCAGGTCAAATGTTGAGTACTTTTATTTATTGAATATTTTTCAATAGGTGGCATTTCCATAAAGAAAAATGCTAAATGATAAGAGTGACGCTCAGTCACCATACAAAATAAACACAATATACTTGCAATGGATTGAATGTCTGGGACAACCCTTTGGCAGTATGCATGCATTCATAATGTGATTTCCAACTGTGTTTTTATCTTTTAATGATATGGTTGTGCATTTAAAGGAATTTTTAAAACATAAAAAGAGAATAAAAAACTTCTAGTAGTAATTTTAGGTAAAAGTGAGGTGTATGCAGTTCAATAAACCAGTCTATCCACATAAAAGAGGACATATTTTGAGGAAGATAAAGAATCAGAGGAAAAAAACCCAAAGAACTGCAGATGTTACAAATCTGAAACAAAAACAGAAATTGCTGGAGAAACTCAACAGGTCTGGCAGCATCTGCAGAAAGAAAGCAGAAATACTGTTTCAGGTCCTGTGACCAGAACTGATTGTAGCTAGGGAATGGTTGGTATACAAGCGGAAGACGTAATGGGGGGAGGTGTAATAATAGGTGGAGTTGGAGCCCAGAGCGAGAGAAAACAGCATTTGGGCAGACAAAGGAATGGGTAAAGGTCAGCCTGGGAGAATAATTAGCTGCTAATGGGAACCAGAGGAGCCTGCTATTAATTTTATTCCCATATCCTCTCACTGGCAAAGTGATATTGTCACCGTAATTAAATGAAAACAATTTGCAAAATTTCTTTTTAAAAGGTAGAAATGTTTGTCCAATCTAGATGAGTATTTACATTGTTAACAAGTCTGGAACTTACATTGACCTTATGTGACCAGGGCAATTTCACAGAAAGTACCCTGAAGTATCTTAAAGATCTTTCACACATCCTAGAATGAGACAGCTCCGAGTACATCCATGGCACATTTGTAGGTAATGTCATTTTAAAGTCTGGAAAATGCTTGAAACAGCAGAAAAAGGACATCTGCAGTATTTATATAACACCTTTCATGACCACAGAAAGCGCTGGAGTGCTTTACGGTTCTTAGCTGACTAGTGATTCAGCATGTTGGATTGATGTAAAAAGCGTTACTGCAATCTTGTTTTGATGAATCCCAACCCTTATTAATATTAATACAAAGGCAACACAATTATTTCTTTTAAAACATGAATTAACATAGTTGGAACGAAAGAAAAGATGCCTAACTTTTTAGTCTTTTTTCAAAAGATTGCAATATTTGATTATTGTGAGGAAATCTCAACACTTCTGAAAAATAAATCTCTGTACTGCAGTTTCAAATTGTTTCTTAATAAGAAACAGAAATAGTTACTCATTTAGGATTTTCTTATGCATACTTCAGTGCATTTGTAGGTAAGGATTTGCACATTTATAGTTCAGTTACTCGATGACCAGGATACTACTGAAAAGAATGAAGGCAGAAGAGTGGTTTACTAATTTGAAACTGATTATACAAAAGCACACAATAAAAGAGCATGCAGACCTCAAGAACGCATGAGTAACGAGTAATGAGTATCAAGCATTGGGTTCCATAAATACGCCAACGCATTCTCCACTGAAAAAATGTTATAAGAGCAATCTAAGCATAGAGAGAAATAAACTGCCATGATTTATCCAGGAACAAAATACACATATAGTCACGCAAGGGCACACGCACAATGTGTGTTGCCATGCAAATAATATGTGTTTGACACTAATACCATTTCAAAGCTGGTTTGGATGAAGCTTCCATTAATATGAAATAGAAATGCTGGGGAGTCTTATTATATTATTTTACAACAACAGCAGTCATATTGCTAAATCACAGAATTTTTACAGGCTGAAGGAGGAGTTGATGTGGGAGGCGATAGCCTGGTGGTATTACTGGTAAGCTATCAATAGAGAAATTCAGACAATGTTATGGGACCCAGGTCTGAATCCCAACATAGCAGATAGTAGAATCTGAATTCAGTAAAAATACCTGGAATTAAGAACCCATTGACGATCATGAAACGATTATACAGGAAAAATTACAACCATCTGGCTCACTAATGTTCTACAGGGAAGGAAATCTGCCACCTTTACCTGGTCTGGCCGACATGTGACTCCAGACCCACAACAAACAGCCGGCTCTTAACTGTTCTCTGAAATGGCCTCCCAGCAACGCATTTACTACAAAATCTCAACAAAGAAATGAATCCAGATGGAACAACTAGAAATGACAATGACAAAATTAGCCTTGTTGACCCTTCAAAGCCCTACTTATCACCATCTGGGGGGAGGGGGTGCCAAAATTGAAAGAGCTGTCTCAGATTGGTCAAGCAAGAGCCTGACATTGTTATACTCATGGAATCATACCTTATAAACCATATCCCAGACTCCACTATCACCATCCTTGTGAATAGCTTGTCCCATTGGCAGGACAGATCCAGCAGAGATGATATACTGTAGGGTAGGAATTGCCCTTGGACTGCTCAAGTTTGAATCCAAATCCCATGAAGTCCCATAGTATCAGGTCAAACATAGACAAGGAAACCGCCAACTGATTATCACGTACCATCATCCCTTCTTCGATCTACACATATAGTGAATGAATAAACAAGAGGGAAAATCATACTTGACCTCATCCTCAAACTGCAGATACATTTGTTCATGGCTGTATTGTTAAGAATGACAACCGCACAGTCCTTGTGCAGCTAAAGCCTGACATTCTTATTGACCGTTCCCTCCACTGCGTTGCATGTCACTATCACAGTGCTAAATGGGACAGGCTTCGAACAGGGCTAGCAACTCAAGCCTAGGCATCCATTCTGCATTGGGGGCCATCAACCGTTTCCCTTTTTGATGAATCAGTACTGATCCATGTTGAACAATATTTGGAGGAAGTACTGAGGGTGACAACAGCACAAAATGCAGTCTGGATGGGGGATTTCAATGGCCACCACCAACAGTGGCCCAGGGGTAGCACTACTGTTGAGCTGATTGGGCCTGAAAAGACATAGGTGCTAGACTGGATCTACAGCATGAGGTGAGGGAACAAACAAGAGGGAAACTCATACTAGACCTCATTCAACAATCAGCAGCAACTGAATTGTACGCCAATAAAATTTACAACATCATGGCCTGGCATTACCTCCACTCAACCATTACCAGCAAATCAGGGGTTCACACTTGTTCAAAGAAAGTGTGGGAGGGCATGCAAGGACCAGTCAACCCGGTGAAGCTACCAAACCGGAAAACTTGAATGCCAAACAGAATAAGGTCCAAGTGCTCATCGTGATTTTATAAACCTCTATAAGGTCACCCCCTCAGCCTAAAATGATCCAGACAATATGGCCCCAGCCTATTCAGTCACTCCCTATATTTCAAACCTTTAACCCTGACAATATCCTTGCTAATCTTTTCTGAGCTCTTTCAAATTTAACATCTTTCCTATAGCAGGGAAATCAGAATTTAATGCAGGATTCCAAAAGTGACTAACCAATATCCTGTAAATTGCAACATGACATCCCAACTCCTATACTCAGTGCACTGATCGCTCTTCCTCTCCTTTCAACTTTTCCCTTGATGAATTTCTTACAGTTCCCCTCATGACATGCATAATGTTCCCGGACATAGCCGAGCTATCCATCCATTTTATATGTGTTTTCCTTTTCACTTTGGCATCACATCGCTGTGTTATGAACCAGATCAGACTGTCTGAAAATATTTTAAGAAGGTTGCTTAGACCCTAAGGTTTTCCTATTTTAAAGGCAAATGTGAAGTGCTGTGGTCCAGATGCAATGTGATTTCTCAAACTGTTCAACATTAAGCAAAATACATTTTCTTTAAACATCACTGGAAGTTAGGATAACTTAATTATTGGAAAACTTAACGGAATAATAGATACATTAACTATTACTGCTTAACTGTTTCAATATAGTAACTTTCCTTGGTAAAAAAAAGATAATTCAGAAAAATAGATTTGTCTCACAGGTAAGCTAGCAGCAGAGAGAAACTCTTGCTTCTAGCTGTAACCAAGAGAGGGAAAAGGTAGCTTCTACTTCATCAAGCATACAACACCAACTGTTTAAAGTCTCAAAGCATTGTATAGAACAAATTTGAAACTAACCCACTAATTCTTGGAGAAAGATCTTGAGGTGCTGGTGAGTGAGGTGATGGAGAGAAGAACAGTCCGCTACCCAGCTGAATGCAATAAGAGGCCACCCCTTTCATAGTCAGCCTGGGCTGTGATTGCAGCTGTCAAAAGGGATGGCCAAGAATGCTGTAAGAAGTTCAATGATCTTCTGCAAGAGTAAATGACACCATCTTCTCTGTTATACCTGAGAATAAAAGGGTCATCACTGTAATACTTCTACCACAACACACACATATCTCATCCAACAAACATCTGCATCACATGCATTACATCAGGATTCAAATCCAACTCATCCTATTAAGTCCTTTGTGCTTCCTGCTCATTCACTGGGGGCAACTCACCATCTCTCCCACTCATGTTTGCTTACTTGTTCATCCACTTTCATTAAATTCAATCTCTTTCTCCCATTGCAGAGAAAAACTGACCCACAACATGGCTAAGAGATCCATGGAAGGCAGGGTTTGGTAGGTGGTGGCAGACATCAGGCCGTTCACTCCCTAAGTGCGGATGATACTTGGAGCTTAATGAGGAAGACCAGGACCACTCAAGGGGACTGCAGTGAGCAACTGATCCAGAAGCTCCAATGTGCCAATGTCTTCTTTGATTACATCCGGCACTAACTCAAAGTTGGTCTGTAAAAGCTGTACTCATCTTCTCCAAGTAGTTGCCTCCATTATGTGTGTTAAAGTGGCATGCAAGTAGGAGGCAATGACTCAGCAACAGGTCCACCTCTGAGGAAGAAGCCCATGAACACTCAGAGGATTCATTGGCAATACATTCATCTGTACCAGCTTGGAGATATTTACCTCAGTTGGTGCTCTATCTTGATTATAAGATAGTATAATCTTATAATGATTATTATGAGTGCAATCTGGAGAGCACATCACTGATATTTCTCTGTAGCCAGAGTTATCTGACAGTCAGAGGACTGAGAGAGTCCAGGGACCGGCTCAGGCACATGCAAAAGATGTGCCCCTATTCTCTTCCATGAGTGATATACTTAGCCTGCAGAGTCAGGCACAGAAATATAAGGCTAGTGTGCCAGAGCTACTTGGGAGGCTACAATGAAAGATGGAGGATTACTTCAATGATTTCACTACTGTAGTGGCTGCCGCAATTGATAGCCTGGCTGTCTCTACGGAAAGGGTAGCAGCTGCCTGGAAACTTGAAAAATGATGTCTACTGGAATGGGATTGATATCCATTCCTCGTGAGTGAAAGTCATCATCCTGCTCTGGTGTAGCTCTGAGCTGATCAATCAGGTCATCTTTAATCTTCCGTCATGCTCTTCAAACATTTTCACATAACTGCAGTATCTCTCACCACCCCTTCGTCTCTACTTGGTTGATCTTGTCCCACTGCTTCTCTGGAGGCTGGGCAGCAGCTGGACCCACTGAAGTTCTTATCTCTGTGGTCTCATTCTTTTGTCTACTCTCAGTAGGAGCAAGGCCACATTCATCGTAGTCATGGTTTCTGGCATCTCAGCTCTGTTAGAAGGTAATCTGTGGGGAAGTCAGAGAGATTATGCAGTGTTATTGAAGACAGAACAAACAGACCTTGGACTGTGGTTCATAGTTCCTTGAAAGTGGAGTCACAGGTCAATAGGATTGTGAAAAAGGCGTTTGGTATGCTTGCGTTTATTGGTCAGTGCATTGCGTATAGCAATTGCGCGGTCATGTTACAGCTGTAGAGGGCTTTCATTTGGCCACTACTGGAATACTGTGTCCAATTCCCTGCTATGGGAAGGATGTAAAACTTCAAAGGGCTCAGAAAATATTGCAAGAGCTTTGCCATGGTTGGATGGTTTGAGCTATAGGGTGAGGCTGAATAGACTGGAGCTACTTACCTTAGAGCATTGGAGGTTGAAGGGTAACCATTTGGACATTAATAAAATCATGAGGGGCATGGATAAGGTAAATAGGCAAGGTTTTTTCCCTGGGGCGGAGGGGTCCAAAGCTAGAGGGCACAGGTTTAAGGTGAGAGGGGAAAGATTTAAAGGGACCTAAAGGGGAACATTTTCACACATATGTTGGTGCATGTATGGAATGAGCTGCCAAAAGAAGTGGTGGAGGCTGGTACATTTAAAAGGCACCTGGATGGGTATATGAATAGGAAACGTTTAGAGGGATATGGGCCAGTTGCTGACAGTTGGGAAGATATTTATCTAGGATATCTGGTGGGCATGGATGAGTTGGTCGGAAGAGGCTATTTCCATGTTTTGTATCTCTACAACTCTATCATTCTATTATCCTATGACATGTCTAATCCCTCACAACCTTAACAACAAAGTTGAATGTTATTCTCTCAGGCAATGTGGCAGAGCTGCCCAAGGAGGTTATCATCATCTCTTGGTAAGAAACAGTTTGATATCAATGTGCCCCATTGGGAGAAGGTGTCAGCCCATAAGCCACCATGAAACACCCATCCTCCCCCAAATATCCCTTACACATCGCAACCCCTATCATTGCAGACATACTTTTCTTTGTGAGGATGTGGTAGTGTCTCTACATGGTTTTCCAGTACTTGCTATAGATTTTTATGGCTATCCAATTTAGCTTTTAAATCCATTATTATGATAAGCTTTTCTAAGACAACAAAGAAATTTTGATCAATTGGGTCAATGGGCAGAGGAGTGACAGATAGAGTTTAAATTAGAAAAATGTGAGGTTTTGCATTTTGGCAAAGCAACAAGAGCAGGACTTATACAATTAATGGTAGGGCCCTGGTTAGCATTGTAGAACAGTGGACCTAGATTTCAGGAACATAATTTTTTGAAATTTGCATCACAAGTAGACAGGGATGTTAAGAAGGCATTTAGCACTCTTGCCTTCATTGCTCAGACTTTTGAGCTTCGGAGTTAGGACATTTCGGTAGTAGATTCGCCAACTTTAGGTACATTTAAGTCGTCATTAGATAAGCATATGGACGTACATGGAATAGTGTAGGTTAGATGGGCTTGAGATCAGTATGACAGGTCGGCACAACATTGAGGACCGAAGGGCCTGTACTGTGCTGTAATGTTCTATGTTCTATTATGTGAGGTTATACAGGACGTTGATGAGGCTTCTTCTGGAATACTGTGTACAGTCCTAGTCTGTCTGTTATAGGAAGGATATTATTAAAATGTAAAGGCTTATGCAAAGACTTACCAGGATGCCGCTGAGAGTAGAAAATTTGAGTTATAAGAATAGGTTGGATAGGCTGGGACTTTTTTCACTGGAGGGTCGGAGGTTGAGGGGTAACCTTAGAGAAGTTCGTAAAATCCTGAGGGGTATGGATAAGGTGAATAGCAAAGGCCTTTTCCATAGGGTGGGGGAGTTCAAAATGAGGAGGTATGTTATTAAGGTGAAAGGAGAAAATTTTGAAAAGGACGTGAGAAGCAACTTTTTTATACAGAATCATTTGAAAATGGAATGAACTGCCAGAGGAAGTAATGGATGCAGGTACAGTTACAACATTTGAAAGACATTTGGATAAGAACTTGAATAGGATAAGTTTGGAGGGAAATGCAGGGAAGTGGGACAAGTTTGGTTTGGGAATATGCTTGACGTGGACTAGTTGGGCTGAAGGGTCTGTTTTCATGCTTCAAGGCTCTATGATTCTAAAGGAGCAATCAGTGAGTACAATGTGATCTTCATAATTGCCTAAGAATTTGTTGTTTGTACTCTTTAACAATTACTGACAACCATAAAAAGCTAGATTTGAAGACAGATAGATATCATTGCTTAATCAGTGAAGGCATGAGTATTGCACTTGCCCCTTGCAGGGTCCCAAAGTGAATGTTGCAAACTCTGCCACAGCAAAGAAAACAGTTACATAGTCCTGTCAATTTGCATGTAGTCCCAGCCATTTTGCAAATTTATTGCACAGTTGACTTTATATCCAATACGGCAGGCTTTCAACTTGATGTTTGTATGAATGTGTGTTTCTGTGAGTGTCCAGTGTTCCACTGTAACCTACCAATCTCTTCCTCACATCCTACCACCCCCACAATTTCTTCATATTCATTTTTTCTGTCTTTGCTACTTCAATGACACTTCAGCTTGTCCTATTTTAGTTCAGCTTCCTTACATCAATATGCCAACTTTACCTTCAGAGCCCTTTAATTTCTGGAGTTGCTATGCTCTTGCTGGCCTTATTGTATTCTCAGATAGAGGCCAGAGTCACCACGACCTTCTTGAAGACTTCTTCCCCCTTTCAGAGTTTCCGGCTCTCTCCATGCACTTGTGAGATCCCACCCTACTATCTGCACTTACTCCAGATAATTGCCATCAGTCCCTTTGCAACTCTGTATAATGAAGCTCATCCCCAACTTGATTTGTCCGCTTACTCCAGGAAACAATGGACTGCTCCCCTTACGCTCTCTGACTATTAACAATCAAACCCTCATGTCTGTCTGGTTGACTGACTTGGTAGGACAGTCCCAACTCACTGTGTCTGGCCCCCTCAGACTGACCTCTCAACAGCATCCTAACTGACCTATGTGTAATCCCCAGAGTGCTTGCACTTGTCTGAGACGACTGACCATGATTTAATCTTTGGATTGAAAGGGTACAGATCTCCAAACTCGCATAGGACCAAGTGTCTGACTGACAATGGCCAATTCCTGGAGAGGAAATTGGACCAGCCCCTTGGCTGATTGTGGCAGAAGTCCCCGACTGACTGAAGCCCACTCTCACCTTACCATACACTTGTCAACACTTTGACATCCTCACACATCATCACTTTCCTCAAGCATATGCAGCGTGTATGCTGCTGTAAGGTGCAGCTCTAACACTGACGTAGCATCTTGTTGTACAGTGATATGTCTGTCCCTTCCTCCAGATTGACATATTTATTTTTCCTGCTCCTCACCATCACATGCTGCCTGTTTTCATATTCATTGAAAAATCACAGCCAGTATCTAACTCAATGCTAAAGACCTTGTGCACTAAAAAGCAGATGAAGACTCAGATGACTCATAACTCCATGTCAGTGATAATAACCCTGCGTATATGGCCTAGCTGTCCTTCAGTGCAACCTGATTTGTACGAGCGTACAAGTTTCAGCTGTCCCTCAGCTCCAAAGTACGCACTTGAAGCACTGAAGTCATGGTTGAATTGGGCCAAAACCAAACATGATGCTGTTGTGAGGCTGGTGTTTTGCTGTCTCCAAGTTACACGGATGAAGGGTCCAGGAAGAGTAACCATTGCCCATAAAACACCTTGTGCAGGAGAAGCAGTTTATCAAAAACAAACCTAGGTGGCTAACCTAGCCATGCTGTGATCAGCAATATGCATTGACAGGATGAGTTGCCAGGTAGCTGCCTTGTTTTACCGGTTGAGCCTTTGTGCCATCGTGTTTCTCTATTGCAGAAAGAAGACTGAAATGTGATGTTAATACGATGAGTTCGGCTAATAGTAAGATGCAAATGTGTGGAAGTAGCTTTCTTGCCACCTAAAGGTGAGATTTCGAACTTACCATCTAAGGCATGAGGAATGATTTAGGAATTATTACTTTACATGAAGAATCTCGTTTGAAGACTCTTGCTCAACTAAATTGTTGCTCACCAATATTCTTGCCAACTCAGAAAAATGAAATATCTGCCCACTGTTCAAAATATTTTAAGCATTGAAGCTATTTTGTTGTTATGAAAATGATCATTGTACCAATAAATGTAGTAAATAATGTTGTACTACTTGTTAAAGTTGTTTTTAATCATTTAAAATGAAGTTATTTACAAGTGTTTGGATGCAACCCCTTCATTAAATGCTTATTTTTCATAATAAAATCATTTTTAGTTGTAATATTAAAACTTTATTTGGTTCTCGTTCTTACATACGCAAAGAAAAATTCTCAACATAGGGAAAATAATAAACAATAATGTTTGAAACTGTCACAGAGTCCACAAAAGATAATTTGCAAATATGTTGAGCAGAAGCTTAAAACTAATACAACTTTGAGTGCAATTTGCCACATTTGGCTACATATAAGTTATAATTTATTTCACTGTTTAGAAAAAGTAGAACTATGAGGAATTCCCTTATATTTGTATGAAATATGATCAGCATGGAGGTACTACTTAGTACATTTGATTTTGTCTAATACCAATTCTATACAATGAAACAACTGTTTAATTGGATCAAGTGAACTACTCGCTATCTACTGGCTATTCATTTTCCATTCAAATGTTCTGCACATCAATGAACATAATGATTCTATACACTTGAAAATAATGACACATGTTGCTATTTATTTGTTGGCTGTTCCATTTATACAATGTTATGAAAGAAACCAAGAAAACAATGGCTAGCTGAATAAACCATTAAACCTTGGCACAATGAGAACAGAAAAACACTACATAAAATATGCATGTGCCTCACTTGTAGTGCAAAATATACCCCAGCAGAAAATCTAAGATGCCTGAAATATTGAGGTATTTGCTCTCAAGTGTCATAATTATGTTCTTGTTATTTTTGACTATGATTTTCTCTACTTTTTTCCCCTTCACTCCTAAAGACATTTTAGGCAACTAATGGAGTGGACTTGTTGTTATATTGAAAACGGTGTTAGCCAGTTGGAAGTCAGTTTTGACATACATTTGTCAACAGGTTGTTCAATGATTTGTAGCAAACAAAGCGGAGCCCAGTCATTATTTTAACTTGTATCTACATGTATGCATTTTCCAGATAGCAATAAAGAATACATGTTACACAGTCAGAAACAGCTAGAGCAATTCAACAGTTCTGGCAGCATATGTGGAGAAAGAAACAGAGTTAACTTTTCAAATCTAAGATAATAAAATGTGAGGCTGGATGAACACAGCAGGCCAAGCAGCATCTCAGGAGCACAAAAGCTGACGTTTCGGGCCTAGACTCTTCATCAGAGGGTCCAGCATCTGCAGTTCCCATTATCTCTGATAACTTTTCAAATCTGTTCTGACTCTTCATCAGAACTGAAACAAATATTTGTTATCCTACTCTGAATGGGTGATACTGTTGACAGATATTATTGCAGATAGACATTATGATAGCTGCTTAGACGCAAAACAATCTTTGTGGTTAAGTATCCACCATGGATGTCAACAATTTTCATTTCTATTGGTTTCTATCAATGGTTAATCTGTCATGCTTGGTCAGCAAATTAAAATTCAACCCTATTGTCAGCAGCTACTACTAAGACCCTAAGATTAATTAACTCAGGACAGATCAAAATCAAAGCCGGATCTTTTCTGGGCTGAAACATGGTTCAGTCAAGGGGCTGGTCCAATTCCACTCCGGGGTTGATCATGATCAGTCAGACACTTGATCC
This sequence comes from Stegostoma tigrinum, assembly GCF_030684315.1. Lineage (NCBI taxonomy): Eukaryota > Metazoa > Chordata > Chondrichthyes > Orectolobiformes > Stegostomatidae > Stegostoma > Stegostoma tigrinum. Next base: position 51,107,779 of record NC_081369.1, read on the forward strand.
TATGTAAGTCCAGGGATCATTTATCTGTGGACAAAGAAGATATTGATAAAATGGACTGGATTTATCAAAGAAATGAAAAATGGCCTTTCACATGTTGAGTTAGCATAAAACATCTTAAAATGATTAGCTGGTCAAAACTTTGAAATGTTAGTTTCAGGAGGTGAAGCATTATAAACAAGAGCTGTTCACAAAGGATCTGCAATATGGTTAAGCATTGAATTGTTGCCCACTATCTGTGAATTCTTAGTTTCAAATGAAACGCTATCAAAATCCATTAAGTGACGGGCACGCGTGCTTTTGAATTTATATTGTTTGCAGTCGAGGAATTAAAAGTTTGCTCAGATCGTTTAAAAGATGCCATGCATTATTTGAAGAAAACCAGGTTGTTCTATTTGTATCCTGGCTGATATTCCTCCCACCAAAAATAACAACTGGTACTAGATTATTTGTGCAATTAATCATTTGCAATTTTTTGGCACCTGTCTGTGTGGAAATTAGCTACCACATTTACATACATTAGATAGTTGACGGTATTTCAGTAATAGTCTATTGGTTCTAAACATCTTGGGGAGATCTGTCAGCATCATGTTGACAGATACTAAGCTGTAAAAGAAGGGGAAAGATTAAATATCTTTACAAAGTTATTCTTACGAGAATGTTAATAGGAAGTTAGCACAGCCAAAATACAGGCTTTGCTGTACTTAGGTAACGTTGAAAATTTGTCAGGTGATATCAAACAAATTGGGTTAAAACATTGAATTTCATTTTGTCTATCACAGGCCACAGTGCAATTTCTTGTTCCATAGGCTATGTTTACACAGTGTTACTCAGAATCTACAGAGTAGAAACAGGTCATTTAACTTATCAACTCGTAGTCCATGTCTATGTTGATGTTTCACATAAGACACCACCTACTTACCCATCTCCTTCTGCCAACAATCTTTCTATTCCTTTCTTCCTCATGTACATTTCTAACTTCTCCTTTAATGATCAATGATTATTATCACATTTACACTGAATAGTAGCAAGATATAAACTCTAACCACTCTCTAAGTGAAGAAGTTGTCCCTGAATTCTTTATTAGATTTACTAGTGATCGTTTTGTCTTCATATTTTCAAGTTTCATAAATGAAAATGATTTGTTTACACTTACGTTTTGAGGTAAGAATGCATTAAAAGCAGCATTAATGTAGAAAATGTCACTGTGTTAAATGTGAAGCTTTAAAAAATATAAAACAAAACACCTGGAGTGTACCGTCATCATTTCATTGGAACATGAAATAAAGACTGACAGTTTATTTTTCATTAAGGAAGGAAAACTCTCAGGGAATTAGTATGTTACAAGATTAAAGGTTTGGAGTTCAAAATTACTTGGATTCAAGGATATAACTTATGAATGCGGGAGGTGAGTGTTCCTAAAAGGTTCAACAAGATTATGCATTGAGTAGATCAGTCACTCAGTTCAGGCAGATCCGAGATTCAATGCTTATGCTATTAGTTGATTTCAGCGACACTCCACAAGTGGCATCTGTAACTGCATTTCAATTCTCATTAGTATTCATTAACTCTTGATAAAAGTGCATGTGTATGGAGGCTTGGGTTGGACCATAGTGATGGTTATGATTGAATATTGTGTGGATAGCAGGAGAATTACCAGCATCAAATCTAACAACTTGCATTTTACACAGGTTTTATCTATAAAATATTCAGTGGCACTTCACAGGAATTTGACCAGGCAAAAGATTGGCACTGAACCAAAGAATGAGCAATTAGGACAGGGAAGCAAAAGTTTAGTTAATTTTTTTTAGAAGCATCTTACTGGAAAGAGAGAGAGAGATAGAACAGTTTATGGAGGCAATTCCAAAGCTTCTTGCAAATAGAAATTGACTGCCCATCAAACTCTAGGTTCCCTAAGACAATGGAGGAACCCTCTCCCACTTTCCAAAATACTTACCTGGCTACAAATGCCATTCTTTTATTGTACGTTTTAAATTATTGGGGCAAGGACACTTCCATTTAGAAGAGCCATTCTTACCTGCCTTTGAATTGCACCCTTCTCCTGCTTTCAAAATCTAAGGCCTCCAACTGCCCCACTAAATTTGGGAGGACACCCTTAAATGGATGTTGATCCTGGCCTTTGGCCAGTTATTGGCTGTTCCGGAGAGAATCACAATGCATTTCCATTTCCAACACAGTTTGGGCCTCTGACCCCATTTGAGCCTAGTAGTAGAGTTCAGTAGTCCTGAGGGACTAACCTGTCCTTGGAGTCTATAAAAATATTTAACTTCCCTTTGCACTTTGTTAGTTTTGATGTCAAATTGATTATACCTCATGACTTTACATTTAAGGGAAATTGGATTCAATTTTAATTCTCGGCAGAAGGAATTAAGAGGGGCAGGGAGGACAATTGAATTGAAATGACGCAGTTAACATTTCCTTCCTCTCCCCAGTCTTTCAACTGCAACATTAAGTTGCAAGTGGCAAGAACATCAGTGGTGGTCAATGCCAAATTCAGTTCTGGCAATGATGGCCAACCTACAATTGTCGCCAAATGTAAGAGAAGGGGCAGCTTCATCAACATGAAATGCCTTTAGGGACAATAGCCAAAACAAGATGAGGCCCAGATGGTTAAGACTTAACTTGTTCAGTCTCCTTGTGGGCCAGAGAAAGCTATAGTGGTCAACTGAGCCCCATGAGGATTTCATGGGTCTCCCATTTCTCAGACTTCCCATCTGTCCTGATCAAAAATTCCTTCTCTGAGACTTATTTGCTTCGGTCCCATTTTCCTTATTTCTAATGGTATCTTATTGATGCCTAAATTTGTCCTTGCCTCTTTGACTTCTGCTGGGTGCATACAGGAATGACACTGTCAATGCAATTATGAGCCTGTGATCTACAAACTCACAATGTTTGGCTTGGGATGTGATTTTGATGCAGGTGTCGACCTTGTACATGCTTAAGAGGGTAATTTAATGACATTGAAATTAAATTATTGTTATCACAATCTCTTGTTCCCTAGTCTCACATTTTCTCATATTTTTATTATTTGAACCTTTGTTCTTCTTTCTTTATACATTCCTTTTTACTTTTTAAACGTTTGACAAAAGGAAGCCAGAAGTATTTCAACATTTACATGGCTGTACTGTATACCTCTGTGGGTGAAATGATTTTCAGGAAATGTTGCACCAGCACTTCCATGATATGGACTCACACAGAGTGAACATCAAATAGTTTGCAATAGAATTACAGCTGTCCTGTGGTCATCTGTTTTTAATAGTTCAAGCTGACCCAGATGATTTCCTGCACCATCGCTCATAGTAATATTGTATCTGCAGCACATTTGTACTGTTTAGCTGCTGATCTGACATATCTTATTACAGCTACTTCCAATTAGTCGCTGTCAGGAAGAGATCTAAATAGATCCTGAGGTCAATTAGAAATGAACTATTGGTGTTGTTGGCTGTTATTTTTAGCTTAGGCAATGAGTGACTTTGTTACCGTAACACCTCTTCTAAAGAGTAAGCCCAAAAGCCAAAAGAAATGATTGGATTTCTACTACATGTTTTCTTAATAATTGTTCAGTTGCTATTTCTATGAAACACAACATAAAAAGCCTGACATATAGAGAGTGATAAAATCTTTCTGAAATGTTTTACATTAATTGAATAATTGAAAAAAGGGCAACACAATGCCCCAGTGGTTAGCACTGTTGCCTCACAGCCCCAAGGACCTGGGTTCAATGTCACCCTTGAGTGACTGTCCATGTACAGTTTGCACATTCTCTTGGTGTTTGCATAGGTTTCCTCTGCGTGCTCTGGTTTCCTCCCGCGGCCCAAAGATGTGCAGGTTAAGTGGATTGGCCATGTTAAATTGTCCTTTGTGTCCAGGGATGTGAAAGCTCGGTAGATTAGCCATGGGAAATGCAAGGTTGCAGGGATAGGGTGGGGGTTTGGGTCTGAGTTGGATGATCTTCGGAGAATTGATGGATTTGATGGGCCAAATGACCTGCTTCCACACTGTAGGGATTCTATGAGTAGAAAGGCTGGAAGAACATGACCATGGATTGCTACACTGAAAATGTTGTTTGCCAGTGCTGCCGGTATATTGTCTATATTGGCTTCTGCTGAGCCATCTGGAATGCCTTAGGTAGGCTCATTGCCAAAAATTCTTCTTGCTGGTATTGGTTTAGGCTGCAAATGCCATGCAGGAAGAGATGACTTCATGCACCTTTGGCAGCAAGTATACATGGGAGCATCCTTACTGATTGATTGAGCCATGATTTAGCTTGGCTGTAATTGGCTTCACTGTCAGGTAGCCTTCATCGTTCAAGCTCATATGAGACCAACATCCACCAGGAGAAGAGTTTGAAGATAAGTATCGCCTATGAAACTGTCTCCTAGTAAGAGTATGTTGGCACGATAGCTCAGGGGTGAGCACTGCTGCCTCACAGCACCAGGGGCCCAGGTTAATTCCACCCTTGGGTGACTGTTTGTGTGGAATTTACACATTCTCCCTGTGTCTGCATGGCTTTCCTCCCACAGTCCAAAAATGTGCAAGCTAAGTGGGTTGGCCATGTTAAAGTGCCTGTAGTGTGCAGGGTTGTGTAGATTAGGTGGGTACTAGGAGGATGGGTCTGAGTGGGATTCTGTGAAGGTTGGTGTAGACTTGCTGGGCTGAAGGGCCTGTTTCCACACTGTAAAGCTTCTAATACCTAAAACGGACAAAATTGGTGACAAATCAGCGGATGTTTTCTCTACAGCATTGTTCTCTACTTCTTCTTTCTAAGTTCATCTCTCCTGCCACATCACAAATTGCAGCTGTGAATTCAAAACCCTAGGCATTGTGGGGTGAGCAATGTTCTGTTAGTGTTCTAAGATAGCAATCCCTAGTAACAATATATAATTACTGACCCTTTAATTAAAAAACAACATGAGAAGATACAAAATATGCTTCTTTTCTATTATTGTGGCACCTGCCAGAACAACTTCCAGGAAATTGTGCCATATAGTTTATCAATTTCTACTTTTTATTTCTTGTATAATTAATAGTAAAACTGTTCTGACTCACTGAAAGCTTATTGCATATATTCTTTGTACCTATTCTATACTGTTGCATGTATCCCATTTGAAGTCTTAAGGAATATACATAAATTTCTTTAAAAATTCAACTTACTGTATTGTACAGGTTAATTAAAAATGTAATATGTTGGAGGTGATTATAAAAGCTCTTTTGTTGGTAGCTCTGAAAGGGTTAACAGTCCCCTTCATGTATGCCACAGTTCTTTGGATCACTTCTCTTAGAGTCAGGAACTTTCGGCATGAATATAGAAGGAGGTGTGAGCCTAGTCTTGGTCTCTCCAGCTTGAAATTACCAGAAAACCACTGTGAAATTACCATTTTCCTTCTCACGCACTGCAACAAATCGCAATGACTGGCCACATGGTTCTCAACTGTTGACGAAAGGAAATTGTGATTTCTGCTTGTTTCTTACTTCAGCTACAAAAAGCTCTATTCATGTCAGCTAATTCTGGATTAAGGGAAAACATCATCAGAATGGCCTGATCTAAAGTGTAAGGCATAGATTTCAAGGCAGTAAATTTTCAGGGTTTTGTAAGAGAATTTAACCATGTCAAAATTAATGGAATTCCATAGTTTAGGCTCAGTAAGTGAAACTTACTGTCTTATCATTAACCTATTGGTATAATACTATTTCTCAAATGGGAGCAGTGTGAGTGAGCAGTTTGCATTTACGGCTTGCATTCACGTGAATCATTTTCAAACAAATGTTGTTCAGGTTACCAGCCTCCAAACACTGATGACATTCTTGCATGTTAGTAAAAATAAAGCTTGCTATTCTACTACCTCTTCAAACTATAGCATTAATGTTGCAGATGGCTTGGAAGATCACTTGAGAAGTTTCGAAATTCAGTTTTTCAATTGGCTATAGCCAATGTGAGACTACCTCCTCTGGGTGGCCTCATTATTAAGTGCTCTCCTAAACTAAAGTGATGTGAAATGGTTACAGTGTACTTACAGTGTTACCTTGTCTTGATGGAGCACACTAACCATTACAAGACAACGATACAAGACACGGAATATGATGGTGCCATGATTAATATTCTCTGTCATATTCACCCTTTTTTATGAAATGTTTGCTTTGCACGGTAAATAATCAATAAATTATATGGTGTTACTAATTACAAAGTTTCCTTTTACCCTACGCAACTGGTAGACAAAACTGTTTTAAATGAAGCACAGCTGTTAATGATATTTTATTTTCTTGAAGTAGAATTTTGATAAATTTTGATAAATTTTCTTCAAGGGCCATTTAGACCCAGCTGTAAAGGTCACAGGAAAAACAATTGAGAAAGTGTGGTTTGTAGTCTTTTTATGAAAGAACAACATTGCCCTGCTGCCCCCAATGTGCTGTGTTGTCTGCCTGGCTTCCTGGATTGTGAGTGACACCGAAATTTCAAAAAAAGTCAACTCATTATATCCCACAGAATCAACATCTGGATTCTTTTTGGAGGAACAGGGTTAAATATTACCCCTTTTTTTTTAGATTACCTAGAGTGTGGAAACAGGCCCTTCAGCCCAAGAAGACCACACTGCCTGTTGGAACATCCCACCCAGACCCATCCCCCCATAACCTACACACCCCTGAACACTACGGGCAATTTAGCATGGCCAATCCATCTAGCCTGCACATCTTTGGGCTGTGGGAGGAAGCCGGAGCACCCGGAGGAAACCCACGCAGACACGGGGAGAATGTGCAAACTCCACACAGACAGTTACCCAAGGCTGGAATCGAACCTAGGTCCCTGACGCTGTGAGGTAGCAGTGCTAACCACTGAGCCACCGTGCCACCCCTTTTCATAGTGATTGATCTTGAGAAATAAAATTGTTTTCTGCTTTAATTGCCCAGGGTCTAGATTGGGTTTACTGTGAATTAGAAACTCAATGCTTTACTTCTCCCACATATTTCAATTTAAAGCTCAGAACCATCTATTGCACTTAGCATAGCACTTCTATTTACTACCTGCTGCATCCCTCGGTAAGACTGACAATGTAACTTCAATTACTTCCAATTTATGACAAAGCAAAGAACTGATTATACTGAAAATCTGAAATACAAATAGAAATTGCTGGAAGAACTCAGCAGGTCTGGTAGCATCTGTGGAGAGAAAGCACAGTTAATGTTTTGAGTCCAGTGACTCTTCTTCAGAACTGCTCCAAGTTTTAACCAGACTAGTGATTTGTTCAAGGGACTTGAGGGGAAGTGTCAAACAACATTTCAGTTAGTCCCATTATACCTGGTAAAAATATGAGTCTTCTAATACTGTGGCCTGATTGGGATATAAACCTAGGTTGCAGAATTAAAAAAGACAGTTCATAAACTCACAAAAATAGCAACTATGCAATCAATTCCCTGAAACCTGAAAAGTGGAAAAATTCAATAGTAATCTAAACAGGAATAGAGTATCATGCAAACTAGAAATTCTTGTGAAAATGACATCTTAAAGTAATGAGTGGGATGTTGCCATCACTAAAATTTCACTTATCCACAACTCTTTTTTAGGATGTTGCATTGCAACTTTTTATGAAGGAACTATTCTGCTTACAGAGTAGGAAACTGTGCATGTTCGTAACCAAACAAATTAATGAGCAATGCAGAGTCTAAACTTGGATCGGTCAGTCAAAATATTGACAGCATTTGTTCATTTACACATTTTCAAGCTACAACTAAAATCTAAATGACTGAGGCTCCAGACCTAGTTCATTTTCAACAGCAGTTAGATTATTTAGTAATAATTAAAACTCCACACAGTAATAAAAGGTTACTTACACTGAATGGACAAACTCTAAACTTATCTGAAAAGTTCAGGCATTGCAACTGTACACTATTCAATGTGTTTCAATGACAAATCCCCTGTTCAGCTACTGTGCACTTTTGGAGCATGGTAACACAGACATCAATATCTAGGTGTTCGTGTCTGACTAGAAGGTAAAGTCAGCGTGGCCACCAGACCATTGAGCTACTCTCCCATTTAAAAAGAGAGACAATGGTGATGGTTCAACCTGAGGGTCACCACACATCGGGTTGCGGGGGGGGGGGGGGGGGGTTAAGATTAAGAAGGACACTCCTCATAATAACCTCAGCCAGCATGGGAATTGAACTCACCCTACTGGCATCACTCCGCATCACGAACCAACCACCCAAGCTAAATGATCTTCAACATTTGATGAGACATGTATAGTCACTGGTATTGTGCATTACCATGTAAATAACGGTGAATGTTGGGAGAACCACAGGACCAGAAGATAAATTAAAACATGAAGGAGACCATTCATCCCATTGAGACTATATCAGCTCTCTGCAAGAACAATAGAGTTACCACTACACCACTATATTTCCGCTTCAAGCTGCAAAATGTCTTTGCTTCAAATAAATTTCCTTTTGGAAATGACAATTGAAGCCAGCTTGAACAACCTATTAACAATGTATTCCAGATAGTCCTCACTCAGAATTACAGTAGCACAGATTTGTTGCAGGGCAGAGGGAGGTTATTTGGCCCATCATGTCTGCACCAGTTCTATCACCCTTGTGCCAATCTCTGCATTACTCCATATTCCTGCACACATTTTCTGACCAAATAATCATCCAATGCCTTAACTGAGCCAGCATTCACCACATTTCCAAGCAGTGCATTCCATACCCTAACTATTCAAAGTGTGAAAAATATTTTTCTCACATCGCCCTTGCTTAATTTGCACATCACTTTAATTAATCATAAAATTCCTACTGTGTGGAAACAGGCCATAGGCCCATAATGTCCTTACTTACTGTCCAAAGAGCATCCCACCCACTTAATCCTATCCCTGTAACCCCACACTTCCTATGCTTAATCCAGCTGGCCTGCACATCTTTGGACACCATGGACAATTTAACACAGCCAATCCACTTAACCTGCATATCTTTGGACTGGGGAGGAAACTGGAGCACATGTAGGAAACGCCCACAGACACTGGATGAATATTCAAGCTCCAAACAGACAGTTTTGCAAGGCTGGAATTGAGCCCAAGTCCCTGGTGCTGTGAGGCAGCAGTGCTAAGCACTGAGCCACCTTACAACTTTACTCACTCAAATAAAAAAGCTTTTCCTCATGTTACCTATGATTCTTTTGCCTATCATCTTTATCTGTGTAAGAGATAATGGGAACTGCAGATGCTGGAGAATCCAAGATAATAAAGTGTGAAGCTGGATGAACACAGCAGGCCAAGCAGCATCTCAGGAGCACAAAATCTGACGTTTTGGGCCTAGACCCTTCCTCTCTGATGAAGGGTCTAGGCCCGAAACATCAGCTTTTGTGCTCCTGAGATGCTGCTTGGCCTGCTGTGTTCATCCAGCTTCACACTTTATTATCTTTATCTGTGTAGTTAAGTTCTTAACCCTTCTGCATATTGAAACTGTTTTTCTACCAATTTTATCCAGGGCTTCTGTGACTTTGAACAACAAAGTCAAATTGGCATGGTGGCTCAGTGGTTAGCACTGTTGCCTTATAGTGCCAGGAGCCTGGGTTCAACTTCACCCTTGGGTGACTATCTGTGTGCAGTTTGCACATTTGCCCCAGGTATGCGTGGGTTTCCTTCAGGTGCTGTGGTTTTTTCCCACAGCCCAAAGATGTGCAAGCTAGGTGGGTTTGCCATGGAAAATTGCTCATTGTTTTGAGGATGTGTAGATTAGATGGGTTATAGGGGATGGTTCTTGGTGGGATGCTCTGAGGGTCAGTGCGGACTTGTAGGGCTGAAGGGCCTGTTTCCACACTGTAGGGGTTTTATGAAATCTTCTCATAACATTTTATTTGCTGAGGATAAACCTAGTACTTCTGCAATATGACCACAGAACTGACAACCTTAATCCACTTTTACTTAGGGGGGAGGTAGCTATAATGAGGGGGCATAGTTTTAAAGTGAGTGGAGGTAGATATAGGCGAGACGTCAGAGGTAGGTTCATTACTCAGAGAGTAGTAGGGGCGTGGAATGCATTGCCAGAGAGGGTAGCAGAGTCAACCTCATTAGGGGCATTTTAACAGCTTTAAATAGGCATATGGATGATAGTATAAGATAGGGGTGGAGGTTAGATAGACCTTAGGTTTAGGATAAAAGTTGGGCACAACATCATGGTCCAAAGGGCCCCTACTGCGCTGTACTGTTCTATGTTCTATGTTCTATGTTCTATGCCTACCGAATATTTTCTGCACCCTTTGAGATTATGCTTCCTAATGTGTAGTACTCAGAATTGGCCACACTGCACCCAGTTAGAGCTGATCTAGTGTTTACAAAAGTTCAACATAAGTTTTTGATTTTGCACTCTATACCTATCTTCATAAATTTCAAGGAAAAAACTTCCTCAACCTGCGTTGCAGTCCTCACCAATTTGTGCTCATAGTTTTCTTGGTCATGCATGTCTTTTGTAATTATGCTCTTTAGACCATCTCTTTTTTCCATCTGACATAATATATCATTTTGCACTTCTCTGTGTTCAGTTTCAACTGCCATATGTCTGCCCACTCCAACCTACCTATGATCACTTGATGTCTATCAACATCCTCCCCACTATTCACCACACTTCCAGGTTTTGTGTCAAATTTAGGTATTGTGTCCTGTAGGCCTATATCTAAGTTGTTAAGTTTATTTTAAAATTGGTAATCCTTGCTCTGATCAACGTGTAACCATATTGCATTCTTTTCTCCAGACCAGAAAATAATGTTTTACCGTCTATTTCCTGTTTTTCAATTGATTTGATGCTGCTGTTATCCTTAACATGATTTCTATAGTTCAATTTATCCCATTAAGTCCAAGGTTATGGCATACCTTCCTTTATTTTCTGAATCAAAAGGAATGCTATCACAGTTTGTTAGGTGACATTGGATCCATAGCAAAAAAAATGTTGCTGCTATTACAGTCAATTTCTGTTAACTGATTAATTTGTTTTACAAAGGAGTTTATTATTTGTCAAAAAGTCACTGCAATTTGGTATTAAATTTCTCATGTACAACTTATTGCATGCTTTTAATTATGACGCAATCATGTTGAGAATGTAAACCATTTCATATTTTTATGAATTTGACTGGCTGGAATTTGATGGAAATGATACAAGTCATTCAATAAGTGACTGCACTGGAGGGGCCACACACATTTTTAAAAGGGTAACAACGGCAAAGAGAAAACAGTTTGTTTATTAACATTTGTACACAGCTACAGTTATTCGGTTAACATGACTGAATATTTGCAATTAGTATACACAAAATATTTACATCTCTCAAACATGCTCAGAGACTTCTAATCTTTCAACTGTCTGTTAGATCTGGCACATGAACAAAACATCAGTAGCAGATGTAGAAAAGCAGCTCTGACATAATTGAAAAAGGATTAAGTGTAGGCATCGGCCTAGATGCCAAATGCAAAAATCATTACACCAGAAATTGGATCACCCTGTGCAAACTGCCTCTGCCATTTTCAAATAGGATGGGATGGGATGGTGGGAAGCTTGTAAAGTTAGTGCCCTCATTTCCCTGACCATGGATCCTATGCCATGTTTTTCTCAGTGGTGGTACTAGTGGCCTCCACATACCACTGGGGCCAAATAGCATTTTGAAATAACTATCTGCTCCAGGCAGCCTTCCCTTCTGAAAAGCACAGAATCTTTCAAATAGAAGCTGCAGCAATGCGCTGTGTTCAGAGAGAAAACCACGTTGGAACACTAAAGCTCAAGGAAAATGTTGTGTCTTACCAGAGATAAGGCTCTCTACTTCAGAGATGCCAACCCCAGGAGCCATTGGTCAGACAAAAAGAGAGATGTCATGTTTCCACTGGGTTGGGAAGAAGCAAAGAGGCTTCTAGACAGACTGGAAATTCAAAGAACCAGCAAATGAGCAGTATGCTGCATCTCCTCAGCCCTCTCAAGCAGATGGTTTAATGAATCATCAGGACAAATGTCATTGAGCCAATAGGTCCAGTCCTGGAGAGGCCATCAAGATTTATAAAAGCAAAATACTGTGAGCGCTGGAACTCTGAAACAAACACAGAAGTTGGTTGAGAATGTCAACAGGTTTGGTGACTTCTATGGAAAAAGAAATATTTTGATTTCACATTGACGTTTCTTCAGAATTACAAGGGGTTTGAAAATGTTACTTCTTCATACTTCTCACAGAAGTGGAGGAGGGGCAAGGGGAACAGATGATGTGGTCACCCAATGCAAAAATCAATGGAGTTGTTAATGTGGTGGAAGGGGCATAGAGATATAAAATGGATGTAAATTAAACTGTGAAAGAGAAAAATCAGCCCTGTCTACTGAGGGAAAAGGAAACAAGACAAGGTCATTGGAGCAGCTAGGGAGTGGGGTTTTGGTGGAGATGGTGGAGAATGTTAGAAAAATGGAGAAAAGGCATCAGGTGGTTAGCTTCTGCAGTTAAGGAATTCAATATTGCGATCTAAAGGCTTTAAAGTACCTAAGTGGGGAATTAAGAAAAATTTTTTTTAAAAAAACGAAAGCACTCATGAAATATAAGAATCTGTTATGTGATAAGAAATGGTCCACAAAAGTATTCAGGAAACTTGTGACACTGATAAGGTTGGAAGGGACGTGCTACTATCTCCTTTTTAAAATTCATTCAGGGATGAGGGCTTCACAGGCTAGGCCAGCATTTGTTACCATCCCAAATTCTCCTTGAGAATGAGACCTGCATCTTGAGCTGCTGCAGTCCATTTGGGTAAAGTACCTTAAATGGCATTAGGGAGTGGGTGCCAGGATTTTGACTCAGTGACACTGACAGAATGGTAATTTGCTTTCAAGACAGCATATTGTGAGTGGCTTGGAGAGAAACTTTAGCTGAAGCTTCAATAGGCCCGAAAAATTTCTTGGTTGCCATATTTTCAGGTAATTTTAACAAAAATAAGAACAGTGACTGTGAAAATTTAAAAAAATGAAATTGGATTTATGTGACACCGTTCATAGATTCCACATCATAGCCCTGTTAAAGTATATTCATCGTTGTGATGTCAGTAAGTGCAGAAGTCAGGTTATGCACAGCCATTTTTCTCAAGCAACAATGAGGTAAATGAGTAGACAATTTTGATTTGGTAATGATAGTTGAGGGATAAATGTCAGCTCAGACTGCAGAGGGCACTTCCTGTGTCATTTGAAAATGCCTGTGATCATTTTACGTCCACTTGATCATAAATCAAGTTCGGTAGAAAGAGCATCATTTTCTGTATTTGCATATTTTCTTTACTTGAGAGAATTCATTTCTACCAAATTACTTCCCATTCAATCTTGATATATAAATTTCCTTAACTAAGCACAGCACATGCATAAAAAGTCACGATCCAGGCATAAAATGTTCCCTACTTATCCAATTTTCTGAAGTTCTGGACATTAAATACAGTCAACACACGGCCAAATTTCAACCAAAAGCAGCAACACACTTCAGAAATCTAATCACATATGTGCAAAATATATGCCTCTGTTCAGTCTTCTTCTGTTTTCCTATTTGATTGAATTGCAGAATGAATGTTTTAATGGGCTGAGCACAAGGATTTGCCAAAATGCCGCATTTATCCACAGTTTGTAGAAATCGAGGTTTAAGCAAAATCCTGATTCAAGCATAACATTCCTTGGTAATATCAGAAATCAAATGAACGCGCGTCAGTATCCTGTGACATTTTCAGTCAGTAATAAAGTTCAGTTTCATAACAAATAGGCCAATCCTCTAATTGCAATTTAATTAGGAAAATGTTTCTCAGTTTTGCACTTTTTTTCCACAGGTGCCATGGTTGTAGATTATTCATTACCACTTACAACATCAGGTCTGGATTATTTCCATCAGTGACAGGAGAATTGAACTTTTTCATGGAGAGTGAGTTAGATCAAAAATGCCGATTTTTACTTCTTTGTAATGGCTAGTGAAATATCATTTTTTTAACCTCCTTGCCCCTAGTTAAATTAAACAATAATCTCTGAGTACTTTTTTCATTTCTTATTGAATATTCCAGCACTATTTCTTCTGTTCTTGGGCCAACCTTTACTTATAAAGTGAGACAAGCAGAGCTGAAATGCTTGAGACATTGGGAAAACCTCATTTCTGACAGGCTGTTAGGCGAGGATAACATGGTGTGAAGCCGGATGAACAGAGCAGGCCAAGCAGTATCAGAGGAGCAGGAAAGCTTGACGTTTCGGGTCGAGACCTTTCTTCAGAAATAGGGGAGGGGAAGGGAATTCTGAAATAAACAGGGAGACGGGGGAAGTGGATAGAAGATGAATAAAGGAGAAGATAGGGCGAGAGGAGACAGGCAGGTCAAAGATGCGGGGTTTGAGCCAGTGAAGGTGAATGTAGGTGGGGAGTTAGGGAGGGGATAGGTCAGTCCAGGGAGGACAGACAGGTCAAGGAGGTGGGATGAGTTGGTGGGTAGGATTTGGGGGTGGGGCTTGAGGTGGGAAGAATGGTTAGGGAGGCGGGAACGAGCTGGGCTAATTTTGGGATGCGGTCGGGGGAGGGGAGATTTTGAAGCTAGTGAAGTCCACATTGATACCCTTGGGCTGCAGGGTTCCCAAGCAAAATATAAGATGTATTCCTGCATCTTTCAGGTGGCATCATTGTGGCACTGCAGGACGCCCAGAATGGACATGTCGTCTGAGGAGTCGGGGGTGTCATTGAAATGGTTCGCGACTGGGAGGTACAGTTGTTTGTTATGAACTGAATGCAGGTGTTCCACAAAGTGATCCCCAAGCCTCTGCTTGGTTTCCCTGATGTGGAGGAGGCCATAACGGGAACAGCAGATACAGTATATCACATTAACAGATGTGCAGGTGAACATCTATTTCATCTGAAAAGTCTTCTTAGGCCTGGGATGGGGGTGAGTGGGGGAGGCATCAGGGCAGGTGTAGCACTTGCTTCGGTTGCAAGGAAAAGCGCCGGGGGTGGTGGTGTTGGAAGGGAGTCACGGAGAGAGTGGTTCCTCCGGAAAGCACGTAAGGGTGGGGAGGGAAATATGCCTTTGGTAGTGGGGTCAGATTGCAGACGGCGGAAATGTCGGAGGATTTGGAGGTTGGTGGGGTAGTACATGAGGGTGAGGGGGATTCTGGTTAGGTTATTATTGTGGATAAGGGGTGTGAGGGATGAGTTGGGGGAAATGCGGGAGACACGGTCGAGAACATTTTCGATCACTCTGGAGGGGAAGCTGCGGTTCTTGAAAAAAGAGGACACCTAGGATGTTCATGAGTGGAATGCCTCATCTCGGGAGCAGATGCAGTGGAGGCGAAGGAATTGGGAATGGGGATAGCCTTTTTACAGGAAGGTGGGTGAGAGGTGGTGTATTCTAGGTAGTTTTGGGAGATCTAGGCTTAAAATACTTATCGGTTTCCAGGTGGATGCCAGATTTGGAGATAGAGAGGCCCAGGAAGGAGAGAGAAGTGTCAGAGATGGTCAACGTAAACTTAAGATTGGAGTGGAAGGCGTTAGTGAAGTGGACAAACTGTTCAAGCTCCTCGTGGGAACATGAGGCAGCGCCAAAATAGTCATCAATGGAACGGAAAAAGAGGTGGGCAATAGGGCTAGTGCAGCTTTGGAAAAGGGATTGTACAACGTAACCTACAAAGATGCAGGCATAGCTTGGGCCCATGTGGGTACTCATGGCCACCCACTTTATCTGTAGGAAGTGGGAGGAATTAAAGGAGAAGTTGTTGAGGGTGAGGACCTGTGCAGATAAGCGGATGAGGGTGTCGGTGGAAGGGGACTGGTCGGGCCTGTGGGACAGGAAGAAGCAGAGGGCCCTTAGGCCATCTGCATGGGGAATGCAGGTGTTTAGGGACTGGGCGTCCATAGTAAAAATGAGGTGTCAGGGACCGGGGAATTGGAAGTTCTGGAGGAGGTGGAGAGCGTGGATGGTGTCACGGACATAGATAGGGTGTTCCTGGACCAAGGGGGAGAAAATGGAATCCAGATAGGTGGAGATGAGTTCGGTAGGGCAGGAGCAGGCAGAGACAATGGGTCGACCAGACAGCCGGGTTTGTGGATTTTGAGAAGGAGATAGAAGCGGGCAGTGCCGTGTTGGGGAACTATGAGGTTGGAGGCTGTGGGTGGGAGATCACCTAAGGTGATGAGGTTGTGGATGGTTTGGGAGAGGATGGTTTGGTGCTCTGGGGTGACGGCATGATCCGGGGGGGCAGTATGATGGTTTGGGAGATGACATCCTGACCACATTCCAAAACCAGCCCAGCTAGTCCCTGCCTCCCTAACCATTCCTCCCACCTCAAGCCCCATCTCCATCTCCTACCCACCAACTCATCCTGCCTCCTTGACCTGTCCGTCCTCCCTGGACTGACTGATCCCCTCCCTAACTGCCCACCTACATTCACCTTCACTGGTTCTAACCCCGCCTCTTTGACCTGGCTGTCTCCTCTCAACCTATCTTCTCCGTTACCCATCTTCTATCTCCCTCCCCCGTCTCCTGACTTATTTCAGAATCCCCTTCCCCTCCCCCATTTCTGAAGAAGGGTCTCAACCCGAAACGTCAGCTTTCCTGCTCCTCTGATGCTGCTTGGCCTGCTGTGTTCATCCAGCTCTACACCGTGTTATCTCAGGTTCTCCAGCATCGGCAGATCCTACTATCTAGGCTATTATGCTAGTTGCCATACCTAACTTTGCAATGTACTTCCACGAAATACAGTCAGCAGTTAATTATTTTCTGGAGGATATCATTTCCCCAAAGGGATTCCTTGGTAAAATTCAGGAGACCACTTCTTTGGCAGGTGAATGAATCACTCATTAAGATAAATAGGAAAAATTCCATTACCAAGATGAATAAGATATCTGAGATAACACGGTGTGAAGCTGGATGAACACAGCAGGCCAAGCAGCATCAGAGGAGCAGGAAAGCTGATGTTTCGGGCCTGGACACTTTTTCAGAAAATTTTCCTTCTGCTCTGATGCTGCTTGGCCTGCTGTGTTTGTCCAGCTCTACACGTTGTTATCTCAGATTCTCCAGCATCGGCTGTCCCTACAATCTCTGTTCCTATACCTGCCTCTGTGTGTGTTCAGGCTTCTGTATCTTATGTCTGATGGAACAGATTTATCAGGGTGCGATGAATCTTTGATGATGGTGTTGGCTGCCTTTCTACAGCAACAAGCTGTCTAAATATAGCCTGTGAATGGAAGTTTGGCTTCCATGATGGTTTGGGCTGTGCATACCACCTTCTGTAGTTTCTTACGGTCCTGGGCAAAGCATTTGCCAGACCAGGCTGTTATGCATCTGGCCAATATGTTTTCAATGGTGCATCTGTCGAAATTGGTGAGGGACCTTATGGACATGCCAAATTTCCTGACCTGCCTGAGGAAGAAAAAGTTATTGTGCCTTCTTGCTACTTAATGCTGTCTTCTTAAATTAATATAGCACACTTTATTCTAAGTGGCACCTTAACCAGTGGCACTCTTGATGAACCAACAAAAATATACCTTAAATATGGTGATCTATTGTGATGTCCAAATATTTATGCTGTAAATATACAATAGTAATATGTATACCGCCTGCATTACTTTTTTTTTGCTTACTGTTTGTTGTAACATTGATTTTAGGTGGTGTGTAGATGTTTCTACGTAGATCTTTTGACGGATGCTGATGTCTCAAAGCTTTGCTCGGTCAGGGCTTACTATGGCTGTGTTTACCTCTTGAGTATCTGGAATATTTGATCAACTGGCAAATATCTGGTCTATATAATAAAAAGTGGCATATCTTGACTTGTATTACATATCCTGCTCCTCTGGGTGATAATATCTTGAGCTAGTAAGTGGAAAAGAGAAAGCAGGCAAAATGAAGGGTGGGATCAGAGGGTTTTGGGCTCTGGAGCAAACATTCTTGCAGGGTTTTAAAAAAAGACCCAGCTTCTAATCTGCCACTGCAGCCCCTGTAATTATATATTTGGTTAAACAATGCTTCTGGTCAATGGTGAATCTTCTGGATGCAGCCAATAGGGGGTTTCAGCAATGGTAATGCCATTTATTGCCAAAGGAGGTGACTGGATTTTCTCCTGTTGGAGACAGATATTGTCTGGAATTTGTATGGCGTGAATGTTGCAAGCTATTTATCTGCCCATGCTGAGATGTTGTCCAGATATTGTAACATCTTGGCATGTTTTTCATTGACTGAGGATCTCATGGACACCAAAAATTCCTTTGCTTCTTACAAGTTTTAATTAAAGTCGATACATTCTTAAATTAAAGTTGCCATAGAACTGTCAATTGTGCTTAAATAGTATTTTTGAACTTATTTTCACAAAGAATCCAGACATTAAAAGTTTAGAAAGCAACGTTTTATGCAGCATTTTATTAAAATACCTACTGGGGATTCTACTATTGAAACCTCTAAAAATTGTGCAAATGTGTCTCACCATCTACTTTACTAAACATTCTTAAACTGCTCAAACTGGTTGTTAACATGACAAAAATCTTGCAAATACATAAAATTCCATGAAGTGTTTTCTCTGCTCTGAGTTATGTAGCAAACCAGCCAATATTACCATATCACTAAAATTTGAGTTATCTTATCAAGACATTTTGCATCGCATTGGTTACTATTTCACAGATTTAAATGTGATCCAAAGAACATTGTAATATGAACAACTCTATTTTCCAACTTCAATAAAGGGCCTTTGAGGGATTCCTGCCATAACTCCAGTGGGTGTCCAGCAAAGTGATTCACAATGAGGTTGAACTTTGGATAGACCTTTACCCAATGTTATTATGGAATTCCAGTCAGCTTTGTAGGAATTAATGCTTCCACACCCCTTAAGCTACTCAGTCAAAGAAAATGGGGAATCTCAATTCCTCGGACATTAAGAAATCCAGATGCATAAGCTTGCAGGATGACATATGTGGGCCTACTGGAGTAAATTCATGTCAGGAAAATTGAGGATTGAGACAATTTTGAATGAATTTTAGGACTGCTTCATTTGCATATCATTGTTAAGGAAGGACAACTATCAGGGTCATTAGCCCACTGGAGAAGGTATGTTGATTGATTGATTTCATTTATTGCGATATGTACCTAAGTATGGTGAAAAGCTTGACTTGAGAGCAATATACGCAGATCATAGTAAGCAAAGACGTATAGATCATAGGGTGAAAAGGACATGGACAGAATGAGGCATACAGGTTACACCACTTAGGAGGTGCAGGAGGCAAGATCAACATTCACAAGATCAACATTATTTGAAGTTAGAGAATCCATTCATAAAGGAACATTATTAATAATCTTTGCAGACCTAGAATTTAGGTTTAAAAGAGTAGAACGGTGATTGGAAATATTAGTTAGATCTGCTGTAGGGAGCTTGCAAGGAGTTACCCAGTATCAGTATCATCTTGAATGTAATGAGGGTGAGGGGTGAGGGCAAGGAATCAATGGCTAGGTGCCACAGAGTTTCTGGCCAGACTGCATGAGAATAACCATTTAGAATTGGTGACCTCATACCAATTGTATAAACCAATGGATTCAATCTTATCAAGCACTAGCAGACAAGATCACAGTGTAGTGGTCAGGATCACTGCTTGCACTGTTTTAGGACAACACAAGCATGTGATACAAGTGACCACAGAATCTTAACAAGGTACCCATCAATTGATTCTTGCTATAGTAATGCTTTTCCATGAGTACCATATATATTTTGGCATCCAACTGTTGACCAAGAAGTTAGCGCAAATGAGTGGCAGCAGTGTTATGATTTGTGTTATGACACTTTGCTCAGTCACTGACCAGAAGGCAGATTATTTTTTCACAATTTGCAACAACTCAATTGCTTTGTTTCTATAATTGTTTTTCCATAAAGGGATGCAGGGCTTATGAATGTGGTTGTTGGATTGTAACAGTTACACCTAATAGTTGTGTTCATATTTAATATTAAAGTACCCGAAACAAAATCACAACTTTTGGGCAGCTTAAGATTTTTTTTAAAATCGAGGCATCAAAGATGGAAATTCAACAAGCTGACAATCACCTTTCTTAACCAAATCCAAACTTGCTTCTGTTTTCAATAAGTCAAAAATAACAATTTTTTTTGTACATTGAGACCCCTTCAAACATTTTTGGCTTTTGGATGAATTAGATTTTGATTCATTAAATAAAACCAGATGCCACTAACTTGCTTAATAAGCATGCAACCAATAATTAGCAATTCTAAGCAGATCACAGGGTTTAATTAGACTCAGTAAATTCTACTTGTTAAATCAGCTCCCAGTTGTTACGTTTAATTAAAATACATGGTCATAATCTGTAATGATGGTACATTGAATCCAAATCCTGGCAAACAGTTCAATTTAACTATTGCAGTTTAACGTACAGCTATTTATCTTTGGGGACTTATTCTCACATTGCAACCCTGCTTATTCGCAATACTTGATTCTGGTGGCTGTCCCAAGGTGATTTTCACAATTTCAGATGGATATTTATTTTCCTGTGTTTACCCCAAGAGGGTCCAGAACTGTTTTACAGATCACAATTGCTTATTATTGAAATTTGTTTTCCACATATGGGATTTGAGCATTGCAATTCTCAGCTGTTGCCATAAGGGCTTCATCTAGTGACACATTGTGAAAATTTGATAATCTAATTGGATACATTGGATTTGCAAGTATTGTACAATCTGACAATTTCAATAAAAAGAATTCTGATCAGACATTTTGAATTTAAGAAGGAGGTTATCTTCTGCCAGGTGAAGTTGTTGCAGAATAAAAGCATGATCACTTTTGCAGTGTAATGTTCCTATTCTTGGGGAAGGCAAATTCTCATATAGTTCACAAAACAAAATGTGTTCATCCATTGATGATAAAATGTGAGGCTGGATGAACACAGCAGGCCAAGCAGCATCTCAGGAGCACAAAAGCTGACGTTTCGGGCCTAGACCCTTCATCAGAGAGGGGGATGGGGGGAGGGAACTGGAATAAATAGGGAGAGAGGGGGAGGCGGACCGAAGATGGAGAGCAAAGAAGATAGGTGGAGAGGGTGTAGGTGGGGAGGTAGGGAGGGGATAGGTCAGTCCAGGGAAGACGGACAGGTCAAGGAGGTGGGATGAGGTTAGTAGGTAGCTGGGGGTGCGGCTGGGGGTGGGAGGAAGGGATGGGTGAGAAGAAGAACCGGTTAGGGAGGCAGAGACAGGTTGGACTGGTTTTGGGATGCAGTGGGTGGGGGGGAAGAGCTGGGCTGGTTGTGTGGTGCAGTGGGGGGAGGGGATGAACTGGGCTGGTTTAGGGATGCAGTGGGGGAAGGGGAGATTTTGAAACTGGTGAAGTCCACATTGATACCATATGGCTGCAGGGTTCCCAGGCGGAATATGAGTTGCTGTTCCTGCAACCTTCGGGTGGCATCATTGTGGCAGTGCAGGAGGCCCATGATGGACATGTCATCAAGAGAATGGGAGGGGGAGTGGAAATGGTTTGCGACTGGGAGGTGCAGTTGTTTGTTGCGAACTGAGCGGAGGTGTTCTGCAAAGCGGTCCCCAAGCCTCCGCTTGGTTTCCCCAATGTAGAGAAAGCCGCACCGGGTACAGTGGATGCAGTATACCACATTGGCAGATGTGCAGGTGAACCTCTGCTTAATGTGGAATGTCATCTTGGGGCCTGGGATGGGGGTGAGGGAGGAGGTGTGGGGACAAGTGTAGCATTTCCTGCGGTTGCAGGGGAAGGTGCCGGGTGTGGTGGGGTTGGAGGGCAGTGTGGAGCGAACAAGGGAGTCACGGAGAGAGTGGTCTCTCCGGAAAGCAGACAGGGGTGGGGATGGAAAAATGTCTTGGGTGGTGGGGTCGGATTGTAAATGGCGGAAGTGTCGGAGGATAATGCGTTGTATCCGGAGGTTGGTAGGGTGGTGTGTGAGAACGAGGGGGATCCTCTTGGGGCGGTTGTGGCGGGGGCGGGGTGTGAGGGATGTGTCGCGGGAAATGCGGGAGACGCGGTCAAGGGCGTTCTCAATCACCGTGGGGGGGAAGTTGCGGTCCTTAAAGAACTTGGACATGTGTTCATCCATTTGTCCATTTAATGGGATATCATTGCAGTAACACTAGGGAATTATATGTACTGCCCTGGATTCCCTCGTGAGAAGGAGGTTCCTTTTTGAAGCAAGGCACATTATTGGTACTTGCAATAAACAACATCTTACGCAACCTATACTTTCATTTGGAATCTGGCAAACTTTTACCTGTAGTTTTGACAATTTGTTCATAACGTTGGGCATGGCTATAAAAACATTCTGATAACCAGTATGGTCAAGAGGCTATAGAAAGTTCACAAATAGAACAGAAATAGCACATTGAAGAAACAGGTCAGGATGGAAAGGACAGGGACCAAGGAATACCTGCCAGATTAAATTGCATCTATTTCAATGCAGGAGGGCTGACAGGTAAGGCCAAGAATTCAGGGCATGGAAAGGTACTTGGGACTGAGATACTATAGCCATTACCGAAGCACAACTAAGGGAGAGACAGCTTAATGTGCCAGGATATGGTGCTTTAGGGGGGACAGAGGTAGAGGAAAGAGGCGAGGAGGAGTTGCATTTTAGATTAAGGCGAGTATCATAGCAGTAGTCAGAGATGAAATAACTGAGGGATCAACCAGTGAGGCTTTGTAGGTGTACCTAAGAAAGAAGAAGGGGATGGTGATCCTATTGGAATTGTACTATAGGCCTCCAAATAGTCAACGGGAATTAGCGGAACAAATATGCAGGGAAACTGGGGAGACTTGCAGGAGCAATTGGGTTGTCATAGATGGGAATTTTAATTTTCTTAACATAGACTGGGGCTGCCATAGTGTTAAGGGCTTAACTGGGGTGGAATTTGTTAAGTGTGTTCAGGAAAGTTTCCTTAAGCAATATATAGGGGTTCCTACTTGGAGGGGTAAAACCTGACTCTTATCTATTGTTTGAAGGTTGTGAGATAGAATTATAAAATAGGAGAGATGCCATCCTCGTGTTCAGCTGTAATTTCAACAAGGAATCAATTGAAAGATGAGCAAGGCAAAAATAGCTGGGGAAGTGACTACCCAAAAACCCTTTGTGAATTACGCTGTGTCCCAAGAAGAACCATGAAATTACACACATGAAGACTGTCAAGGGTACTTCACACATCAACACTTCAAATAAAATGTCAAAAAAATAGAATTGTGATCTCTTATGGATTGTGCCCCAGACTGAGAACATGGCATAAGAATCCCTACAGTGTGGAAACAGGCCCTTTGGCCCAACTAGCCCAAACCGACCCTCAGTGCATCCCACACAGACCCATTCCCCTGTAACCCCCCAAATCTACACATCCCTGAACACTAATGGCAATTTAACATGGCCAATCCACCTAGCCTGCACATCTTTGGACTGTGGGAGGAAACCAGAGCACAGGATGAAACACAAGCAGACATGGGGGGAATGTGCAAACTCCATACAGACGGTTGCCCGAGGGTAGGATCGAAGCTGGGTCCCTGGCGCTGTGAGGCAACAGTGCTAACCGCTGAGCCACCATGCTGTCCCCCAAGTATAAGTTGAAGAAAAGATCATTCCAGGAAAAACACATGTTTGTGTTTACCTTTTCAGGCATGCCAGAGAAAGGGGGCTAAAATACACCTGGGACACCTGATCTAATGCACTTGTGTGCTGGAATACTGGCTTGCTAGTGTGCTAGCTTGTGATAGGAGACACACTGTAATAAACTGTGCTATATGGCTGAAAACATCCATTAAATACCCATGCACATGCTGTTAAAAAGAAATAAAAATATCCCTACAATTGCTGACAACATGTCACCAGCAAAACCACAGCTGAAGGAAACTGGGCAAAAATTCATTGGCTAACTGCAGAGCTGAGAATCGTCAAGCAACAGCTCAACTGTCAGGGTCAGCCCTACTAGATTCACCAACCTTAAAGGTTGAACATTTCCCAGTCTATTTATCACAGACAAGTCAGAGACTGACTTGTTTATTCTTTTATTTTTGGACTTACTTCTCATTTCTAATCTATGTATGAATGTCATGTTATATCACCTTTATTCACCTTATGATAGCTCATTTACTCACTCTTGCTTCAACTTAACAAAACCTAGTTAAACTGGCTCCTTAAAAAAAACATAAGCAAAGGTATCCATGAAGGATCCGATATCAATTAACCTTGTTGAGACCAAAGTAGGGAGAGTTGGGTAAAGAGTGGAGCCATTTCTGCCTCTTCTTCTGGGAGCAATTAGATTTGTGGGCATCCTGTCCAGAATTGTAAATAAAAAATTGGGTCCCTTGCCAATGGACAAGTCAAAGCAGAGAAAAATCTGGTTTCTTGATGGAAGAGATTTGCTTCTTCTCTTCTCAAGAATTCTCTGCGCTCCTAATTCTAGCTTTGTTTCCTTTAATGTTCTGTCTGCATCTGTATGCTTAACATTTTAACCCTAAGCTCACTAGCTTGAGCAATCATTTGTGTCTGGGTTTTGCCTTTTAAGTCTGAAGCTCTCCTGGTGTCTGCCAACCACAAAGCTTCTGTCTTGATTTCCTTCCCATCGGTACTGCTTTCTGATCAGGGGTATCCAGGCAGGACAGACAATTATTTGTTATCTAAGAAATTTAAAATTGGTACTTTTACAATTCATACAAATTCATAAATTCCTTTTCAAAGATTCTCAAAAATATACACATTCTAAAAAAAATTAAAGAAATTACATTTTTTCCTTTCTGTATTTATTCTTGGCCAAAAGTCATCATGATACATTCTGTACAGAGTTTTTGAATCTAAAATGGTATAATAACAAATGTTTTTAATTATGCTCCTGTGAGGGGTCTTGGGACTTTAATTATGCTAAATGTGGTACATAAATGGAATTTGTTCTTCCATGTTCTGAAGAGCAGTTGAAAAACAATCTGTCTGTATGATACAGCCCCAGGAATGTATATGATGCAATGAGTAAGCAATGTGGGCCTTTGAAATTCCATAATCTGTGATAGAGTGATCAACTACTTCTCTTTTGATCCCAATCACTAAATTTTGAGGGTGTAGAGGAAAAGCACAGAGTATATCAGAAGTAGATCTGCTACTTCTACCATTAGATGATCGTTATCTGTATAGAAAACAGTCTCAAATTCTGGCGTTCAAAGCTGTGGCTTATATTTTAAAAAAGTAAAATTCTTTTAAATTGATGTTAACCTGAAGAAGGGCACTAGAAAACAAAGTCTATTCTTCTGTTCTGACATGCTTAATGCAGATTACAAAATATGACTTGTGCGATGTTCTGTCTACAGATAATACTCCCACATTACATCGTGCACTTAACTGCATAATAACTGTGGAAAAAGTAATCACGAATAATCAAGTATGTTTTTTTCTTTCGAGATGGCATAGCTCCTGGCACAGTCCCCAAAGCCAAGCATATGACAGAAACATGGGTTTCTCATGGGCAGGAATGGTTGCTGGATCTTCCAGGGTTTAGAACATTTAAAAAGAATAGGGAGGGGGGAAAAAGAGGAGGGGGTGTAGCACTACTAATCAGAGAGGGTATCACAGCTACAGAAGCTTCCATTGTCGAGGAAGATCTGCCTACTGAGTCAGTATGGGTGGAAATTAGGAACAGCAAGGGAGCAGTCACCTCGTTAGGGGTTTACTACAGGCCCCCCATTAGCAGCAGGGAGATTGAAGAAAGCATAGGTCGACAGATTTTGGAAAAGTGTGGACGCAGTAGGGTTGTTGTAATGGGTGACTTTAACTTTCCTAATATTGATTGGAACCTCCTTCGAGCAGAAGATTTGAATGGAGCTGTTTTTGTAAGGTGTGTTCAGGAGGGTTTCCTAACGCAGTACGTTGACAGGCCGACGAGGGGAGAGGCCATTCTAGACTTGGTGCTCGGAAACGAGCCGGGGCAGGTATCAGATCTTGTGGTGGGAGAGCATTTTGGTGATAGTGACCATAACTGCCTCACATTCTACATAGCTATGGAGAAGGAGAGGATTAGGCAAAATGGGAGGATATTTAATTGGGGAAGAGGAAACTATGATGCGATTAGACATGAATTAGGAAGCATGGACTGGGAGCAGTTGTTCCATGGTAAGGGAACTATAGACATGTGGAGACTGTTTAAGGAACAGTTGTTGGGAGTGATGAGTAAATATGTCCCTCTGAGACAGGCAAGAAGGGGTAAGATAAAGGAACCTTGGATGACGAGAGCGGTGGAGCTTCTTGTGAAAAGGAAGAAGGTAGCTTACATAAGGTGGAGGAAGCTAGGGTCAAGTTCAGCTAGAGAGGATTACATGCAGGCAAGGAAGGAGCTCAAAAATGGTCTGAGGAGAGCCAGGAGGGGGCACGAGAAAGGCTTGGCAGAAGGAATCCGGGAAAACACAAAGGCATTTTACACTTATGTGAGGAATAAGAGAATGATCAAAGAAAGAGTAGGGCCTATCAGGGATAGCATAGGGAACTTGTGTGTGGAGCCTGAGGAGGTAGGGGAAGCCCTAAATGAGTTTTTTGCTTCTGTCTTTACGAAAGAAACGAACTTTGTAGTGAATGAAACCTTTGAAGAGCAGGTGTGCATGCTGGAATGGATAGAGGTAGAGGAAGCTGATGTGCTGAAAATTTTGTCAAACATTAAGATTGACAAGTCGCCAGGCCTGGACCAGATTTGTCCTCGGCTGCTTTGGGAAGCGAGAAATGCAATTGCTTCGCCACTTGCGAAGATCTTTGCATCCTTGCTCTCCACTGGAGTCGTACCTGAGGACTGGAGAGAGGCAAATGTAATTCCTCTCTTCAAGAAAGGAAATAGGGAAATCCCCGGCAATTATAGACCAGTAAGTCTCACGTCTGTCGTCTGCAAGGTGTTAGAAAGGATCCTGAGGGATAAGATTTATGACCTTCTGGAAGAGCATGGCTTGATCAAATACAGTCAACACGGCTTTGTGAGGGGTAGGTCATGCCTTACAAACTTTATCGAGTTTTTTGAGGATGTGACTAGAAAAGTTGATGATTGTCGAGCTGTGGATGTGGTGTATATGGACTTCAGTAAGGCATTTGATAAGGTTCCCCATGGTAGGCTCATTCAGAAGGTCAGGAGGAATGGGATACAGGGGAACTTAGCTGCTTGGATACAGAATTGGCTGGCCAACAGAAGACAGCGAGTGGTAGTAGAAGGAAAATATTCTGCCTGGAAGTCAGTGGTGAGTGGGGTTCCACAGGGCTCTGTCCTTGGGCCTCTACTGTTTGTAATTTTTATTAATGACTTGAATGAGGGGATTGAAGGATGGGTCAGCAAGTTTGCAGACGACACAAAGGTCGGAGGTGTCGTTGACAGTGTAGAGGGCTGTTGTAGGCTGCAGCGGGACATTGACAGGATGCAGAGATGGGCTGAGAGGTGGCAGATGGAGTTCAACCTGAATAAATGCGAGGTGATGCATTTTGGAAGGTCGAATTTGAAAGCTGAGTACAGGATTAAGGATAGGATTCTTGGCAGCGTGGAGGAACAGAGGGATCTTGGTGTGCAGATACATAGATCCCTTAAAATGGCCACCCAAGTGGACAGGGTTGTTAAGAAAGCATATGGTGTTTTGGCTTTCATTAACAGGGGGATTGAGTTTAAGAGTCGTGAGATCTTGTTGCAGCTCTATAAAACTTTGGTTAGACCGCACTTGGAATACTGCGTCCAGTTCTGGGCGCCCTATTATAGGAAAGATGTGGATGCTTTGGAGAGGGTTCAGAGGAGGTTTACCAGGATGCTGCCTGGACTGGAGGGCTTATCTTATGAAGAGAGGTTGACTGAGCTCGGTCTCTTTTCATTGGAGAAAAGGAGGAGGAGAGGGGACCTAATTGAGGTATACAAGATAATGAGAGGCATAGATAGAGTTGATAGCCAGAGACTATTTCCCAGGGCAGAAATGGCTAGCACGAGGGGTCATAGTTTTAAGCTGGTTGGTGGAAAGTATCGAGGGGATGTCAGAGGCAGGTTCTTTACGCAGAGAGTTGTGAGAGCATGGAATGCGTTGCCAGCAGCAGTTGTGGAAGCAAGGTCATTGGGGTCATTTAAGAGACTGCTGGACATGTATATGGTCACAGAAATTTGAGGGTGCATACATGAGGATCAATGGTCGGCACAACATTGTGGGCTGAAGGGCCTGTTCTGTGCTGTACTGTTCTATGTTCTATGTTCTATGTTCTATGACATGTAAGTCAATGTTTCTTTTATGCATCGATCTCGGCTGTTGTTAGAAACACATGAAATGGTAAGTGGTGCAGTGGAATAACATAGTTGAAAACTTCACTAAATATATGCACTTTATGCAAAAGTTTCATTAAATCCAGAAGACGTGCACAAATGTGAAAGGGTCTGCTCGAAAATTCTGTGGTCCGTACATCAGACAAGATTAGCTTCTCCTGTTTTATTCCAGAAGTTATGTCTGACGGCTGAAGAAACAGAGTAATTTTGCTGAAGTATTGGTGAAGGAAGTCAGAGAAACCCTAAGGAATTTGGCTCAATCGGCTTGCTGTAGGACTTGCCACAGGATCCACTGATACAGTGTATGATAAATTTTAGAAGCAACCCAAAGAAGAACCTGAAGGTTGGTTAAAATCACTTAATGGGCTACTCTAATCAATATTCAAAGTTTGAAGACATTCTGGTGCTTTTCTCCAACATCAGAATGAATGCAGCAATTACCACTGCAACCACAGGCCTTTCAGTCTGCAGCTGTACTTCAAATTCTGGCCTCTTACTCCTGCACAAGGCACTGACAGAGCCTAGGCCACAGCAGATATTATGCTGTGCGATGTCCATGTTTTGGTCCACCTAATACTCGTGCAATTGCAATTATCCAGTTCTGCAGTGGAGAAAAGCCAGAAACGATGGTTCCTAAAGCTAAGCAATATAATACACTCCTTAGTGTTCCTCTACAAGCTCAAAGCAATTCACATGACCATGTTGAAAAAAAAATGGATCTGCCACACATAATAATAATGCCCAAACAAATTGCTAACAGCAGGCCTGCAGGTAATCAAACACAATTTGAGAAACCAGCTTTATAGCTTGAAAAGAGCAGTTCTGGGCACCTGCCAGCAGCATTTATATTTAAGTTTTGCCATGTCAGCCATAATGGATAGGTTTTTGACTTGCCTCCTGGGAGTTGAGCTGGCATTACATAGCAGCTGCCTCTTATGGAAATCCCTTGATGTTCATTTACTTTGGAAATTATAATTAAAGGTTTTTTTTAAGTAAATAACCTGGTCTGCAAAACAAGCCAAAATGAACATCTATCCTAGTGTCACACTTGTTAAGGTCTACTACAGCAAGAGTCTTTGTCATCAAGAAATTGACTAATGCTACCTTCAGCACCAGATAGTTTCTTAATGCCAAGAGTGAAACAATATTGTTATTTAAATGCAGAAGTGACTCATGATCTACCTACAGCTCATTGAGGTTGAGGCAGGCAGTGAAAAGCTTTAGGTCATCTTCCCATTTACCAGATGGTAGCATGGTCTGTGTTGCCAGAGAACTCCACTCAGCAGTGAAGAACAGATGGTGCAGCCAGACTGCTCTTCGTGAAGTCAGTCTATTTTAAAAGGGACTGACACTCAGTGGAAGGGAGCTGCTGCAGTCTGCCTGTACTCAAACTGGATTCATGTAGGTGCTGCATGAATGGTTGCCAGGGAACAGAATGGCTCATAGTTCCCAATTACAGTGTAGCAGGTATCAGTAATGGGGTGGAAAGAAGAACTGACACCCATGTAGAAAGAAACACAGGCAGAGAAATAAAGTGCAGGCAGAAGGCCAAAGAGGTCAATTTCGAGAGGCCATCCCCATGGATCTGGTGATAGAATCACAAGAAGCATTTTCACTTCACTCAGAGGCCAAGGTTGGGGAATGCATCTTTACATAACAAGTCTGCTCATTAACCTGTCATACTGCTCAAATTACCCCTGCCCTAGAATGCACCCATTTGCACTCTCTGGACTCATCCTTAACTCCCAGATACTCCTCCTCACTCTCCAGTGATTGAAGCCTCCCAAACCCACAATCGTCCAGTTATTCAACTATTGCAAATGCATCACCTAAATGCAGCACAATACAATCACTGATATATTCCTTCCTCTTGAATGTTGAGTTCATTAGAGAGGAGCAGAGTAGAAACATAGAACGAGAAGCATACTCTCCTCATCATGGGAAAACTACAAAAAGGCAGAATTTTGGCCCTGTCTCTCTGCTCAACTCCCAAATCAACCTCAACCTGTTAACTGACACAATGAAAAAGCTGAAGATGGTATTTTTATTGCTCATTCTTAATTACCTTTGTGTAAGGACCAGTGATCTGCCTTCTTGAATTGTTTCAGTGTATAGAGGTGGTGGGGAAAAACCTCACAGCACTGTTAAGGACAGAATTCCAGGATTTTCATGCAGTTTCAATGAAGAAACAGCAATATAGTTTCTATTTAGAATGATGTGGGGCTTGAAGGGGAATTTGGAAGTGGTAGTGCTCCAATAAACTCGCTACTTAGGTCTTTTTAGTTGGTACATGTTGCAGGTTTGGAAGATGATGTCCAAGGAGGATTGGTGAGTTGTTGTATGTTTTTTGTAGGTGACACATAGTGCTGCGATTGTACATCACTGGTGGAGGGAGTGTATGCTGAAGGTATTAGACAGGGTGTTAATGAAACAACTGCTTTGTCCCGGATATAGTATCGGCTTCTTGAGTGCTGTTGGAGCTACACTTGTCTCAGCAAGTAAGGAGTATTTCATCACACTTCTGTCTTGTATCTCATAGAAGACAGAAAGTCACTGGGGATTCAGAAGTAATGAATGGATCTTCACTTTTGTCACAAACAGCACGTCACATCAGATAGTACCATTTGAGCATTGTCTACTGAGATGTCCTCCACGTCCCTGTGTTCGGTGTCACGACATATTCAACTTTCATACCTCAAGTCTTTGGAGGCAGAGAGTCCATCTCCCCAGCTTTTCCATTTATAAATCTGTGCACTATTACCTTCCTTAATAGTAACATAGAAAGCAGGAGCAGGAATAGGCCATTCTGCCCTTTGAGCCTTTATAGCCATGCAATATGATCGTGGCTGATCATCCAAGTCAGTATCCTTTTTCTGCTTTCTCTCCATATTCTTTCAACTCTTTAGCTCTAAGAAATATATCTAACTCCATCTCGAAAATATTTAATGTTTTAGCCTCAAACATAATGAATCAATTCCCCAGTCATTCCCTCATCAATTTTCAGGAAGTTGAGAAAGACAGCTCTAGAGATTTTATTAAGCCCACATTGATATATTCATAGAACTGCATTGCATGGAAAGAGACTGTTTGGGCCAAGCAGTCTATATTGGTGTTTATCTAGTATACAAGCTAGAAGTGTTATATGATTGAAGGTGTCATCCTTGATTGAGGCATTAAATGAGGCATTGTCTGGCCTGTCCGTTGGATGTAAATAACCTATGTTACAACCTAAAACAACTTATCTTTCATTATAAAATTGCTGTTATGGAAGCTTGACATGTACAACTTGACATTTCCCATGTTAGTAGAGTGACAACACTTCAAACTAATGAATTTTAGGATGTGGTAATGGTGCTCATGGGGAGAGTGTGTTGGTAATCAAGTGTCAGTGTTCCATGAGCTATCACAAGTATGTAAATGACCAACTGGATCACCAGGTGAGAAAATAGATAATTAACTACCACAATATTAACTTTAGTTATGTCCCTTGTAAACCCATACCCAGACATATTCATTCACAACTGAGATAGACGAGAGAGATAACTCTGCAGAAATATCATGGATAGAATAGGCCAATAGGAACCAAGTATGTGATCAAAAGCCCTAACCACAAGTATGGAATCAGGTGACTTTCTCAAAGTTTGACTGAGGAGCAATAGAAGATTCTCAATTCAGCAGCAGAATGGTTGGACCCAGGTCTTTGTTTGAGTTGGAAATTAAACTTCTCAGAGACTTTGAGTGTTTCATTTTCTTTTGCTCACAGAGGTCTTCCCAGAATCTTTTCAGATCTGTGTCCAACTCTTCCTCCACAGATTTATGACAAACTTCAACTTCAGATTCTAAACGGCTCTTGCTAAGCAACTTTTCAACCCAAAGGGTCCTGATGTCAGCTTGTCTCACAAATGTTCAGCTTAACTAAAAATTACCTGCAGTTATGTAAACATTATGTGAACAGCAGAGTTTCATTTTTGGCCTTTGAGTTGTGAAATAACAAAAAGACAGAAATGTACCTGGCACTTCCTCGGTAACGCAGCAGTGTCCAAAGTCGTACATTTCTGTTTATATTCCAAACGAAAGATGTCCTGAGGATGTAAAGTGCTATTAAAATTCAATCAAATATCTATCTTTTCTTGTTTTCTTCTTTTCTTATATCATTGTCTTCAAACATCTATCTCACCCATTCTTAAAAGTTGACACACTCCACTGTTTCATTTGTAACACATTCAAACTTCTCCATAAAAGAGTTTCTTTTAAATTTTGGTTTGAATTTTATATCACTGTCACCTTGTCTTGGAACAACACAAATAATTAAAGCTGTCAACTCTGTCCAATTCCTTCATAATTTTTGAACATGCCTTTTAAATCATGTCATAATCTCCTCTATTTAATAAAAAAAATCTCCAATTTCCCGTGCCTTTCTCACCCTCGAACATTACATAGAAAGAAGTTCGTACTGGAAAAAAGTCCAGACCACCTTCAACCAATATGCCTATTACGCAGGATATCATGCAAAATTTTCCCTACCATCAAAATATTCTGATAATGACAAAATCTGAAATAGTATCAAGTTTCTAATTTGTGTACTATATTCTATATATTCTAAAGCTCCTTTTGCCTGTCAAGTGTGTTTTCATTTTCAGTCCAAAGTACTAAGTAAGTTGCATCTATTTGATTCACTAAATGCAACCCAATTTTTCTATGTAATCACAAGAAACAAAAAGTAAGTTGATAATGACAACATTAATATCATCTGGAATTCATTTATTGCAACCTAACTATAAGTTTGCAGTAATGGAAGTTACTCATTTTGCTATTTACCACAAATTGTTTTTCTCCTGCCAAGGTTGCATTTAAAATTTCCCACGGGTTTTTCCAAAATTTGGAAACAAAAATATGCGAGATCCAGTGTAGTGATGTATTGGTTAAGTAACTTTCCTATGGCTGCAAATTTAAGTTGTAGGGCTTGCCTCCTAGTTGAACTCAGCACTGACATATGTCATAAATGTTTGCCCTCATTCATATTGAATCCTATTATAATTAGAAAGGTGAAACTGATATTATTGACTGGGCCCACCAGCATTTACCCACAAAAGAAGTCTCAGTTCTGAAGATGTTTTTAGGTCTACACTTCACACTCTCCCTAATGGAAATATTTAGAAAAGATTAAAAAATCATAAAAGGATAAATATTTGAAAAAATAGTAATATTACCAAGCTAATGCCAGGCAATTTATTTGCTAAAACTTGTAGAATCTTTTGTGAAGTTACAATCTTTCATCTTCAATGATCATTAAATTTGATATAAATAATAGTATCACTAAAATGATTAAAAAAACAATCATTTTAACAAGAATCTGGGCGATATTTTGATCTTACAGAATGTTGTATCACCATATGATCAGAATATATAGATTAGTTTACATTTTCAAATCATTTTCTTGCCTTTCCTTTATATATATTATATATTTGTTTCGGATATTTTTGTGACACCTGCTGTCAATATTGAAATCTCTGTGCACTCAAAGGTACATTCATATGAACAATGACATTTACAGAATGTGTTGATAATTATAACATTACTGAAAACCCAAGAGCAATGTCTTAAAATTAATTACAGGAGGATTTGGCAAACAGTTGCTGGGATAATATGATCACAGGGCATTATAACAAATTTTCTTCAGAATTATATTTACATTTTAAGTTATATTAATTTAATTGCACTTTCACCCCGGCAGAAGAAAATAATCAATCTTAATCTTTCACACATTTACATAACTTGTGTGACTATGTGATTTTTGGAAATCTAACAGATGCTTAGATAGCTGATTCTGTTCTTTTGACTTTATTCACCATTTATTTTCCTTCCTTTCTTGAAGACATTGGCCTTGTGCTGGGATTCAGTTAATCAGGGCAAATAGTCTTTTGTCAGCTTGCCCCAGGTACCAGTATGAAACCTTGATACTGTTAGTGTGAGTATAAGTAACCTAGTCAATTGTAATAGAAAACAAAAATTACCTTTGGTCTGCCCTCACCAAATATCTACAGGCTGTAATTGTTGGATGATAGGTGAACAGGAATCTGATTAATATGCTAAACCATGGACCTGCCTAAACCCAGAGACCTTCCACTGCAAGCTGAATTTAAGTCAACTCAGCACTGATCAGCTGAAACAGAGCATTCCTGATCTGCTCTATTCACATGTTTGCTGAGCTATTGGGTAACATTGCAAAGCTGATTTAAAGAAACGTTCATCCTTTTGAGTTAATGGGATCCACAATAATGGCCTTTTGACAGCAGCTGTTTGCATTTCTTCTTAAACTTTATTAAATTCCTGTCTCTGCATCCAAAAACACACATCTGCCTCAAAGGAAAATTTAGAATGTCGAAATGTGAATGAAATGACAAAATGAAACATCAAATTCCTAGGGTTACTGTGGTCTAATCATTCATTTAAAGACAGCATCACATGGTATGCACAACTAAAAATAAAGAAAATCTGGAGATTTTCATGCTTATGACATATGCAGAAAAGTGTCTGAAGTCTCCGATTGTACCTTTTATAAGTTTGATATTTTAATATTCATGACTAGTAGAGTTCTATACTCTTTTGTGTAGAGGGTGAATGTAGGCAGTCTAAGTGGCATGGAAGACTAGTAAGGATAGTTCATCATTGGGCTTATGGTGCCTATGAAACGTACTTACTTTACAACATGATGGATGGCAGCCAAGTAATGAGCCTACCTTTGCAAAAAGTGTCTGTATTAAACATCACACCTATTCTATTCCTGAATCTGAGGTGGTCACAAAATTACTCAGCCAGCAGATGTTTTATGTTGGCCTAACTCAGGAGCAAAATCTACTCCCAATTTTTCTTTTACAGCTCTGAGGGCATTTATCATTTCAAACATTAGTTATTTTCATGTTCAAATGTCAGTTTATTGTTCAGCATTTTAAAATGTTTTTAAAATGCATTTTTTCGTAAATGCTATAAGTAGTCTTTTTTGACATTGTTTAATGAATGAATGTGGACAAATTGGTTGCATTTTCCTTAACTTTATTGCAGTATTCCATGCTTGAAGCTTTTGGTTCCAACATAAACAGTACCTGAACAGTAAAAATGTTTTCAGTTAGTTTCCCCCTACATCTGCTTTAAATTTGTCTTTCTTGGCATCAAGGACCACAGCTATACTGAATCACAGAGTAAATTGACTGGATACAGAAATTTGAAGAACTTTATATTTACCAAGCTCAGTGGAAAGATTAAATGTCATGTTTCCATGATATGGA
Source organism: Stegostoma tigrinum (assembly GCF_030684315.1). Classification (NCBI taxonomy): domain Eukaryota; kingdom Metazoa; phylum Chordata; class Chondrichthyes; order Orectolobiformes; family Stegostomatidae; genus Stegostoma; species Stegostoma tigrinum. The sequence continues at coordinate 51,143,322 of NC_081369.1, forward strand.
AAATGAGGAGTGCACACTAAATTGTGAAGTACAGCATTTTATTTCCTCCACTTCTTTCATTGCAGTTACAGCAAAAGACTGAAAACTCATTTTGTGTAACATTCAAGTCAGCTTAGTGTATTTTAAAACTGCTTGGGTTTGCATATTCTTGAAATATTTTCCATAGAGAAGGTATCTGAAAAAATTTTGTGTATTACTGTATGTATTCATAAAAGTTGTGAAGGTTATTCAGCCCATTCATTCCCTTCTTCCACTGAATTCATGGCCCAGATTATGTGGTAGTAATTATTGCTAAATTGTGAGCATTAGCTAACTATTCTACAGAAACTGACATCAACTTCTGGAGGTGCATGCAGATAATAAGGCAGAGCTGCTGACATTTCAGTGGATATCATTTTTCATATAAGGTGAGCTGTGGAGATTTCCACACATTGCAATTTTCAATACCAGCAAGATTTGATGAAATAATCTGGTATTGCCATAGTCTTCCCAGACCATAATGCTGCTATTTCATTAGAAGAGACAACTGGTGGCTTAACAGGAGAGTGACCTCAACTCAGGCTAGGGGTAGAAGCCAAAAAGGAGAACCCTTCATGAACAACCTAGCTGGGATGGGAATTGAATTCATATTGTTTACATCATCCACATCGCAAACCAAATGTCCAGCCAACTGACCCTTTGAAACCATGAATAAATTTCAATGTTCTCTGCTGTAGTAATAATATTCCCCTCATCTCAATGATCTTTTCATATAAACTGTTAAATCTTTGATGAATTTAAGCATAAAATGCTAGACTGGACAGTCAAGGCTTTATTTTGTGAATTATGGACATTGATCTATATTAAAAAGTCAACAATGTATCAGATAGACAAGAATAGTTCAATGGATGAAGACTCTTGAATATGGTTCCACTAATGAAGAATTGGAGATAAGAAGATGGTTTGGAGAAGTTGAAGCTAGTTTTGTTGGAACACTGAAGCTTGAGAGGTGATTGTACAGAGATATCGAAAACCATGCGGCATCTAGCCAAAGTAGAAAGGGAGAAACTGTTCTCATTCATGAAAGGATTGAGAATGAGAAAGTGAGGATTTTAAATAATTGATAAGACAAGCAAAGGTGACATGAGGAAAAATGATTTTATGCAGTGACTGGCTAAAGTCTGCAATGCACTGCCTAAGAGTGTGATGGATAGAGTCAGGTTCAACTGAAGCTTTCAAAAGAAATTAGATTGTAACGTAAAAATGAAGGACATGCAGGGTTGTGGAGAGAAGCTGGAAAATGGTATTGGGTGAGTTAATCATTCAGACAGGCTGAGTAGACACGATGGCCAAAAATAGGTGATTTCTGTTTTATAACAATTCTGTGATTCTGTAAAGTTAAAGCATTCCAACAAACAGTTTACTTGAAAAGTACATTGTGCTTCAAAAAGTGATCAAATTTAAAACAAATTGAATCCTTAGAGTGGAATTTTAGTGGGTCTGAGAGACATGGGCAGTGGTGAGATTTGTGGTAGAATTGGGCACCAGCTGTGGGGGCTTGGAAGATTAAGCCAGCCACTTCCTTCAAATGACTTCCATGTTGGAAACTGGGCACCAACTTCTTTGACCACACCCTATGGGCCTGCTACATGCACACCATGACCACATATATTGGCATCTGCCTTGCACCAGCTTCAAATAACCTTCATGACACATCACTAATCCACTCACAGGACACGTCCGCACTTTAATGCTGGATTATGGGATGTACAAGAAATGATCATTGTAATGCTGCAGCAAAGACATTTTGTAGCCAGGGACACACACCCAGCTCAGAGACTGGACCAGGCTGCATCTCCAGGCTCATTGCTTGCTCTCTTAGTGGTCACTCACTTTGAGCCTACTTGGATGATCACAGCATCCATGTCTTGCTTTTTCCCACTTTACCAACTCAGCTAAAGCTACGAGGTTCCCATTATTGTTTTCTTGCTGTGTGTAGTGCAGGCACAAAGACAAGAAGCTTTTCATGGCTGTCAGCAGGCCTCAGTAAACTCAAGGGGTTAGTCTTCACCCAGAGGTTCAGGCATAAAAAAATCAAGGGCAGTCACTTATACCAGACCATGTCCTACTCAAGATGGCCAGAGTCAGGAAGCTGACCTTGTAAGAAGTAAGGAGAAGAATAGTCAACACAACTCCTGTCTTGGTTTGTTCTGCCTTTCTGTGGATTGTTTTCCTCATGGAATGAGTTGGGTGTGTATTAAGGGAGATGAACGTTGTTGACACAGCCATTACTTTTGGGGCAGGTAGGGAGGTGTTCCGAGCAAATGAGTAAGCAGGAAGGAGGTCTGCAGCATTAACGGTGTTGAGGTCGCAAGACTGACAGTGAGTGAGGGAAAATTTTACAAACAATGTTGAGAGTGTTAGAGCATGAACGTTCATGGGATGTGGGTGCAGTTGCAGATTTAAAGCAACTGTGAGTCACCAAAGAGAAGATAGTGATACTTACACTGAGGGAGTAGAAAGGGACATTGATCTTCTTTCTACAGTGTTGAGCATGCCTTCAGATGGTTGCAAATTGAATCCTTCGAGTGGAATTTTAGTGGGTCTGAGAGACATGGGCAATGGTGAGATTTGTGGTAGAATTGGGCACCAGCTGTGGGGGCTTGGAAGATTAAGCCAGCCACTTCCTTCAAATGACCTCCATGTTGGAAACTGGGCACCAACTTCTTTGAGCACACCCTATAGGCCTGCTACATGCAAATTGATCCAAATGGCAATCTCAGACCAGGCTGGCATGGCCTGGTGTCATGACTTTCACTGCTGGTCTTGTGGAAGAGGAAGTCCCACATAGGCATTAATCACATCCAGCAGGATCGCTGCATGGAAAGGCCGAGTGCCAATATAATTTCCCCTTCCTGCCATGTCCGAAGCAAATGTCAGGAAGTTTGGCTCTTGACTAATTGTGCTTGGCTGGTTACACTATGGGGTTTTAAAGATGGCATGCGTGCAAAGGTACATGAGACTTTTGGTGGGTATCTGCTGACTGGCAAATTGCTCTGGGAACAGTGAATAGTAAGATGAGGCAGAGATCAAATGTGAGACACACAGGTGATAGGTAAATAATGAAGCATGATTGTTCAGATAAGGTGAGAAAATTTGTCAGGCCTTACAGCAAAAAACCCTCAAATAATCCAATGTGGCTTAAACTTAGTAAAAAGAAATCATAATTTTTATTCTATAGATAATAAAATGTGAGGCTGGATGAACACAGCAGGCCAAGCAGCATCTCAGGAGCACAAAAGCTAAAGGTTCTTTTACTTCGATACATATTTCATGCTATTGGTGACAGTAAATTTGATATACTCAATACTGGAATCTAGGTTCAAAATCCAGCACTGATGAACAAATAAATAGCTTCAACCTCCGTGGCAAACCAGGTCAATAATGGGCAACCTTCTATAGAAGGAAGATAAACAGACCAGCATGAGAAATGTTAAAAATCACACTTGTACAGTAGATTTTCATCAGAGATTGACTGAGAGCTTAATGTTGACACTGAATAGAAAGTGAATACAATACTCAGATCCATTTTCTCCTCCTTGGTCCAGGAACTCCCCACTGATGTCTGTGACACCACCCACCTCCAGCACCTCCTCCAAAACTTCCGATTCCCTGGTCCCCACACCTCCTATTTACCATGGACATCCAGTCCTTATACACTTGCATTCCCCATGCAGATGGTCTCAAGGCCCTCTGCTTCTTCCTGTCCCATAGGCTCAACCAGTCCCCCTCTACTGACACCCTTATCTGCTTAGCTGAACTCGTCCTCACCCTTAACAACTTCTCCTTCATTTCCTTCCACTTCCTACAGACAAAGAGGGTGGCCATGGGTACCGCATGGGCCCAACCTATGCCTGCCTCTTTGTAGCATACGTGGAATAATCCCTCTTCCGAAGCACCACTGGCCCTATCCCCACCTCTTCCTCTTTACATCGATGCCTATATCGGCGCCATATCATGCTCCCACGAGGAGCTCAGACAGTTCATCCACCTTCCACTCTAACCTTAAGATCACCTAGACCATCTCTGATACCTCTTTCTCCTTCCAGGACCTCTCTGTTTCCATCTCTTATCACCACCTGGAAACCGACATCCATTTCAAGACCACCAACTCCCATAGCTACCTAGAATACACCTCCTCTCACCCACCTTCCTCTAAAAATGCCATCCCCTGTTCCCAATTCCTTCACTGCCGCTGTATCTGCTCCCAAGATGAGGCATTCCACTCCTGGATGTCCCAGATGTTCTCGTTTTTCAAGGACCAGAACTTCCCCTCCACAGTGGCCGAAAACGCCCTTGACCAAGTCTCTTGCATTTCCCGCAACTCATTCCTCACACACCCTCCCCGCAATAACTACCAAAACAGAATCCCCCTCGTCCTTACATATCACCCCATCAACCTCAGGATCCAACACATCATCCTCCGGTACTTCCTCCATCGGCAATCTGACCCCAGTACCAAAGACATTTTTCCCTCCCCAGCCTTATCTGCTTTCCGGAGGGACCATTCGCTCCATGACTCCCTTGTCCACTCCACACTCCCCACCAGCCCCACCACCCCCAGCACTTTTCCCTGCAACCGCATGAAGTGCTAAACCTGCCCCTACACCTCCCCCCTCACCCCGATCCCAGGCTCCAAGAAAACCTTCCACATCAAACAGATGTTCACCTGCACATCTGCTAGTGTGGTATACTGTATCTGATGTTCCTGATGTGGCCTCCTCTACATCGGGGATACCTTGCACAGACTTTGAGACCACTTTGTGGAACAGCTATGCTCTGTTCGCGACAAACAACTGCATCTCCCAGTCACAAATCATTTGAACTCCCCCTCCCATTCCTTGGGCAACAGGCCCATCCTTGGCCTCCTGCATTGCCACAATGATGCTACCCAAAAGTTGCAGGAACAGCACCTCATATTTAACTTAGGAACCCTGCAGCACAATGGTATCAATGTAGACCTCACAAGCTTCAAAACCTGTCCGTCCTAACTCCCACTCCTCCCACCTTAAGCCCCACCCCCACCTCCTACCTACCAGCCTCATCCTGCCTTGTTGACCGGTCCATCCTCCCTGGAATGACCTATCCCCTCCGTAACTCTCCACTTACACTCACCTTTACTGGCTCCGTCTCCGCCTCTTTGACCTATCTGTCTCCTGTCCACCTATCTTCTCCTTTATCCATCTTCCATCTGCCTCTCTCTCTCGCTCTCTCTATTTATTTCAGAATCCCCTTCCCCTCCCTTATTTCTGAAGAAGGGTCCAGAACCAAAACATCAGCTTTCCTGCTCCTCTGATGCTGCTTGGCCTGCTGTTTTCATTCAGCTCTCTTACCTTGTTATTTCAGATTCTCTAGCATCTGCAGTTCCCGCTATCACTGAATACAAAGTGTTTTGTTCAGAGATAGAGGCCTGACATCCATCGTTTTGATCCAGGCCATGTGCAAAATGAACAACAAAATAAATTGAGAAAGCAATTGATTTTTTTCATAATTGTCGAAATCAGAAAAAGTGATTACTTGGCACTGTAAAGCTATGAGAGGGTGTGAGTCTGTCGATTCACACACCCAGTTCCAGTTAATTCAACCAACAGCTAGCTCCACGTTCATACTGTATGATGACTTAATGCTAATATCATCTCCCAGAAAAGAGGAAGTGGCACCATGCTTGCAACTCAAAGCTACTTACCTTCCTAAGCTTTGGGAAATTATATTGCCAATTTCAGAAAGTTAAGATAAGCTGAATGATTTTAATGGGAAACACCTGATGAGAAGTGAGACATAGGAGCAGAAGTTAGGTGTTTAGCCCATCATGTTTATGCTGTCATTCAATGAGGTCATGACAGATTGATAACTCTCAACACCATTTCCCCTCCATTTCCCAAGAAGCACTGATTCTCTTACACATGTACATACTAATCAACATAACCTCAATAGGCTTCTCTGGTAATTGAATTCCACAGATTCACTAACTCTAAGACAATAATTTCCTCCTTATCTCTGCCTTAAGTAACATGAACTGAGGTTGGGGTAAAATGACCCTTTTAACATTGGCTGTACTGGACCATAAACCGGGGACCTTGTGCATGTTTTTTGTTGCATGTGCATATTTTAAGATGTAGTACACTTTGACATGTGGTGCTCTCGGGAGTGTACCAGAACTTTGGGATTGGATAAATATTCGTTACAAGTTGCAATTGCAAGGGGTTGAGGATGTAGAACAGTTGGATGCTGATCATTACAGCCTGTCTTAACTAGAATAATCCTTGTAAGCTCAAATATTTTGAATTATCTAAGAGTGAAAAGAAAATTTAAGTCAGTGCAGTATAAGCTAGTTAAACCAAACTTCCAGTCAACATTTGGAAAACCTAACCCAACATTTTGCAATATTATAACTCTTAAAGATGCAAGATCTGATTAATTTGGAATATAGCAAATTGTCATTGCTCAGTTTATTTTGGTGCATTTAAATAATAGCAGAAAACTTGACATGCATAGGCACACTCTTAAGTAATCTTTTTTTCTGAAGGCACACCAGTGATATGAGTTGTTACCTCAAATATGGTTGAATAATGTGTTGCCTTTTTTCATTAAGTAAAGCTAAATGGGACTGGAGAATTGAACTTTATTTCTTTTTTATGCTCAGAGACAGATCATAAGCCTTGCTAAGTGAGGTATAATGCAAATCTGTAGCCTTACCAGAAAATATTGCCATCTTCCTGCCAACAGCCTAAAATCCTATCTGAGAAGTACAACACTCCTGCAGCGAACTGGTAACAATGCCAAGTTCCAATGTTGCTTTCATGAAGGTGAAACTGTGAATCAAGTTCATTTCTCTTAGATTGGAATGCACTGCAGAATTTCACGGGTGAGGTTAAATAATGCAATGCACAAAAGCATTTGTGTACATACTTTGTTGAAACATTTGTTTCATATTCATTTCCTCAGATCCAGCAAAGCTTAGATTTTGCCTTCTAAGGCTCATGCATCATAGTATTTTTTAAGTTAATTTTAAAATGCCATTAGTGCATTGATGAATTGAAGAACTTACTTAAAGAACCCATTTTCACCCTGTGTATTTCTCTTAGGATTCAGTTATGGTCAGTGGGTTCAATGTCTAATTTTCTTCTGCTTTACGTTTTCCATTGATATCATTTATCTGCAGGCTACTCCAGAACAAAGGACCCTTAAACCTCTGATCTCCTGGGCATCAAAATTAGCTTTGACTATTTGAGAGCCCTGAGGCTAGAATCCCTGGAGAACAGTCAATTTGGTGTTGATCAGGCTTTTATCAAAGTAATGAAAATAGAAATTGTTTTTCATGAATTACTTTGTAAATTTAGAAAATTACAACTTAAAATGTTCTTACAAACTTGAGCATAATTAATTTAAAATGTCCAATTCCACAAATCAACAATAATGCGATGGCGTTTAACAATTTCTCTCTTTCAAGTCTTGCATTCAGCATACATCAGTCACATTTCATATGTGTCATATATAGGCAAAGAAACATAGTGATCCATAAATTTTCTGAGCTGGTCGAGAAGTACAAAATGCTTTCAGTTTAGACCATCAATCAATAGGGAACCTGATGATGGCCTAAGTTGGAGGAACTTCACAGCAATTAGGTGTTATAGCCTTAAGGGGATGTACACAACTGCGTACCTACGCTTTAGGGGGAAGGTGTGGCAGGATTGTGGAGATTAATTTGGAGAAAGCGCAAAATCATCAATATATTGACAGACAGTGGAAACAGGCCCTTTGGCCCAACAAGTCCACACTGACCCACCCCCCTATCCTTGAACACCATGGGCAATCCACCTAGTCTGAAAATCTTCGGACTGTGGGAGGAAACCTCACACAGATATGGAGAATGTGCAAACTCTATACAGTCACCCAAAGTGGAATTGAACCCAAGTCCCTGGCACTATGAGGCAGCAGTGCTAACCACTGAGTCACCATGCCACCCTCAAGAAGCAACCCTGTTGCAAGTTTGGTTTTAGGTCACAATTCTGGTCTTAATTCATGATCACACTGAATCAGAGGTGAGATGAGAGTGATTACTCTTGACATCAAGGCATGATTCAACTGAGTATGGCATCAATGGCCCCTAGAAAACCTGGGGTCAATGGGGTTCAGTGAGAAAATGCTCTGCTAGTTAGAGTACTTCTTAGCACAGATCAGTTAGTTATGTTTGCTGAAGGTCAATAATCTCAGCTCCAGGCCATCACTGTATTTGTTCCTCAGCGTAGAGCCCCAGGCCCAATCATCTTCAGCTGCTTCATCAATGGCCTTCCTTATATCATATGGTCAGAAATGGGGATGTTTTCAGGTGATTGCATAATTTTCAGTAGCGTTCATGACTTCTCAGGTACTGAGGCAGTCTGTGCCCATATGCAGCAAAGCCTGGACAACATCCACAATCAGGCTAATAAGTGGCAAGAAAATTTCATACCACACAAATGCCAGGAAATGAAGATAATGAACGAAAGGGAATCTAATAATCTTTCCTTTTGATTCAGTGGCATTACCATCATGCAGTCACTCATTTACAACAGTTTGAGGGCTAACATTGAGCAAAAACTGACCTGGGACAGCTAGTTAACTAACTTGGCTTCAAAGCAGGTCAGACACTAGGAGTTCAATGCCAAAGCATCTCCTGCCTTCTCAATGCCAATCTACCACCTACAAAGACCCAAGGGAGGAGTGTAATAGAATAGTCCCCATTTGATTGGATGAATGCAGCTTCAACAACACTCAGGAAGCTTGACAGCATCCAGGAAAAAACAACCTCTTCATCGGCACTCTATTTACCACCTTCACTATTTACTTGCTTCACCACCATTAGAGTGGCAGCATGGTATACTATGTAAAAGATTCCCAAGGAGCTTCCCAAGCCTCCTACAACATAGAATGTGATAGATCTTTAAGAAACTCAAAATGTTCAATGACAACATATTTACTCCCAATTAACTGGCTGCTGTTGGAAGTGGGTTAACTTTTCCAAATATTTGTCACCTCATTTTTGAGTTTTAGCCAGCAATTTAAGAAGAATACAAAGTGTGGAGCTGGATGAACACAGCAGGCCAAGCAGCATCTCAGGAGCACAAAAGCTGATGTTTCGGGCCTAGACCCTTCATCAGGGAGGGGGATGGAGAGAGGGAACTGGAATAAATAGGGAGAGAGGGGGAGGCGGACCGAAGGTGGAGAGAAAAGAAGATAGGGAGAGAGGAGAATGCACGTGGGGAGGTAGGGAGGGGATAGGTCAGTCCAGGGAAGACAGACACGTCAAGGAGGCGGGATGAGGTGGTAGGTAGGAAATGGAGGTGCGGCTTGAGGTGGGAGGAAGGGATGGGTGAGAGGAAGAACAGGATAGGGAAGCGGAGACAGGCTGGGCTGGTTTTGGGATGCAGTGGGGGGAGGGGACGAGCTGGGCTGGTTTTAGGACGCAGTGGGAGAAGGGGAGATTTTGAAGCTTGTGAAGTCCACATTGATAACATTGGGCTGCAGGGTTCCCAAGCGGCATATGAGTTGCTGTTCTTGCAACCTTCAGGTGGCATCATTGTGGCACTGCAGGAGGCCCATGATGGACATGTCGTCTGAGGAATGGGAGGGGTAGTTAAAATGGTTCGCGACTGGGAGGTGCAGATGTTTGTTGCAAACAGAGCAGAGGTGTTCTGCAAAGCGGTCCCCAAGCCTCCGCTTGGTTTCCCCAATGTAGAGGAAGCCACACCGGGTACAATGGATACAATATACCACATTGGCAGATATGCAGGTGAACATCTGCTGGATATGGAAGGTCATCTTGGGGCTTGGGATAGGGGTGACGGAGGAAGTGTGGGGGCAAGTGTAGCACTTCTTGCGGTTGCAGGGAAAGGTGCCGAGTGTGGTGGGGTTGGAGGGGAGTGTGGAACGGACAAGGGAGTCACGGAGAGAGTGGTCTCTCCGGAAAGCAGACAGGGGTGGGGATGGAAAAATGTCTTGGGTGGTGGGGTTGGATTGTAGATGGCGGAAGTGTCGGACGATGATGCGTTGTATCCAGAGGTTGGTGGGGTGGTATGTGAGAACAAGGCGATCCTCTGGGGGCGGTTGTGGTGGGGGCGCGGAGTAAGGGATATGTTGCGGGAAATGTGGGAGACGCGGTCAAGGGCATTCTCGACCACTGCAGGGGAGAAAGTTGCGGTCCTTTAAGAACGTGGACATCTGGGAGGTGCGGGAGTGGAATGCCTCATCCTGGGAGCAGATGCAGCGGAGGCGGAGAAATTGGGAATAGGGGATGGAATTTTTGGAGGAGGGTGGGTGGGAGTAGGTGTATTCTAGGTAGCTGTGGGAGTCAGTGGGCATGAAAATTCGAGCTGGTTACCTGAGATGGAGACGGAGAGGTCCAAGAAGGCGAGGGATGTGTTGGAGATGGCCCAGGTGAACTTGAGGTTGGGGTGGAAGGTGTTGGTGAAGTGGATGAACTGTTCGAGCTCCTCTGGGGAGCAAGAGGCGGCGCCGATACAGTCATCAATGTAATGGAGGAAGAGGTGGGCTTTGGGGCCTGTGTAGGTGCGGAAGAGGGACTGTTCCATGTAACCTACAAAGAGGCAGGCATAGCTGGGGCCCATGCGGGTGCCCATGGCCACCCCCTTTGTCTGCAGGAAGTGGGAGGAATTGAAAGAGAAGTTGTTGAGGGCAAGGACAGGTTCGGCTAGGCGGATGAGGGTGTCAGTGGAGGGGGATTTGTCGGGCCTGCGGGACAGGAAGAAGCGGAGGGCCTTGAGGCCATCTGCATGAGGAATGCAGGTGTATAGGGACTGGACGTCCATGGTGAAAATGAGGTGTTGGGGGCCAGGGAATTGGAAGCCCTGTAGGAGGTGGAGGGGTGGGTGGTGTCACGGACCCTCACCGCTGCCGCTGAAAAACTGCTTGATGTCCAAATGTGACTGGTATTCGTTGATGTGTGGGTGGAGGGGGACAAAGGTGAGCCCGTTGCTGAAGACTGACCATTTGTCCTCTGTCAGTGGGAGGTCTGCGGGGATGGTGAAGATGCAGCAGGGCTCAGTGTGGCTGTCTTCTCTGGGGTTGCTGGCTGTGGAGGTTATGGGCGGAACGATGTGGTCGTCGGCTGTGAACGGGGTTCCGTCGGCCTTGGCAGTGGGCAGGGTTCCCTCAGCGTTGGCTGTGGGCGGGTTTCCGTCGGCTGTGGGCGGAGTGGGGTGGGCAACAGCACCAGCGGTGAGGGTCCGTGACACCACCCACCCCTCCACCTCCTCCAGGACTTCCAATTCCCTGGCCCCCAACACCACATTTTCACCATGGACGTCCAGTCCCTATACACCTGTGTTCCTCATGCAGATGGCCTCAAGGCCCTCCACTTCTTCCTGTCTCGCAGGCCCAACCAATCCCCCTCCACTGACACCCTCATCCGCCTAGCCGAACCCGTCCTCACCCTCAACAACTTCTCTTTCGATTCCTCCCACTTCCTGCAGACAAAGGGGGTGGCCATGGGTACCCGCATGTGCCCAAGCTATGCCTGCCTCTTTGCCGGTTACGTGGAACAGTCCCTCTTCCACACCTACACAGGCCCCAAAGCCCACCTCTTCCTCCGTTACATTGAGGACTGTATCGACGCCGCCTCTTGCTCCCCAGAGGAGCTCGAACAGTTCATCCACTTCACCAACACCTTCCACCCCAACCTCAAGTTCACCTGGGCCATCTCCAACACATCCTTCATCTTCCTGGACCTTTCAATCTCCATCTCAGATAACCAGCTTGTAACTGATGTTCATTTCAAGCCCACTGACTCCCACTGCTACCTAGAATACACCTCCTCCCACCCACCCTCCTCCAAAAATTCCATCCCCTATTCCCAATTTCTCCGCCTCCGCCGCATCTGCTCCCAGGATGAGGCATTCCACTCCGTCACATCCCAGATGTCCACGTTCTTCAAGGACCGCAAATTTCCCCCCACAGTGGTCGAGAACGTCCTTGACCGCGTCTCCCGCATTTCCCGCAACACATCCCTCACACCCCGCCCCCACCACAACCACCCCCAGAGGATCCCCCTCGTTCTCACACACCACCCCACCAACCTCCGGATACAAAGCATCATCCTCCGACACTTCCGCCATCTGCAATCCGACCCCACCACCCAAGCTATTTTTCCAACCCCACCCCTGTCTGCTTTCCGGAGAGACCACTCTCTCCGTGACTCCCTTGTCCGTTCCACACTCCCCTCCAACCCCACCACACTTGACACCTTTCCCTGCAACTGGAGTAAGTGCTACACTTGCCCCCACACCTCCTCCCTCACCCCTATCCCAAGCCCCAAGATGACCTTCCATATCCAGCAGATGTTCACCTGCACATCTGCCAATGTGGTATATTGTATCCATTGTACCCGGTGTGGCTTCCTCTACATTGGGGGAACCAAGCGGAGGCTTGGGGACCGCTTTGCAGAACACCTCAGCTCGGTTTGCAACAAACATCTGCACCTCCCAGTTGCGAACTATTTTAACTCCCCTCCCATTCCTCAGACGACATGTCCATCATGGGCCTCCTGCAGTGCCACAATGATGCCACCCGAAGGTTGCAGGAACAGCAACTCATATTCCGCTTGGGAACCCTGCAGCCCAATGGTATCAATGTGGACTTCACAAGCTTCAAAATCTCCCCTTCCCCCACTGCATCCCAAAACCAGCCCAGCCTGTCTCCGCTTCCCTAACCTGTTCTTCCTCTCACCCATCCCTTCCTCCCACCTCAAGCCGCACCTCCACTTCCTACCTACTAACCTCATCCCAACTCCTTGACCTGTCCATCTTCCCTGGGCTGACCTATCCCCTACCTCCCTCCTCACCTATAATCTCCTCTCTCCCTATCTTCTTTTCTCTCCATCTTCGGTCCGCCTCCCCCTCTCTCCCTATTTATTCCAGTTCCCTCTCCCCATTCCCCCTCCCTGATGAAGGGTCTAGGCCCGAAACGTCAGCTTTTGTGCTCCTGAGATGCTGCTTGGCCTGCTGTGTTCATCCAGCTTCACACTTTGTTATCTTGGATTCTCCAGCATCTGCAGTTCCCATTATCACATTTAAGAAGAATACAACTGCTTCAGTTCTTGAGGGCTGCTGTTCCGAGTGCAAGCTTCAACTCCTATACCAGCATGGTGTTTTGTGGTAGTTAAGTGAAGCTATTCTTTCATGGAAGCAAGAGATGACAAGTGCACACTGTCTAAACTGTTGTTTCAGCTTCCCAGAGACTCTCAAGTATGTGACAAGCATCAGAAATCTCCACCATAGGTATTATGCGATTGAATATCTAAATGCTGATAATGGGAACTGCAGATGCTGGAGAATTGAGATAACAAAGTGTGGAGTTGGATGAACACAGCAGGCCAAGCAGCATCTTCGGAGCACAAAAGCAGACGTTTTGGGCCTAGACTCTTCCACAGCAGGCCAAGCAGCATCTTCGGAGCACAAAAGCAGACGTTTTGGGCCTAGACTCTTCATCAGATTCTGATGAAGAGTCTAGGCCCAAAACGTCTGCTTTTGTGCTCCGAAGATGCTGCTTGGCCTGCTGTGTTCGTCCAGCTCCACACTTTGTTATCTTAGAGCAGATTATTGCCCAATTTACGAGCAACATTACAAGAGATCTAGAAATTTACTGAACAGTGAAAGCGGGGAGTGTCCCATCTATCTTCCTAACACAAAGATGACATTTATAAAGATATCATAAGATATGAGATGTAAACCAAGTGATCACTGCATCTTTCAATAACATTAACCTTATTCCTTATAATTTCTGTGAAACTTTTGCATTTATATTTAATGGGCTGTTTTCTTTACAATTTTTATCGTTAGCTTTTGAGTTTGAAGGAAAACACGAAAAGACTATAAAGTTATTGATAGCACCCACCTCTGTGGCACAATAGGTTAGCATGTTCACCTATTAACTGGCAGGTTGATGGTGCATACAACCCAGGGATATAGCCACACCTTCGGCAGCATAGTGGGTTAGTGGTGAGCATTGCTGCCTCACAGCATGAGGGACCCAAGATTTCAGCCTTGAGCACCTGTCTGTGTGGAGTTTGTACATTCACCTTGTGAGTGTGCGGGCTTCCTCCAGGTGCCCTGGTCTCCTCCCACAGTCCAAAGATGTGTAGGTTAGGTGACTTAGCTATGGGAAGTGCAGAGTTACAGGACTAAGGTAGGGGTGGATCTGAGTGGGATGCACTTTAGAATGATGGTATGGATTTGATGGTCTGAATAACCTGTTTCCACACTGTAGGGACCCAATGAAAGGATGAGAAAATTTTCTCACAACCTCTGACTTTCTAAACTTTAATGACATGAATGAAAAGGGCAACCATCCACCTTTCACTGAAATTACATCAGTGCAGTTTGAGAAGCTCTGAGGAAATTCACGTTCCAACAGCAATCATCGCGTTAAATGTAATCGTAAGCTAAGTTCAAAATAATGCAACTATGTACCAATTTCCTGGTGCAGGGACTCCACCATTTAATTTTCCCACCAGTTTTCCGCCATTATCTGAGAGACATGTGTCCTGTTCAAATGCAGCTGCTGTTTGTAAGAACCTTCTCAAAAAAGGTCCAGCCAATCATGACAGAAATATCTTTTAGTTGTCTCTCACTTCAGCCAAATTCTCTCGTGGAGGAAGGAACAGTAGTCAGGATATGATTCCTTTCCACATTTCTTAAACACACTTCTCCTGACTTCTGTAGTAGGAAAATACATGATTTCAAAAAGACTGACTGGCACAGGATTTTATGATTTGGAGTCATACCTTTTGGGAACTAAAGGAAATGTTTAACTTAATTGGACTGGATTTAGTGCATCTGTGAAATCCTCTGCTTAATCTTGGAACATGGAATCTTTGAATCTTTGAACTGTGCTAAAACAAATAAAGCAGCATCCTCTTTCATTAGCTTTAAAAAAATTGCATTCTACATATTTTGAAGAAAACTGAGCGTAAGGTAACCAATGATTAGCAAGAAATGAATATTGGGTTTTAATAGTGCTGATTTCATAAATGATATCAAAATTAATATCATTTTATATTTTACTGTAATACCAATGGCGCCTCGCTCAATATTATTACAATATAGCTCAGATTTTGTTTAAATTGACTGTTCTCAAAATAATCATTCTCAGTAATCCAAATTTGAATTTATATTTGTTTAAATCATTGGTCTGGAAATTCCTTGGACCCATCAATGCGGTGAAGCAAGATGCGTTCTCTGTGGAAGTGCTTGTGAGATTGTGGCTATGTCTGGAAGAGGAAAGAGTGGTGAGAAAGCTCGCTCCAAGGCGAAGTCCCAGGCTGGCCTGCAGTTCCTGGTGGGCCATGTTCACAGGCTCTTGAAAAAGGATAAATACGCTGAGCATGTAGGTGCCGGAGCGCTGGTCTATCTGGCTGCGGTGCTTGAGTGTGTGACAGCTGAGGTCCTCGAGCTGGCTGGTAGCACAGCCCGCGCCAACCAGAAGACCTGCATCATCCCCAGTCACCTCCAGCTGGATGTGTGCAACGACAAGGAGCATAACAAGCTGCTGGGAGAGGTGACCAATACTCAGGGCTGTGTGCTGCCTAATATCCAGGTCATGCTGCTGCCCAAGAAAACTGCCATTGGGGTCGCTCCTAAAAAGTGAAGAGTAAAAAGTATGAAGTCTTGAATCTGACAAGCCAAAGGGTCTTTTAAGAGCCACCCAAAAAATGGCCCAGCCAGCTCAGTCAGTAGAGCATGAGACTCTCAATCTCAGTTTCGTGGGCTTGAACCCCCTGCTGGGCATTTTTGCCTCTTGAGGGTGGCAAGGTGGCTCAATGGTTAGCACTGCTGCCTCACAGCGCCAGGAACCCAGGTTCGATTCCATCCCGGGACAACTGTCTGTATGGAGTTTGCACATTCTCCCCATATCTATGTGAATTTCCTCTGGGTGCTCCAGTTTCCTCCCACAGTCCAAAGATGTGCGGGTGAGGCGGATTGGCCATGCTAAATTGCCTGTAGTGTTCGGGGATGTGTAGATTAGGTGTGTCATAGGTGGGCGGGTCTAGATGGAATGCTCTGAGGTCAGTGTGGACTTGTTAGGCCAAAGGACCTGTTTCCACACTCTAGGGATTCTATGATATCTGACCTTGTCCTCACTACAGTCCATGTTCAAAGGCAACAGGATTTGGATAATACCCAAGCTAGGGCTGGCACGTAGCAAGTAACATTTGTGCCACACAAATGTCAAGAAATGACCATTCCCAATCTACCCACCACACCTTGACATTCAATGGTGCTACTGTCACTGAATCTCCTACGAACAACATTCTTGGGACCAGAAACTCAACTAGATTTGCCACATAAACAGAGTGGCTCCAAGGGCATGTCAAAGCCTAGGAACACTGTGTGTAAGCAACTCACCTCCTGACTCCCTAAAGCCTGTCCACCATCTCCAAAGCACAAATCAGGAAGAATATCCTCACTTGTCTGGATGGGTACAGCTCAAATAACACGAGAAGCTTGACACCATCTGAGACAAAGTAGCCAACTGATGGGCACTACATCCATTCATTCCATCACCAACGCTCAGTAACAGCAGTATGTACCATCTACAAGATCCATTGCAAAAATTCATCAAAGATACATAGACTGCACCTTCCAATCTCATGACCACTTCCATGTAGAAGACAAGGGAAACAGATCCATGGGAACACCACCACCTGCAAGTTTTTCTCCAAGCCACCCATCACCCGACTTGGAAATATAGCATCGTTCCTTCACTGTCGCTGGTCAACTTCCCTTCTTCAGGGCATTGTGAGCCAACCTATAGCACTTGGGCTGCACTAGTTCAAGAAGACAGATCATCATCACCTTTTCAAGAGCATCTTAGGATGTGCAATAAATGCTGCCAGCCAGTGAAACCCATATCCCACAAAAGAATTAATAAGGAATACAAAGATATTAGGAACTGCCGATGCTAGAGAATCTGAGATAACAAGGTGTAGAGCTGGATGAACACAGCAGGCCAAGCAGCATCAGAGGAGCCGTAAATCTGACATTTCGGGCCTAGACCCTTCTTCAGAAAATGAAGAAAATTTGCTGAAGAAGGGCCTAGGCCCAAAATGTCAGCTTTTCTGCTTCTCTGATGCTGCTTGGTCTGCTGTGTTCATCCAGCCCTACACCTTGTTATCTCTAATAAGGAATAGACCCCTTTATGCCGGTCTTATCTACTGGATTTCCAGGGTCATAGGAAACTCAATACCTTTGCTTAGAAGTATGACAACAGATAAAGTGAAGGAATACAACCACGTTGTAATATACAAATGGCCTCTTGCCTTACTTCTACCCAAAACAGAAAAGGATGGATCTGATGCATATTGGAATATAGTTTCAGGTTTCTTGCACTTTAATATTTGACATGACTGAAGTCATATTTTGGGGTGTTAAAATTCAGCATATTAATTTTGGTTCAGTCTTCATCAACACCCTGTGACTGGCGGAGTGTTTCTTTTGTACCTCATACGCTTGACAGCAATCGAACAGGGACTGCCCAATGGAATTCAATTCCCTCTGGGCCTGGCTACTTTGATTTTGGGTTTGCCTGTGGCTTGCTTACAGCCCAGTATGAGACCCATGCATGGCTACAGGCTCCACTAAAAAAAGTTATCTTCTCTTAGATGACACAAAAGGCAGACTTCATGAGGTGACTCTGAGAAAAACACAAGCTTGCTGCAAAATGCTCCATCAGATAGAAAGAAAATAGGGAAAAATTGTAGCTATTCCCATCAGCTTGAATTTAGAATGCTGCATAAATTGGGCACAACTGAGCTCTACCCAAATATTTGCTTCCCTGGCTGAGATCACACATGATCAGCACAAGCATTTGAGTATTGTTATGCTTTTTAGAGAGGACAGTGCCATCTCTGTATTTCATGTATGAATCAAGTCATGTATTATTTATTTTACTTTTCCAATGTATGAACACCTGTTTTCAACTGGTAAATAATCACATATTGGTATCAAGCATTAATGAATAACAGCATGTCAGAGAGAGAACTGCAGTACTATGTATCAATGATGGATAATTTAAACCATCCATTATTTCATTGCTATCATGGAATTTTTTATTCAATAGCCATCAATTTCAACTGAATTTGCTGAAATTGGAGAAAGTGTGTATTTCATCATTTGTTCTATATTTTAGTCATAAACAATTCACATCAAGGAACAGTATCATAAAATTCAAATCCATCAATGTGTACAATTAAATGACACAGTGAGTCAACAAAACTCAGTAAACTTCACAGGAGTTTACAGTGCTTAACATTTGCCAATCTGACTTTAAAATTGCCTCGCTGTCACAGACTGCCTCAACTGCTACTCCTGCTTTAGTTGATGGTTCTCCTTTACTGGGTCCATACCCACTCTGGACTTCGAAACTACTATCCAACGTTCGCTCATCAGTATAGCCTCTTCATTAACCTGATTCACTGAGCCAGATCTGATCTGCGATTTCTCCTGAACTCTAACGTTGCTCAGTTATATCAAACAAACATTGCTTATGAGCTTTTCAATTCTGACTGTCTTGGCTGATCAGAAGTATTAATATCTGATGGCTTTTTTCTGAGCCCTTCATGCTTCCTCAATACAAAACCAGCAACTTCCCACCTTTCTAGCTCCCCTGGATGCCTTCTGAGTCATGACTCCAACTGTTAGCTGCTTGCTAATCCCTGGAACTTCTCTTGAGTTTGTTCTAACAGCACAGAGCTATCGAACTGGGTCCTCATGCACTGAATCAAAGTGTTTCATAGAACATAGAACATAGAACATAGAACATAGAACAGTACAGCACAGAACAGGCCCTTCAGCCCACAATGTTGTGCCGACCATTGATCCTCATGTATGCACCCTCAAATTTCTGTGACCATATACATGTCCAGCAGTCTCTTAAATGACCCCAATGACCTTGCTTCCACAACTGCTGCTGGCAACGCATTCCATGCTCTCACAACTCTCTGCGTAAAGAACCTGCCTCTGACATCCCCTCGATACTTTCCACCAACCAGCTTAAAACTATGACCCCTCGTGCTAGCCATTTCTGCCCTGGGAAATAGTCTCTGGCTATCAACTCTATCTATGCCTCTCATTATCTTGTATACCTCAATTAGGTCCCCTCTCCTCCTCCTTTTCTCCAATGAAAAGAGGCCGAGCTCAGTCAACCTCTCTTCATAAGATAAGCCCTCCAGTCCAGGCAGCATCCTGGTAAACCTCCTCTGAACCCTCTCCAAAGCATCCACATCTTTCCTATAATAGGGCGCCCAGAACTGGACGCAGTATTCCAAGTGCGGTCTAACCAAAGTTTTATAGAGCTGCAACAAGATCTCACGACTCTTAAACTCAATCCCCCTGTTAATGAAAGCCAAAACACCATATGCTTTCTTAACAACCCTGTCCACTTGGGTGGCCATTTTAAGGGATCTATGTATCTGCACACCAAGATCCCTCTGTTCCTCCACGCTGCCAAGAATCCTATCCTTAATCCTGTACTCAGCTTTCAAATTCGACCTTCCAAAATGCATCACCTCGCATTTATCCAGGTTGAACTCCATCTGCCACCTCTCAGCCCATCTCTGCATCCTGTCAATGTCCCGCTGCAGCCTACAACAGCCCTCTACACTGTCAACGACACCTCCGACCTTTGTGTCGTCTGCAAACTTGCTGACCCATCCTTCAATTCCCTCGTCCAAGTCATTAATAAAAATTACAAACAGTAGAGGCCCAAGGACAGAGCCCTGTGGAACTCCACTCACCACTGACTTCCAGGCAGAATATTTTCCTTCTACTACCACTCGCTGTCTTCTGTTGGCCAGCCAATTCTGTATCCAAGCAGCTAAGTTCCCCTGTATCCCATTCCTCCTGACCTTCTGAATGAGCCTACCATGGGGAACCTTATCAAATGCCTTACTGAAGTCCATATACACCACATCCACAGCTCGACCCTCATCAACTTTTCTAGTCACATCCTCAAAAAACTCGATAAGGTTTCATCTGCCTTTTCTGTAATACAGATGACTGCCACACTCCTAAAAATTAAGTCTACAGCTCTTTTCTTCTCATACTTACTGACATTCAGTTGCTATCATTTAAAATTGTGTTTAGAGACCCCAAAATATTCTGCCTGACGTGTTGAAAATCTTGCATTAAGCCTCACCCTTATTGCTGGATAGAAGTGAATGTCATGCTCTGTACAAAGAAATGAATAGGAATGGAGGACTTCTTCACAACATCTACAGATAGTTATAGTTGCAGTGATTTAATTCATTAGCTTTCTATTGTAAAAGTAGGCAGCACATCTGAACTCCTTAGTCAAATGACCTTAAGCATGATACTTACCTTCTGGTGTCAGCCACTCTGCACGCTTGTTTCTGTATTTTAGTATTGGTGGTGGAGGATAGCCTAGGAGTAGTTATTTTGTGCTAATTTTTTCTCTAGTGTCTGTAGGTAAGGTGAATGCTGACCTACACTCCTAATTTACAGTGCCAATGTCATGAAAGAATCTAAAGAAGGAATTCATGCTGGTCTCTGCTTTGTACAGCATCTCACCCTATGGGTGACTATGTTGAATTTAATTACAGAGGCGACACAAAATGAAAAGGGATACATCGGCTCTTACAGTTCTGCATAATATGGAGATCATTGTTGCATTGGATGGACAATGTAAAACAGCAATGCCGTTAGAACAAACTCAGAAGAATTTCAATGGATTAGCAAGCAGCTAGGCATTGGAAATGTATATTAGGAGAGGTGCATAAAAGGAGAGAAAAGATATCCAAGATATGAAATTACTCACTGCTTTTGTCCAGTTTTAAAGTGTAATAGATAAAAATATCATGACATTTCATGACAGTTGATCTCCTTGCAGGCATAGCTACCACCAACAGCAGAATAAGGGAGGCATGACAGATATTCAAATGTATATAAAAGATAATATAACAATTTACATAAATGTAGCTTCTTTTCAAAGTTGTCACTGATATCTAACAAAGCCATGAAATAAACTTACCTCTACTTGCTCTTAAAATTAACATTTTGACCTGAGACCCTGCAGATTTTCAGGTTGGGCACATGATTAAAATATTTAAGTCCATATTTATAAATGCCCACGACAGGACTGATTGATACATATTGTTCTTTTTGTTTTAAGTTTACTTCATATATTCAACCTTAGCTCTAGATTACCATTATGCATCAAAGTTGTCAGAAATATATTGCATTATTCCAACCAATCGAATATTTGCGTATAGAACTCCTAATTTCGGACACATTAATGATAATGGATTAACTCTGTGGATTGGTTTATTTAAACACAATTAAGTTTGGAAGCAGACATTGCAGCAAAACAATGTGAGTGTGC
Source organism: Stegostoma tigrinum (assembly GCF_030684315.1). Classification (NCBI taxonomy): domain Eukaryota; kingdom Metazoa; phylum Chordata; class Chondrichthyes; order Orectolobiformes; family Stegostomatidae; genus Stegostoma; species Stegostoma tigrinum. The sequence continues at coordinate 51,164,754 of NC_081369.1, forward strand.
AGTTACTAGGAGTGTCACAACATTGTGACAATGTGAGAGGAGGAAGAGTGTGCAATTGCTGGGAGCTGAGCTAAGTGTGGATGTTGAAGAGTATAAATCTTAACTTTTTGCATTTTTTAAAAGTTAAAACTATGGTAAGGGAGGGGTAGGCATTTAAGGGTTTTATTTTTCAGGCCTAAGGATAATTTAAACAAGCTGCCCTAGTGTTGTAACCACTTAACCTACTTAAGCAAATTAAGTAATCTGGTTAGATTTGGAAGTCAGTGGAGCAGTATGCTCCTCCTGTTAAATGTCGGAGATCAGGAAGCAGTCGACTTTCCCTGGTAACAATGTCTGTAGGAAGTGTGCCGAGCTGCAGCTTCTGTCAGACAGCATGGATTGGTTGGAACAGCAGTTGGAAGCACTGAGGAGCATACAGGTGGCAGAGTGTGGTAGATAGTAGCTTCAAAGAGGTGGTTACACCAAAGGTTCAGTCAGGTAGATTGGTGACCACCAGGAGAAGTAGGCAGGTAGAACAGGCGTCTTCTGCAGCTATCCCCTCTCTGAGAAGTACACCATTTTACATGCTGTTGCAGGGGGATAGGCTCTCAGGGGAAAATAGCAGCAGGAGCCAGGTCTTTGGCATCACAAATGGCCCTATTGAAAAGCAGAGTACAAGTGAGAAATTGTGATGGGGACTTTCTAGTCAGGGGTACAGACAGATGTTTCTGTGACAGTGTGCAATACTCCAGGATGGTGTGTTGCCTCCCTGGTGCCAACATCAAGGTTGTTTCAAGTTGTGACAGCAAAATCTCAACAGGCAACGTAAATAACTGGAGATATTCATTTGTACCAGTAACTTAGGTAGAAGCAGAGATGAGGTCCTACAGAGTGAATATAGGGAGTTAGACTGAACGTTAAAAAGCAGTAAGGTCATTTGACTAAGTAGTAATTTCTGGAGTTTTGTCCAGTACCAGATTCTAGTGAGAGTAAGAATAGGAGGATAGGACAGATAAATGTGTGGCTGAAGAGCTGGTGCATGGGGCAGGGATTCAGATTACCAGATCATTGGGATATCGTCTGGGCAGAAATGACCTGTACAAGAGAGGATGGGTTTCACCGGAACTGGAAGGGGATCAATAACCTGGCAGGGAAGAAGCTGATAGTCATGCTGTAAACTTTCAGTCTTTTCCATAAATTTTTGTCATATCTGAAACACTCAGGTTATTTCAGTTGTGTTATGTTGCTTTAGAATTAGGACTGCGATATTTATTAAACCCATGTTAAATTTAAATATATCTTAAAATTTGGCAATTATTAAGAAAGCACAATCAAATTATTGAAGGTAGGAATGTGATGCATCAAAAAAAATCGGATGCATCAATATTTACTTATTTCTTTACATTTTTGCATTTATAAAAACTCACTACCCAATTGGATCTCCCCATCAATCAGCATATCACTTTGCATGCAATAGTTTGAACGAAGTTATGAATTAAGTAAAGATTGGCTTGAAAGCTTGCCTTAATGTAGGTAAAGCAAAATAAATTTTGCTGTTGGTTTTGGCAGTCCTCTGTCATTTCTAGAATAGCTAAGGTAAAGAGTAATGTTTGAAATCTGTGTGCAAAAGTATCCGGGAATTTGTAGAAGCAGCAATTACATTTATTGAGATGTCCAAACAGTGATAGACAGCAAAATGGCTTTACCCGCATTGGTTCATCCATTCAAAATCCTACAGATTAAAATATTGATGAAGACAGGCAGAGCCAAGAGACCAACACAATTACAAAAGGAAATGAAGAAGGCAAAAGTGGTGATTGTGAGTGGGAACTTGAAGAGAAAATGATAGGGAAAGGGGAGAAAACAAAAGATAAAATAGCAGTAGCAAGATGTAAATGCACAATATATTGTAGCATTGATAATTGAAAGAGAAAGGGAGCCAAGTTTAAGAACTGAATTGAATCTACATCTCATGTTGAAACACAAATTTCAGAAATAAATTTAAACTAATATAATTAAATGTAAGTGATGACAAGATTTTGCTTCTGGCATTGTCACCGGTGCAGTAACATTTAAGATAAGAGAGGAAATAAAGAGAAGCAGAACAAGAAAGAGAAAGAAAAACTGTGAGAGGGATTTAAAAGATATGTAAAATTTAATTCAATTTCTAATGTGGTCCAATATAGATCTATGCTCAGATGGATGAAGCATTTATAAATCTTTCTACCTTGTTATTTTTATATTGTCATATTCCTTTATATGCACCACATGGTATTGATTTTGACATAATTAATGAAATGGAGGTCTATCTGCTTACACTCATCATTTGATGAGACCCTGAATTTGCCAACATGCCAAGGTCTAGAGATAGCAAAGATTTTAAGGAGCCTGATAAACTTTATTACAGCAAGTAGAACGATAATACTGAAATACCTATGGCCAAGTTGCCCTTTCTTATTTTCCATAGAATAACTTAGAAGCTTAAAGAAAAATGCATAACTTTTGAAATTTTACGAATTCATGGAGCATTAAGAGCAGAGATTTCTATTATTCTGGCAAAAGTCAGATACTGCGTGTTGGTTTCTGGCAGAGGGATAATTCTGTTCTTTCATTCAAAAATATAAATCAATCATAGAATACATTGCATCTGCACTGGTTTTCATACACAAGACAGTAAAAATGTCAGTAACCCTCCCACAATCACTATTTTTGCCCTACTTTGCAAACATCTGAACTCATTAGCAATATTATTTACTAATTTGAATAAAACAATATTAAACAACGCAATGCTAGTTCACAAATTCATAGTAAGAAGACAAGAACTCTCCGAAAACCTGAAATAACATTGTTTTTCAGTCATGAAGTCTTCATGAATATAGCCCTTGGAGGAATACTAAATTTAATCCTTCAGGAATGTGGGCTTGGTAAAAGCTTATGGCACACGATTCAGCTGTGAAACTTGGACCTCAGCCAGACTGACACTGCAATTAAATTACCAATGTGAAATATTACTAAGAATTTCTGGAGGGTCTGAACCTCAGTACAAACCTCAGCAATTTTTACTTGTTTTTTTTTCCCTGCATTCACAGTAAAATTTGTTTAACCAATGTCCTCGGGTGATATTACTGAATTACTCTATTATGTCAAAAAATTGCAATGAAATGTTAAAGGAACTTATATTCAAACTAGCAATTTAAGTTCACTAAATGAGTTATCCTTTTGGTGTACAGATGCAAAAACTGAATCATTCTGAAGGAAAGAGCTTTTCCTTCAATGGCACAGGATTCAGGCAAGAGCATAAAAATCTATTAAATGGGAGTTATTTTTGGCTATTTCCGTTCTAGCTCCCTTATCTGTGTTCAAAGATACAGCATATTGCTGCAATGCTGCACAGTTCCTGTATTTTGTTTATGATATAGAAATAGAAGGTGTGTGAAACAAGATAAATTAGAGATCCTGTGAACTTTGCAAGTGTCATTCATGTAAGAGCTGAACTTACCAATTATCAAGCCAAGTAGAAAAGGAAATTCATACCAATCTTAGCACCAGGTAATGCACCCATGATCTTCCTTGCTTCCTGTGCTCTTGGCAGCATTTTGTGAGGGATATTACCAACTTACCAGCTAATAATTTTCAACTTCTGGTCCTGGACAATGCTGAAACTGCAGGCCCAACCCATAATCTTTTGCCCATTAAAATAAATGGATGGAAAATTGGGGGTAGGGTTAGGCATATTTATGGCTGTCAAACTTTCTCAATTGAGATCTAATTGCAAAGAATGCCTTGTTGGCCTGCGCAGATAGACTGAATGTTTAGTCTGACTGCAGCCAGTCAAGATAGTGTCCCAATGCATCTGGTGATGTCTGTGATTATGATCTGCTCTTCCTTTCTGTTGAAACTAGCCTTTCAAAGCGCTTGTTCTAGTTTACCCATGTTACAAAACAGCTCAAGCGCCATGTAATTCACTTTCTGCCACTGTCATCGTTATCCTCTACACAGATAATAGCATTGTTCATTCAACTACAATGCTGTAACATAAGTGCAATTTTGCCGAGAAAAGGTAACTGAGGTATATTCAAAAAATCCCAACTGTCCTGCAATTCTTTGAAGAAACAGGGAATGAATTGTCCTTGTTTTTCCTTTTTCACTTTTGTCTTTTTTAAAAGTGTTTCTCCCTGTATTCCTTTCAGTTTGTGACAACAATTCAAACATATTATGGAGTCATACAGCAAGGAAACAGACCCTTCGGTCCATCTTATCCATGCTGACCAGACATCCTAGTCTGACTTAGTCCCATTTGCCAGCATTTGGCCCATATTCCTCCAAATGCTTCCTATTCATGTACCATCCGGATGCTTCTTAAATGTTGTAATTGCACCCACCTCCAGTACATCATCTGGCAGCTCATTCCATACACAAATCACCCACTGTGTGAGAAAGCTACCACCTCAAATACTTTTCAAATCTTTCCCATCACACCTTATACCTATTCCCCACCCTAGGAAAAAGACCTTGGATATTCACCCTCACCATGTCCCTCATAATTTTATAACCCTATAAATTTACCCCTCAGCCTCCAACACTCCAGGGAAAAAAAAGCTCAGCCTATTCAACCTCTCCCTATAGCTCAAATTGTCGATTCCCAGCAACATCCTTGAAAATCTTTTTTGCCCTCACAAGTTGAACAAAATAAAAGAGTGACCAGAACATATTGCATAAAACAAGCGGCAGAATACTTCCCCCACGGATTGGCATGGGCAATGGTGAGAAAGTTCAGAAAATAAGTCTAGAATGAAAAAAATCCATAATTACAAAATCTGCCATCTTTACTCAGTCTGATCTACATGTGACTCAAGGCCATAACAATTCCGCTGTCACTTAATGACCCTCTGCAATGGCCTAGCAATGCCACTCAGTTCAAGGGCAAATAGGGATGGACAACAAACGCTGACCTTACAATGACATTCATTTCTCATGAATGAGTGAAGAAGAAAAGTGTGTGCTTTACAAATCTCTGGGAAATGACTACAATTATGACCCAAAAATGAACATTAGTTTGAAGATATATGATGCAATTATACTGTCCTAAAGGGACAAATCTGAGAGATAATGCAATGAGAAGAATTAACAGCTGAAGCCACAGGGGCAGTAGATATGAAGCAAAACTCACTCATGTTGGCTGAATCAATTCTAAAACGTGTGCTGGTGACCCTACTCATGCTAGAAGAGGTTTGTAGTGTTGGAGATTACTGGGCCATTGAATACTGATAGACACCTGTGGTATAAAGCAGAAATTTGTGTTTGAAATCTTTGTAGAAAATGAGGAAGTTCATGATCATTTTTGGCCTAGACAGTTATGCAAACAGTTAATAAATATACACTAATAGCTAAATTACCAAGCCTTTGGCAAATGGCTATGGCTTTCAATATATGGAGGCAGTCATTAATTTGCAAAGTGCAGGGCTGGATTTTGCAGTTAGAAGTGATAGCTCTCACCATCATCTTTGAAGAAAACTATCCATGAAAAATTGAGTGAATTCCATACCCTGGATGTCCTACCTACTGAAGTTAGCTTCCTTCTGGTGCCAACTATTGGGAACAGGTGGACATTCAGTAAGAATGTTGTCGTCCAGCAGCCTATGCAGCCAATTGCTTTGATGAATTCCCACAAGCAGCAAACCAAACAGTAATAAGCAGCTTTTATCCTTCAGATTTTGTCATTTTACGGATATAAAGATTGGACATTTTAACGATTGTAAACAAGGTCAGCCAGCTGGATCTCATAAAATATAAGTTCTCTGATTGGACCAGATTAATAGCTCCAGTCAGGGAGTCCTGGCTGACAGATGTAAGCCAGAGTGTCAGGGGTTCTGTTTGCTTTAAGATCTGGCTCAGAGGTGGCTAGATCACTGTCAATGACTCTCCACATGGAAATAAAGGTTGACTTAGTGATGGAATACTGGCCACTTCGGAGTTATTTTAAACGTGATGTGGATTTAAGGTAGAAGATGAAATTTGTTAAAAAGGTTACTTTTGTGTTTTAAAAGTATGTGGAATTTTTATCCTGGAATGCAGGCTTTTTTCATTCCACAAATATAGAAAGTAATCTTACAAGACCATGGAAGAGACGACAGCTGTAATTATGAAACAACCTTTTAAACAAAAACAGTCTCTCATTCCACAAAATGTAGCATTTTAACAAGAAAATATCATCAATATTGTCATTCATATCTGCAAGGACTTTAATAGCACACCATTTAGAAGAGTGGGGACTCACTGATAGCAATCTCTGGATTTCTACATGTATTTCTGCTTGCACAGATGGCAGAAGTTGCTGCAAGTTTTTCAAAATAATGTCGCCATAATTACAGCAGCATATTCAATTCTGCATTTTGAAAATCTCTGTTGCTTATTCAGCCTGAAACACCATGGCAAAGGCACTATACTAGCCAGCACAACTGCATACGACGATGGCAGTATTCTCACTGAGTGGTCTCGGAGAAGCTGCAAATCAATCTCATCACCGCCACAAAAACAGAATGTTAATGTCCAGAGTAATCCTTCTCTCAATATTCATTCCAACTGGTACATCTACTCAAGCAGTGAAAGAATGTAGGGTCACATCACCCACGAGGCATAAGCAGATTTATTCACATATTAGGAAGTATTTCAGCCCTTCAGAGGCACCACACGTAACTAAACAAAAATGCCAAGTCAGCAAATTTTTAAGAAAAAAAAAGCAACTTTCAAATCTTATTGGAGCATTTTACAGCTTCCCTTTAATCCTATCAATTCAGGTAAATCACTTTGGGTTTTATCTTCATGATGTGCTGCCCCAGCCATTAACTCTTTCAGTTTCTACTGCACTGAAAACCAACCTTTCTCCAGTTTTCAACAGATTTCATGTAAAATAATTAGTGCTACTCCCTTCTGTACAGTGTCTAAACCCAGAATCTGTCAACCAAACCACCTGCTGCATTTTTCTTTCTGTCTCTAAATGCCCCTAGAGCTCCAAAGGAGCAACACGTTGAGAGCAAATCCCATGACCAGTTTTAACCGGGCTCAAAATCTTCTACATGAACATTTACTCCACTGGAATACAAGTCCATAGGAATGAATATCTGCATGCTTTGTGATGCTGCACTTGCTCTGTTCCTTCCCCAAAATACAGCTAACAGCATTTACAGCTCCAAAAACATTCAATGCTCCTAACTGAACCTCCAAATCTCAATGGCAAAAAGCCAGCAGCATAGAATTTATGAATTGCCATGGCAACTGTAGGCCATAAACCCTAGACAGATCATGTGTTGTCAAGGAAAATGCCATTAAATATCCTCATAAACTTTTAACAGAATTTGCTAAAAGCCAATCACGGTCAGTTAACCTATTCCTATCTATGCATAAATAAAGTGCAATCACAAAACATTATATATTTATGTTTATATGTAAAAATAAAGTTCTAGCCAAGCAGACATCTTACCTGCCCTGTTGCGCTCCCTACATCACAATTTGGTTTCACGTCTAGAATTCATTTGTCAAATAATGTATTCACAAAACAGCTACAAATCAGAATTAAACAGGTAGGGAACTGGCAAATAGTCACAAATAAGTAGGAAAAACTACTTGTGATGAATTACTCAGGATTTATGAAAGCAATGAATCAAGCATCAGTAACGTAGTGCAATTCAACAATAAAATAACATGAACAGTGCCAACAGAAACAACTTTGTATGCCATCTTGAACTCTCACTCGTGGTGAAACTAAATACAAGAAAGATTAACTTTTGCCTTCAAAATGTATACAGTAAAGAACTAGGCTTTCTTATTTTCCTGGTGGTACAACTGAGATCTGAAGGGATAACAACTACAATTCCTAAAAATCACACAATGATCCTGCATGCCATGCGTTTGTTCAGTGAAAAGACTCCTGGATTTCAGAACAATGTCCTGGAGGCAATATGTGTGATACTTGAAGGAAGGAAAAGAAGCTGAGTCAGCAATTATGAGTTTGTTTTTCCTATATATTTTGAAACAAGTAAAGCAGACATGGCTACATTTCAAAAGTATTTCACTGCTTGTAAAGTGCTTTGGGATATCCTGGGGTCTTGAAAAACAATGTATAAATCTTGTATTTTCTTCCTTTCCATGGACCTCCATTCCTGTGAATTTTGATTGGATAATTATTTTTACCGACAGAGATAGAAAAAAATGTGATGTTTTTGTGTATAATGGAAGGCCCAAATGCCTGAATGAGTGAGAAGTGCTTATGACAAAGGGACATTGAGGGCAAGTCATCTCACAGACAGAATTTATGTGTTGTCTCAGTGTCCCTGATCAGTACTTTACATGGTGAGAGAAGTGCATGCTTTCTTACTCTGGGAGTGAGAGAACACAGTTAAATAATTCCAGCAGCTTATTATTGTGTGCTTAAGAACAAAGCTTATTTATATTTAAACATTAACTTTAAATTAAACACATCTTATTCACTTGTTCTCATGCTCAGTTTTACATACATGGGGTTGATCACACATTAGGGTTAACTCAATCTTTGGTTTATGATCTCTAGTCCCACATGCGTCCGTGAAAGAAGTTTTACAGTTGAAGTAAGATCTTTGTAAAGGATTCTCAGCAGGCTGTGAGATTTCATGTAGTGAAATTTCTAGGAGGTTGTTTCTGAGGTGAACTCTAACTGGTAGTGATGAGGAGAGTCCGCCACTCGGTTAGGTTCTCTTTCCTTTTAAGCATTGCTGTTAGTTACCTTGGCTACTCAGAATACTTACATGTAGTTTGATGGTACAGGCAAATTTCAGTCTGAAAAGCACGATGTCCTCATCATGTCACACTTTAGAAGTTCTTTTCCTCTTCCTTACCGAGAATGACAAAACAGGTTAGGCCTTTATTCATTAAAGTTTAGAAGAATGAAGGCTTGACAGGGTAGATGTCGTGATGTTTCCACTTGCAGGGAATTCTCCATCTGAGGATCTGCTTACAGAATAAGGGGATGGGTATTTAAAACTGAGATGCAAAAGAATTTTGTAATTCACAGAATGTAGCGAATGCTTGGAATTGTCTACCCCAGAGAGTTATGACCGGTGGGTTGCTGAAAGCATTTAAAGAGAGGAAGTTCCGTTTTGAAGTATCAGGGAGTTGAGAATTTTGATGAGCCAGCATAAAAGTGGAGTTGAGGCCTGGAGTAGATCAATCATGAACTTGTTGAATGGTGGGATAGGTTTGAAGGTCTGAATGGCCTATTCCTACTCCTCTTTTTTATGTTTTAAATAAGCTGTGTGTGTGTCTGTGCATGTGTGTGTTGATTTCAACAACCTATGTTGTTATTTAACAATTTGAGACAGCTGGTGACTTTAATTTTGAACAGTCCATTCAATTTTGATAATACCCTTTTGGAGATACATTAGTCTGGAATTTTCCTTTTATTCCCCCTTGAGACAGACGAGTGGTTTCAATTCAAAAAAGAATTTGGGGAATCCTTGGATGGTCTTTTGCAGGCTTTTATGTTCATTCTTAAAATGTAAAACAAAAGTTTGAATTTCAGGACATACTGGGCATGACAGTGAGAAGGAAAAGGATTGAACGTGTGAAAGATACATTCAATGACACAGTGAGAACTCATGCATGAATGGGATATGGGCTCCTAGGTACAATGAAAGAAGGATAGAAAATATTGAGAAATTGAAGACTTGGGGCAGACTTTTACAGGGTCCTTCAACCAGGTTTGTAGCTGGAGAGGCTTGCAAAATTTCCTAGTGCCCTTCCCACCAAACCCCACTCAGCACTGAATGCTGGCAAGGTCTAAGGAACATTGCTCAACTTCACCCAGATTGAAGGCACTAAATGTCTGCAACTTTGAAACTGACAAGAGGAGGTGAAGGATTGGGATGAAGTCTGATAGGTAACATGGCTTAGGCCTTAGGAAAGGAGGGGGTTCTCCCTCACAGACCCCTTTCACAATAAGGTCACCCCCATAGGCCTGGAACCCTCCACACAGGGTGTTTCATCCCTCTGGCTTTTCTAGGATGAACCACTCCGCCCTTACACTGCAGCCCAAAGCTAGCCTACTGCCATTGATGTAACCGCTGTCAATTATTGTAAAACCCATCCAGTTCATTAATGTCCTTTTGGAAAGGAAATCCGCCAACTTTGTCTGGTCTGACCTACATATGACTCTATTCTCACAGCAATGTTTTTTTGCTTTTCACTTGGAAATTCAGGATGGGCAATAAATGCTGCCAACAACTCCATGTACCACGAATTAATGAAGTGCAGTGATTTAGTGGTTAGCACTGCTGCCTCATAGAGTCACCCTTGGGTGACTGAGTGTGTGAAGTTTGTACATTCTCTCAGTGTTTATGTGGATTTCCTCCAGGTGCTCAGGCTTCCTCCCAAAGTCCAAAGATGTGCAAGTTGGGCGGATTGGTCAAGCTAAATTGCCTGTACTGTCCAGGGATATGCAGGTTAGGTGGATTAGCCAGGCAAAATACAGGGTTACGGGGATAGGGTAGGGAGAATGAGTCTGGGTGGGCTGCTCTTTGGAGAGTTGATGTGGGCTTTTTGGGCCGAATGGCTTGTTTCCACACTGTAGGGATTCTAAATAAGCTACTCTGAAAAATGAAATGGATCCATTGTAGCAAACTTTGGAAACATGGACATATGTTCTGGTTCACTGTTCTTGGTGTTGTGAAAGGTCCCATTTAAGTACAAGCATTTTTGTTTCTGGCAGGTTGCTGTAATGTCTGCTGCTACCAGCAGCACATCTAAACAAAATCACCAATAAATAAAATAAATCCTAATTGTTCAATCAATGACAACGACCAGCTGGAAGATTACTGCATTCAGGTGGGTTGGAAGCAGCAAAATACCAACACTTTAAAATATATTGCTGATCAGAGTTTCATGGCATTTTAGAAAATTGCATATTGTCTGACTTCCCATGAGCAATGATTTTAGACATCGGTTAGTGACAAGAAGAGAGCAAGTTAACAAAGGGATAGCTTTAGTTTCATTAGTGGGTATGTTTGAGGCACAAGGTTGTGAGTTCAAGTACTATTTCAAGACATAAGCACAAAGCTAATAATGCTGACAGTTCCATTCAAGCCTGAAGTACTTGGTTTCTTATGTACAGCACATTAAACTGACCTCCAATCTACCTTCATACGATTTAAAGATTTCAACAGCGCTTTACAAATCCTCAACCTCTACCACCTAAAAGGGCAATGGTAACAGCTGAATGGGAATGTCACATGCAAGTACTCCTCCAAACCATGCACCATGGAATGGTATTTGCTATTTGCCAATGACACAAAGTTAGGTGGCATTGTAGAAAGTGTAGATGATAGTATTAAATTACAAAGGGATATTGACAGACTAAATGAATGGGCAAAACTGTGGCAGGTGGAATTCAATGTAAGCAACTATGTGGTTACTGATTTGGGACCAAATATTGTTAGATAAGGGTACTTTTTAGGTGGAATAAAATTAAATACAGAGGCACTTAGGGTAACACATACAGTGATCTTTGAAATGGTGTAAACAGGTGCAGAAAATAATCCAAAAGCTAATGGAATGCTGGCCTTTACATCTAGGGGCCTGGTGTACAAGGATGGAAAAGACCTGCTACAGTTACACAAACCCCTATTTGGAGTTGTGTGAGCAGATCTGGGCACCGCATCTTAGGAGGGATATATTGGCCTTGGAGGAATTACAATGTAGATGTACAAGAATGTTAACTGGACTTCGGGGTTAAGTTATGAGTAGAAATTATACAAATTAAGCACGTCTTCTCTAGAATTTATAAGGTTTAGGAGTGATCTGATCAAAGTCTTCAAGATATTATCTGGAAAAGACAGTTTAGATAGAGATAAACTGTTTACATTGTTCACGGGTTCTCAAACTAGGGGGCGCAGTCTGAGAACCAGGGCCAGCCCATTCAGGAAAGACATTTGGAAGCATTTCTACAAAGGATGGTAGATGTTTAGCAATCTCTTCCACAAATGGGAGTGGATGCTAGATCAGTGGTTAATTTTAAATCTGAGACAGATTTCTTCTGCTAAGTCAAGGTATTAAGCAATATGGGCCGGGGCAGGGGTATGACGGTAAGCCACAGATCATCCACAATCTCATAGAATGATGGAACAGGCTCAAGGAGCTGGATGCCCTACTCCTGTTCCTTTGTTCCTATAGCTGTTCCTTCACTGTCGCTGAGTCAAAACCTTGGAACTGTCTTCCTATAAGCATCTCCACACCCAAAGTACTGCAGTAGTTCAGGAAGATAGTTAACCATCACCACCTCAAGGACAATTAGGAATGGGCAATAAATGCTGGCTCGGCCAGACCGGGTCTCATTCTGTGAATCAATAAATAAAAGCCACTATAGGGGAAAAGCGGTTGAGTTATCTGCAGTAATAATGCAGCACTTACTAAATATGACAGATTTGAGTGGCATCCTAGCATGTTAACTACTTGACACAACACTTTTTAATCACAAGACCACAAGAAACACGAGCAGGAGCCCATCCAGGATCCAATGCCCCACCCAAGACTCCTTTGCCATTCAAGATAATGATTGATATTTTCCATCAGTTTTAGCTATTAAAAAACCGTTCCGAAAATTCACTGAATGAAAATTACAAATTATTGTGCAGGAAAAGAAAACTGGCCGAGTGTTAATAGAATTTACACCCACATTGATTTAGCTGCATTGGAGCAATTTAAAATGTCCTATGCCTAAAGTAAAGTGTTAAATTTGACATTACCTTGCACAGTCAGCATTTAGTTCAGCAGTAGCATCCTGTTTATAAAAATGCCAAGTTATTAAGAGACAGAGGCAGAAGCACGTCAGTTTGAACACTGTGGTTGGGAACCGAGAATTCCAACATTGAATTGGTAAGTTCACACATTTTCACTTAGCAAGTGAGTCCTGAGCTGAATCCAAACTATTCCTTCCAGTACACCTCTGCAATTAATTCGGGAAGTATTGAGAGAACTGCTGAAATCTCTGATTTGTACGTTGGTTTAATGACTATAAAAGTTGGAATGAGGAGCAATTATATATGGAGATGCATAAAATGAGTATTCTGAATGAACTTAATCCCTGATAACAAGGTGTAGAGCTGGATGAACACAGCAGACCAAGCAGCATCGGAGGAGCAGGAAAGCAGACATTTCGGGTCGAGACCCTTCTTCAGAAATCAGATTCCTGCTCCTCAGATGCTGCTTGGCCTGCTGTGTTCATCCAGCTCCACACCTTGTTATCTCAGATTCTCCAGTACCTGCAGTTCCTCCTATCTTGGAAGTTAATCACTGATGGGTAAGTGCTGGCCCAGTGGTATTTTTGCTTATTAATCCAGAAACCCAGCTGATGTTCTGGGGACCCAGGTTTAAATCCCACCACGGCAGATAGTGGTATTTGATTTCAAAAATGTTTGGAATTAGGAACCTACTAAACACCATGAAATCATTGCCGATTGTCGGAAAATCCCATCTGGTTCATTATTATCCTTCGGGGAGTAAATCTGCCACCCTCACCTGGTCTGGCCTACATGTGACTCCAGACCCACAGCAATGTGGTTGACTCTCAGTTGCCCTCTGAAATGGTCTAGCCAGCCACTCGGTTGTACCAATCACTACAAAGCCTCAAAGAAATGAAACTGGATGGATCACCTGGCATCAAACTAGGCATTGGAAAAGGCAATGGCAGAAACAGCCTTATCAACCCTGCAAAGTCCTCCTCACTAACATCTGGGGGTTAGTGCCAAGATTAGGAGAGCTGTCTCACAGACTAGTCAAGCAACAGCCTGACATAGTCATATTCACAGAATCGTACCTTATAAACGATGTCTCAGACACCACCATCACCATCCCTGGATATGTCCTGTCTCACCAACAGGACAGGCCCAGTAGAGATGGTGGCTCAGTGATATACAGTGGGGAGGGCACAGCTCTTAGAGTCCTCAACATTGACTCCAGACCTCATAAAGTCTCATGACCTTAGGTTAAACATGGGCAAGGAAACCTCCTGCTGATTACCACATATCGTCATCCCTCAGCTGATGAATCAGTACTCCTCAGCATCGAACAACACTTCGAGGAAACACTGAGGAAGGCAAGGGCTCAAAATGTACACTAGGTGGGGAATTTCATTGTCCACTACCAAAAATGGCTTGATAGCAGTACTACTGATCAAGTTGGTTGGGTCCTAAAGGACATTGCTGCTAGACAGGGTCTGTGGCAGGTGCTGAGGGAACCAACAAGAAGGTAAAGCATACTTGATCTCATCCTTACTAACCTGCCAGCTGTAGTTGCATCTGTCCATGACAGCATTGGTAAGAGTGACCACTTGTGGAGTCCTTGTGGAGACAAAGATCCATCTTCATATTGAGAATAACCTCTATTGTGTTGTGTGGCATATCACCAAGCTAAATGGGACAGACTTCATACAGATCTAGCAGCTCAAGACTGGGTATCAATGAGGCACCGTTGGCCATCAACAGCAGCAGAATTGTACTCCAGCAGAATCTGTAACTTCATGGCCCAGCATGTCGCCCACTCAACCATTACTATCAAGCCAGGGGATCAACCCTGTTTCAATGGAGAATTCAGGAGGGCGTGTCAAGAGCAGCACCAGGCATACCTGAAGATGAGGCGTCAATCTGCTGAAGCCACCAAACAGGAATACTTGACATCAAACTGCAAAAGCAAAAAATGATAGAAAGAGTTAAGCAATCCCACAACCAAAGGACCAGATCTAAGCTCTGTTGACCTGCCACAACCAGTCGTGAATGGTGGCGGACATTTAAACAACCCACTGGAGGAGGATGCTCCATAAATATCCCTATCCTCAATGGTGGATGAGCCCAGCACATCAGTGCAAAAGTTAAGGCTGAAGCATTTGCAGCAAACTTCAGCCAGAAGTGCCGAGTGGATGATCCATGTCAGCCTCCTCCAGTGGTTCCCAGTATTACAGATACCAGTCTTCAACCAATTCGATTCACACCATGTGACATCAAGAAACATTTGAAGACCCTGGATGCTGCAAAGGCTCTGGGCCCTGACAACATCCCGGCTATAGTACTGAAGACTTGTGCTCCAGAACTTGCTGCTCCCCTAGCAAAGCTGTTCCAGTACACTGGTATCTCCCCGACAATGTGGAAAATTGCCCAAGTACGTCCTGTACACAAAAAGCAGGACAAATCCAACCCGGCCAGTTACCGCCCCATCAGTCTCCTCTCGATCATCAGTAAAATGATGGAAGGTGTCATGAACTGTGCTATCAAGCAGCACCTGCTCAGCAATAACCTGCTAAGTGACACCCAGTTTAGATTCTGTCAGGGCCACTCAGCTCCTGATCTCATTACAAACTTGGTTCAAACATGGCCAAAAGAGCTGAATTCCAGAAGTGAGGTGAGAGTCACAGCCCTTGATATCAAGACTGCATCCGAAAAAGTGCCGCATCAAGGAGTCCTAGCAAAACTGGAATCAATGGGTATCAGGGGCAAACTCTATGGTGGTTGGAGTCATACCTGGCACAAAGGAAGATGGTATTGGTTGTTAGTCGTCAATCATCTCAGTTCCAGGACATCTATGCAAGAGTTCCTCAGAGTAGTGTCCTACGCCCAACCATCTTCCGCTGCTTCATCAATGACCTTCCCTCCGTCATTAGGTCAGAAGTGGGGATGTTTGCCGATGATTGCACAATGTTCAGCACTATTCGAGAGTCCTCAGATACTGAAGCAGCCCACATTCAAATGCAACAAGATCTGGCCAATACCCAAGCTTGAGTTGACAAGTGGCAAGTGACATTCACGCCACACAAATGCCAGGCTATGACCATCACCAATAAGAGACAGTCTAATCACTGTCCCTTGACATTCAATCGTGTTACCACCACTGAATCCCCAATATTAACATCCTGGGGGTTACCATTGACCAGAAACTCAACTGGACTCACCACATTAACACTTTGGGTACAAAAGCAGGCCAGAAGCTAGGAATACTGCAGCGAGTAACTCACCTCCTGGCTCCTCATCGCTTATCCATCATCTACAAGGCACAAGTCGGGAGCGTGATGGAATGTTCCCTACTTGCCTAGATGAGTGCAGCCCCGACAACATCAAAGAAGCTTGATACAATCCAGGACAAAGCAGCCAGCTTGATTGGTACTGCATCCACAAGCATTCACTCCCTCCACCACTGATGCTCAATAGCAGCAGTGCATACTATCTACAAGATGCACTGCAGAAATTCACCAAAGATCCTCAGACAGCAACTTGAAAACCACAACAACTTCCATCTAGAAGGACAAGGGCATCAGACATATGGGAACACCACTCACCATCCTGACTTGGAAATATATCGCCGTTTCTTCACCGTTGCTGGCTCAAAATCCTGGAAATCCCTCCCTAATTTCATTGTGGGTCAACCCCCAGCAGGAGGACTACAGCAGTTCAAGAAGGCAGCTCACCACCACCTTCTCAAAGGCAACTAAGGATGGGCAATAAATTCTGGCCAGTCAGCAACGCCCACATCCCTCAAAGGAGCAGGAAAAAAAAATCCAAAATGGATCAATCAGCGAAATTTCATTGATTGGACCAAGAAGGCCATTATCTTTTTCTCTGAAATCCACAAGGTAAGAGTTGCGCAATTAAGTCCAAATATTAAAGGCCACAAGATGACTACATACAAAGACCATTCAGTCCATCATAACTTAACCTTCTAAAAGAGAAATGTACAGTTTCCCTACCAAACTATACAATGACATGTCAGCATTTATTTTTTAATCTAGACTATACACTTGCTGGAGAGTTGAAACATGGATTATTAATTTTATGTGAAGAAAAATTAAAGTTAACTTCTTATCAGTTTGAATGTCGACTGCCTTGTTTACACTTATTGTTTATCTTGGAGTTATGGATACAACATGGACTGAGTGTCAGGAAATAGGGAGATTGTTGAATGGTGGCCTTTAGGATTGGAGGAATATTTGCAGTGGGGTTCCCCAGGATCTTCCATTAGGTTTACTGCTTTCCTTGCTCTCGAAGTACTATGTAGATTTGGGTGCACAGAGCGCAAGTTTAAATTCCACAAATGAGGGAAGACTTGGAAGGAATGTGAATTGTGAGGAATATAGAGTGATAGGCTACAAAAGAAAATAGATTTCTGTGTGAATGAATGACTTTACAGATGAAAATTAAGGCATGTAGTGGAAAACAGTGAAATCTGGTAGGAAAGAGCACAATAAAAGGCAATGTAAAACAAAGGGAACAATTCTAAGGGAGGTGTGGGAACATAGAGAACTTAAGGAATACATATGTACAAATCATTGAAAGTGACAGCTTGAAAATATAGTTAAGAGGCATGTGGAATCCTCGGGTTTATAAATAGAAGTTTCATATAAAAAGGAAGTTTATGAAATGATGGTTTGACCTCAATTTGAGTATTGTGTCCAATTCTGATACTATAAATTACATGGAATCACAAGGCTCTAGAGTGGGTCAGAAAAGATTTACTGTAATGGTTCAGGTTATGAGGGACTTGAGGGAGCACAAGGGGTTATGGGCTAGATTGGAGAAACTGTGGCTGGTCTCCTCAGGGAAGAGAGGTTTTGGAGCAGATTGGCTTGCATTGTACAAAATCATGAGTGGCCCTGACAGGGCAGAAAGTGGCGGAAATGTTGAGAACCTGAGGACACCAATGGCAACCAGGAAGAAGTTTTTCTTGGCAACAAATGATTCAAATAGTGATTACATTACCTTAGGATATGGTGAGGCACATAAAATTTGGTCAAAGGGAATTGGGTAAGCAGTCAAAGGGAAAATACTTGAACTGCAATAAAGAAGGGATAGTTGGATTAACATAGAACATAGAACACTACAGCACAGTACAGGCCCTTCGGCCCTCGATGTTGTGCTGACCTGTCATACCGATCTGAACCCCATCTAACCTACACTATTCCGTGTACGTCCATATGCTTATCCAATGACAACTTAAATGTACCTAAAGTTGGGGAATCTACTACCGTTGCAGGCAAAGTGTTCCATTCCCTTACTATTGTCTGAGTAAAGAAACCACCTCTGACATCTGTTCTATATCTTTCACCCCTCAATTTAAAGCTATGCCCCCTCGTGCTCGCCGTCACCATCCTAGGAAAAAGGCTGTCCCTATCCACCCTATCTAACCCACTGATTATTTTATATGTTTCAATTAAGTCACCTCTCAAACTTCTTCTCTCTAACGAAAACAGCCTCAGGTCCCTCAGCCTTTCCTCGTAAGACCTTCCCTCCATACTAGGCAACATCCTAGTAAATCTCCTCTGTACCCTTTCCAAAGCTTCCACGTCCTTCTTATAATGCAGTGACCAGAACTGTACGCAACATTCCAAGTGTGGCCGCACCAGAGTTTTGTACAGCTGCAGCATAACCTCTTGGTTCCAGAACTCGATCCCTCTATTAATAAAAGCTAAAACACTGTATGGCTTCTTAACAGCCCTGTCAGCGTGGGTGGCAACTTTCAAGCATCTGTGTACATGGACACTGAGATTTCTCTCTGCTCATCTACACTACCAAGAATCTTACCATTAGCCCAGAACGTTGCCATCCGGTTACTCCTACCAAAGTGCATCACCTCACACTTGTCTGCATTAAACTCCATTTGCCACCTCTCAGCCCATTTCTGCAGCTTATCTATGTCTCTCTGCAACCTACAGCATCCTTCATCACTATCCACAACTCCACCGACCTTAGTGTCGTCTGAAAATTTACTAATCCATCCTTCTACGCCCTCATCCAGGTCATTTATAAAAATGACAAACAGCAGTGGACCCAACACCGACCCTTGCGGTACATCACTCGTAACTGGTCTCCAGGATGAACATTTCCCATCAACCACCACCATCTGTCTTCTTTCAGCAAGCCAATTTCCGATCCAAACCGCTATATCTCCCACAATTCCATTCCTCCGCATTTTGTACAATAGCCTATTGTGGGGAACATTATCGAACGCCTTGCTGAAATCCATATACACCACATCAACCGGTTTACTCTCATGAATTAGTTGAGTTACTTTTGCAGAGAGCAGCACAGACACAATAGCTGAATGGACTACTTCTGGATTTTAACTACTTTATAAATTGATGATTCTATACTCTGGATTTACTCTCTCTGTCCTGTCTTTAATATCTTGTGTATATAGTCATGTTCCTTTAAGTTTGAAAATTCCTTGTTTCTCTGCCATAACTCATCACCTGATATTGGCAGTGGACCTCACAGCTCTTCTCTGCACTGTCTCCAGAGTTTGAATGTTCCCCTTGTGTCATGGACACCAGACGTAGACTCAATAACCAGAGCACTATACAAGTTTAGCATAACTTCCTCTGTATTATACTTACTGATTTTGCAATATGGTTCAGCATGCAGTTTGATTTGCTAATTGCTGTTCCACAGAGACTTGACATGTTAGCCCCCAGATCAATTTCAATCTCACATGCAGCAGTTTCTGCACTGTTTATAGGAGGTAATTTTCACCTTCACCGCCTGGGTGGTAATCTGGCAGAATGGATCACCTGCTTATTGCAGAATGTGCTCAATTTTCAACACATTGATTTCATCTGCCAGTTTAATGACTTGTTAAGAAAGGTGAAAATGATCCTCAAGGAATGGTGGGGGTGGGTAGTTTGCAGGATGGGAAGTGAGAGGACCTTAGGATATAAACTTTCACTGGCTGTATAACACAAATACAGGGAACGTTGGAGAAAGAAACTATTTTAATTAGAAAAGAACAATGTGTCTCAGCACTTATAAGCAAACCACAGAAGATGCTTTCAGTGCATAGCCATGTAGGTTGTTTGTCAACATGAATATGTTCCCAACTCATTTGAGTAGACAATTCCTGATCAACATTGCTTGATGTGGAGTAGTGCCACTCAAACTGCTACCTCTGCTTTTCGGCTAGTAACTTGGTTCAGGAAAAAAACTAACAGTGGAAAAGAGATGTAATCATGTGGGTTCAGATTTTCCAATGAGTGCCAATCTCATACTGATTGCCGCTCCAATCCTAATTTTTGGCAAATGAAGGGAGTGCTATATTTCTGAGAGGAGATTCTGCTCAGAGCTACGTCAGAAATACATTTCTGCCAAATCTTTTACAGTGCAGGTCTGTCAAAAGGAAAGCTAACCAATGCCCCTTTTCATAGCAATCAGCTGCTGTATTCTGAAATGTAAATGGCCTGACAATCACTTTGAAAGCTGCTGCCAAACTGTAAGTACAGAAGGTGAGTGTGATGGGAAGCTGTTGGGAAGGTAGGGAGCCAGCTGTGTAGGGAAGATATGGTGCCAGGTAAGTCCGGTTTCAAGTGGGTAAGATACCAGCTGGGAAGGGTGCCAGCTGGAAATGGGGCAGGATACCAGGGTAGAATATCAGATGAGTATAGACGAGAGTGCCAGGTAGGTAGACTGCCAGATGAGTAAGAGGTAGGCTGACTTTTGAGTTTTTGGGGAGGTAAAGGGCTAGTGGTATTATCACTGGACAGTTAATCCAGTAACTGAGATAATATTCTAGTGTTACAGGTTCAAATCTCATCATGGCAGGTGATGGCATTTGAATTCAATAAAGATCTGGAATTCAGAGATTAATGATGACAATGAAATCATTGTCGATTGTTGGAAAAATTCATCTGGTTCTTTAAAATTCTTGAGGGAATGAATCTGCCATCCTTACCTGGTCTGACCTACATGGAACTTCAGACTCCCAGCAGTGTGGTTGGCTCTCAACTGCCATCTGGGCAATTAGGGATTGGCAATAAATACTGACATCTACATGAATGATAAAAAGTAGGCTGCCTTCTGTGTAGGAGGTAGGATGCTAGTTTAAATCATAGAATCCTTACTGTGTGGAAACAGGCTTTGGGCCCAACAATTCCATGCTGGACCTTCGACATCCCACCCAGATCCATCCCTATAACCCAACTAATCTACACATCACTGAACACTACAGGAAATTTAGCTCCGCCAATCCACCTAACCTGCACATCTTTGCGCTAAGGGAGGAAACCAGAGCACCCAGAGAAAACCCATGCACACATGGGGAGAATGTGAAAACTCCACACAGTCAGTCACCCAAGGGTGGAATTGAACCTGGGTCCCTGGTGCTGTGAGGCAGCAGTGCTAACCACTGAGGCACCATGCTGCCCATTAGTTTGGGAGAATGCCAAATGGAAAGGGGGTTAGATGCCAAGTGGGTAAGCCATCAGGATGTAAGATGACAAGGTAAGAAAATTTAGCACATGGTGGCTACAAGACATTGGGTCTGGCAGTGGATGACAAACTGGTCAGCTTTTGGGACTAGGGGTTTCCTTCCCAGGGTGGGAATAGGGTGTATCATGTCTGTGGTGTTCGGGTCCAATAATGGTGAAGGCACAAGGTGTTTGGGTTGGGTCATGTCCAGTGATGTGTGAGGCAGGGGCAGAGGTGCTGGTCAGTTCCAGACTATTCTAACGCAGTGGAGAGGGTATGTCAGGTCCTGGTCTAGGGAGTGTAAGTTATTTGCAGGAGGTGTAGCTTTGGTGTATAGGAGGTAAATATGGAGTCAGTTTAACAGTTATTCCAATACAAGAATAAAGATATTCAAGATCATATATTTAATAGTCCAAATTTTCCTGGGTAACTCTTCATTTAATGTAACAAAAACAAATTGACAGAAAAACCCAGCAGGTCTGGCAGCATTTCTGGAGAGAAGGCAGAGTTAACTGTTCTGAAGAAAGGTCACTGGACCCAAAACATTAACTCTGCTTTCTCTCCACAGATGCTGCCACACTTGCTGAATTTTTCCAGCAATTTCTCTTTCTCTACAACTGGACCCTTCAAACTGTAGAAGTATGCATGTGAATAGTGATTAAATACCATCTGTATTGTATCAAGTTCCACATACACTACAGATGTAGTACAGCCATGCTGGGAAAGGCTGACACGCCGAGCTTACATGATATTTAAGTGCAGTAAAGATATGTCAATGTGGGAAACCTACTGTCTAACTGCTCCTTTGTACCTTTCCCTGCTCAAGGTGCTAGCAGTAACTACGTGAAGGAAAGCAATAAAGCACATTCCAAATTGAAATAAAATGGCTTCTTTGTAAGACATATGATGTCCTTTCATAACATGCAGTTGTATTTAGTAGTTCAACCATTATTTCCAATGGTCATTTCACTCAAACGGAAAAAGAATGTTTTTACTTATTTAGTGGTAGCAACATTACTTGTCTAAAACCAATAACATGAAATTAACAAGAGCATCTAGAGAATACCATAAGTGATTGTAGCTTTTTTCCCTCAAGTTTGCTGTTGAAACCCAAGCAGACTGTAATCAATTAGAAACCTTTGAAAAGATAACATCTTTCTGAATGAGCCATAACTGGGCTTTAATATATACTAATTTCATAACAATTGTTAGTCATCCTCTCTGGCCCTGAAAAGCTAATTGCGTATGTGTGGAGTACTAAGTGTTTCCATTATGATATAGAAAAGCATTTTAAAATAATAATTGTCTTCTTAATGATTTCTTCATGATATTTCATTTCTATCTAACCAACTTTTGTGGTCCTAATATTCATTCACTATATGTAAAATAATATGAAAATTTGAAGGAGAAATGGTGCTTTTAAACCCTTACCTGTGAGAGCTGTTCAATATGTCTGGCTGTTCATATTCAGATGTCTAGTTTCCCTTGATTTAGTTGCAAATCAGTGTTAATATTGGGAAAGGAGAAATTCATGCTACAGAGATCAGTAGATCTTGAAATGATTATGTGAAGATGGGTGATCGACAGCCATTTTTTTTCACCCTTTCAGTCACAACAAACATTTTTCCTTTTTTTTGTGGCTATCACACTTTCATTGCATTTCATTAGCCAGGTCAAAAGTGGGGAGTCAATTCCAAACCTTTCTTGAGGGAAAGAGTGGGGCTTTATTACAAACCAAGAGCTCCAAAATGCAGAAGTAAATCAAGTAGATGTTTGGTGAGAAAAAATTCAAAAGCATTGGACGCAAAAGGAACTTTAAACAAAAGGGGGAAGAAGCAAGTCAACAAAAACTCTTGTGACTACAAAGATAACAAGGAGTTGACCACGTCCTGCTCAGTCACAAGCCAGCCTCTGTAGATGTTGTCCCAAAATGCAAACATATTCTGAGATTTTCCCTTTGAAGGACATGTAAGGATAAGGGTTTAAAAAGGCAGTTTCAATTCAACTGGAGTGTACTTGTGGGCTAAAACCTCTCAGGTGTACCAGTAAGGGTTCAAGTATTAGCATGATGGAAAGGTCACAGTCAAAGAACTCCTCCTAGTCACATGTGTGTTGTTGGTTAAATAATACTCTATTACCATGGCGACTGTTAATCTAGCAGAATGAAACAGAACTCTTTCACTCTGAATACTGAAGTTCAATCACAGTTGAAAGGAATCATAACTATAGAATTTCAAACCAGCTGCAAAGCGAAAAATCATGGAATTGATTGTTCAACTATCAAAGTCAACATTACTCATCTAGATAATTATTATATCTCTTTACAAAAGGTAGACTAATTCTGATATGCCACTAGTTTGAAAGTAAAGTTATTTTTATCAGAAAAATAATATTGATAAATTATACAACATTTATCACATTCCTTTCTCTCAGACCAAATGAATTTATGCTTTAAAAAGGAGCCAGTTTCACCAGGTTTTTTTGAATTAGTAAAAAGAGTGATTTGATTAACTTCCAGACATGAGAAGAACAAAACCCCAAAGCATAGATTAGAAATAAAAAGTGAGTTCATAATCATAGAGGCATACAGCACGGAAACAGATCCTTCAGTCCAACCAGTCCAGGCCAAATATGATCCTAAACTAAGCTAGTCCCACCAATGGCTGCAACTTTCATGTATCCACTCTGCATACATTTCAAAAACTTATTCTTCTCTGGATATGGGCCAGGAGTGGACACGTAGGACTAGCTTAGTTTAGGATTGTGTTTGGCATGGACTGGTTGGACTGAAGGATCTGTTTCCGTGCTGTATGACTCTAAGATTATGAACTCACCTTTTATTTCTAATCTTTGCTTATGCATTTTGTTCTTCTTATGTCTGGAAATTAACCAAATCATTCTTTATATTAATCCATGAAAACCTGGATAAACTGGCTCCTTCTTAACGCATAAATTCATTTAGTTTGGGCGAATGGGATGTGTTTAATGTTGTGTAATTTATCCTATTATCTTCTAATAAAAGGAGTTTTACCTTCAAACTAGTAGCATACAGGTGTTAATCCATCTTTTGTAAAGAGATTTAATAATTATTGAGATGAGTCTCTTCAAAATCATGATCTTGTCAGAGAGCAGATGAAAAATGGTCTGGATTGTTCATGGAAATTTGTTTGCATTGTAGGGTTTTACGACACAATGAAAAAAATGCAATGATCCTTTAGCTTATTAGAAGCTCGGATGAGCAAGGTTTACGAAATTTAAGAGCTGATAAATTCAGTTTCAAGGAGACCTGACTGAAGTCAGATGTAAAATTGTTTCTCCTACTGACAGGAGTATGTGATCAGATAAAGGAATATGTTACCTGAGTACAAGGGGTCAGTGTGTAAAAGTCTTCAGGCCAGGAGTATTTAATGAGAAATCTGCAGTTGTAACTCAAAGCTGAAAAAGTTAAAGATCTCAGTTGAGTGAGAATTCAAGGAAAAAACTACACAGCTCACAGGGCATGAACTTAGGTGAAAACTAAGTTAATGGTTTTGCTCTCTGGTTTTTGAGTAACTATAAAGCAATGGTGCTAAGGAATCGATGGGTCTTCATTTTGCTAAGTGTTTTGATTTTTTTCAAAATATGTAATAGTTAGGTAATTTTGATTTATAATATTTTATTTTCCTTGCGTAATTAAAAATAAACTTTTGTTTTGTTGTTAAAACCACACCAGCATCCCTGAGTGTTTATGTTTCAGTGAATGGTTGCCACATGAAATTTTTAAAAAACTGGTCAATGAAGCAAGATTTCATTTTCGGATCTGATTTGACTCGTAGTAAGGCCAAAAGGGATCATTACAATATAAACAAGTGAAGGGATCTGTTTTTAAAATTAATATTATTTCAATCAGTTGAGGGAATGCATGAATACAGCGAAGCCGGTTAATGCCTCCTGGATAGGAGCTTAACAGTTTGAAGAATCCAGTCTAGAAACACCATGGAATGGGGAACCCTGCTAGGGGTCTGTTCATACTAGTACATCTGTACAAACACGGATAATACAGTTTGAAAAGTAAGAGAGTGGGGAGAAGCATGTCTAGTGCATACAAGAATAATTAAAGCAGATGCAGTTGGATATGCAAAGTACATCTAGGATTGCAAGAAAGAAATGACTCAAGTCCAATCGTTTTGCTGCTTTCTTGTTTTCTCTGCATTAGTGAAGCTGCAAATATGCTGTAGTTTTCAGTGAGTGGCTACAGTTGTTCCAAGTTCCTCTTCATTGGCTAGTTTCCGAATTGAGAGAGATTGAGAAAGAGAAAGAGAGAGAGACAGGAAGAATTTTCAGTGTTCCTGCAAGTATCAATCCATGTTCTTTTCTTCTGCGTTACTCCTCAAAGTTGTACAGCCAAAAAATATACAGTTCCTTTGTGCATTCTGGTGCCTGTGTTATTGCTTAATTCTGACCAAGATAGCAATAGGCATTCTTTCATTTTTCAACATATGAAATTATCATGCAAGTGTGAGTAAAACTAGAGGTGTAAATTTCGGATCCCACTCTGAATTTCAGTGCCTCTTGATGAGAATGGTTATGCCGATGCAAAAAATATCATTTATTTCATGTGAATTTCCTGAGCTTGTCAAGTGATCACAGTATCCATTCAAAATCAGTCAAGTCCTTTCTCAAAGCCAGTCAATAACCTATAGAAGATTCTCGATATATAAAAGAACTAATTCACCGTTTTAATTGTTATCATTGCAACCAGACTCCAGGAGAGATTCCCAACTAATTATATTTCCAGTTAAATGCAATAAATTATTTAGCCCCCCCCCCACCCCAGGTGAGGAAGGATGTATTGGCTCCACTTTTTTCTTCACCTCTTAGTTTATCACAACAAGATTATAACAAAAGCGCCTTCCCTGCTTGTGGATATATTTCTCCCAGGCAAAATGTTTGGAAAGGAACCAATATAATTAAGCTTTCGAGAGTTAGCAAAAAAGCTAGTTTATTAATTACTCAGCATAAAAGAAATTTTAATGCAATACACATACACATAGGTTTGAAGTAAGTAGCAATATTAAAAAAAAATGTCAGGATGTTGGCTCAGTGGTTAGCACTGCTGTCTTACAGTGCCAGGGACCTGTGTTCAGTTCTACCCATGGGCAACTGTCTATCTGCAGTTCCCATTATGCCTGTATGGAGTCTGTACGTTCTCCCTGTGTCTGCAAGGGCTTCCACTGGGTGCTCTGCTTTCTTCAAATAATCCAAAGCTGTGCAAGTTAGGTGGATTGACCATGGGAAATGTAGGGTTACAGGGACAGGATAGGGGGATAGGTCTGGGTTGGATGTCCTTTGGAGTGTGGGCTCTTTGGGCTGAATAGCTTGTTTCCACATTGTAGGGACTCTATAGATAAATGAATCAGTTTCTTTTGGTGGTTTGTGCAGAATATACAGTGGAACATTGATGGTTGAGCAGTAGATTTCAGGATTGTTGGCTTTTACATTTTAGTTCAAATCCTTTTGTCTAGTTTCCTTTTCTTGGCAGTTGACTGACTACTCACAGCAAGAGGCCTTCAGTTTTCAAGGTTCATTTTGACTGTGTTTTTTGAACTAGCTGGCTCCTTGCACTCAGAGAAAGACATTCTTTTTACCCACAAAGCGGGGCTGATGAGTAGGTAGTTTGTTGACTGTGGTATTCACATCCCACCTGTGTTTTAATTCAGGTTAGCATATATACCTTAGATTATCATTGCACTTTCTCCCCTACAGACCTTTTCCCACTGGCATATGCAAACCAAAGTTGTAGCTGGTTTTTAACTCATTTTTGTGCATTCCTGGAATTACAAAACACAATATATGTGTACAAGAGATAACACGGTGTGAAGCTGGATGAACGCAGCAGGCCAAGAAGGGTCTCAGTCCGAATTGTCAAGCTTTCCTGCTCCTCTGATGCTGCCTGGCCTGCTGTGTTCATTCAGCTTTACACCGTGTTGTCACAGATTCTCCAGCATCGGCAGTTCCTACTATATATGTGTGTAAGAGGTGTCTTTTTATTGAGAGAGAAAGATAGTTCCCTTGTAATTTCTTCCTGCTGCCACTCTCTCTCGCAGTTTGAAGCTTTCCTGGCACTTTACATTTGTGAGCTCTATGAGTCTCACACAGGAGTTTGCCAGGCCATGGTGAATTTGCATCCACAGCCTAAGTACCAGTAAATTTTGTTTTTCAAAATGCATTTTGGAACTATAAACTTAAAATGTTCACAATATTTCAGCGTTCTGATCTGCCATCATAACAGTTAACTGAGAGAGATTGATTATTGGGAAAGTTTGTGTGAGTGTGTGACCAAGAATTTTGACACCATTTGCCAGTTCATACAGCCGAAGGAAGACAAAATGTGACAAGTAAAATGAAATGTGAGGCTGGATGAACACAGCAGGCCAAGCAGCATCTCAGGAGCACAAAAGCTGACGTTTCGGGCCTAGACCCTTCATCAGAGAGGGGGATGGGGAGAGGGAACTGGAATAAATAGGGAGAGAGGGGGAGGCGGACCGAAGATGGAGAGTAAAGAAGATAGGTGGAGAGAGTGTAGGTGGGGAGGTAGGGAGGGGATAGGTCAGTCCAGGGAAGACGGACAGGTCAAGGAGGTGGGATGAGGTTAGTAGGTAGCTGAGGGTGCGGCTTGGGGTGGGAGGAAGGGATGGGTGAGAGGAAGAACCAGTTAGGGAGGCAGAGACAGGTTGGACTGGTTTTGGGATGCAGTGGGTGGGGGGGAAGAGCTGGGCTGGTTGTGTGGTGCAGTGGGGGGAGGGGATGAACTGGGCTGGTTTAGGGATGCAGTAGGAGAAGGGGAGATTTTGAAACTGGTGAAGTCCACATTGATACCATATGGCTGCAGGGTTCCCAGGCGGAATATGAGTTGCTGTTCCTGCAACCTTCGGGTGGCATCATTGTGGCACTGCAGGAGCCTCCTGGCATATGGTATCAATGTGGACTTCACCAGTTTCAAAATCTCCCCTTCTCCTACTGCATCCCTAAACCAGCCCAGTTCGTCCCCTCCCCCCACTGCACCACACAACCAGCCCAGCTCTTCCCCCCCACCCACTGCATCCCAAAACCAGTCCAACCTGTCTCTGCCTCCCTAACCGGTTCTTCCTCTCACCCATCCCTTCCTCCCACCCCAAGCCGCACCCCCAGCTACCTACTAACCTCATCCCACCTCCTTGACCTGTCCGTCTTCCCTGGACTGATCTATCCCCTCCCTACCTCCCCACCTACACTCTCTCCACCTATCTTCTTTACTCTCCATCTTCGGTCCGCCTCCCCCTCTCTCCCTATTTATTCCAGTTCCCTCTGCCCATCCCCCTCTCTGATGAAGGGTCTAGGCCTGAAACGTCAGCTTTTGTGCTCCTGAGATGCTGCTTGGCCTGCTGTGTTCATCCAGCCTCACATTTTATTATCTTGGAATTCTCCAGCATCTGCAGTTCCCATTATCTCTGACAAGTAAAATGAAGATTGTTTTTCTGTTAGAGGTAGCACTCAAAGTGTTGAAATATATCCACTGGGTCACTGGTATTACACTTACAGAGTTTTCAATGTTATCACTTTGAGCAGCAAGTGGAGAACACAGATGATTTCCCACAATAAGTCAAATGGTGAGTCACTGTAGACCATGATCTCTGTCTCCTAGGCCCAGATCAGTATGTAGCTATTCTTGACGAACAAGGGAGTCAAAGGTTATCTGTGGATGGGGCGTAGGGGGAAGGAATGTCGAGTTAAGACCACAACCAGATCGGCCATGGTCCTACTAAATGATGCAGGAATGAACATGAGGAACAAAGTGACCCTTCCATTCTTAATGTGCATGTTTGTATGTAGCAAGGCAAAGGTTTGGGAGCAGACAGCTACTAATGGAATACTTGTGGTAGAGGGAGGGATCTGTTTGGAACAAAACCTTAATTTTCAAATGAATGCAAGGAAGCTTAAAAAAAGGAAGGAAGTAAAAAGTCTTAAAGCTTTTGGGACCAGGAAATCCACAGTAGAAGTAAAAATTCTTAAGGGGAAATAGACAGATACTTGAAAAGAAAAAATGTTATGGCAAATAAAAATAGCAGAACAGAACTTAGGAGATTGCTCTTTCAAAGTGTTTGCACAGGTACAATGGGCCAGATGGCCTCTTTCAGGTATATAAAATTCTATCAATCCATATTTGAGTTCACACCCTTACCCTAAGAAAAAAAGAGATGTAACATGTACTGAAAAGTGAGCTCTTTATGATTATTATTTAACTGTTTACATTCAGTCAGTAATCATACATTCACATATCCTCTTGCAAAACTATTCAGCAAGAAAGTCAATTTCTTCCACATAACATATTTGCATTGAAATTTAAGATTTTTAAATACACAGTTAAACCGATTACTGAAAAAATAAACATATTTTGAGTTTTGACAAATTTATTTTATGCCCAAAATAACATTCATGAGTGTCTCTATCGTTAGGGCACAGGTTGATAAAAATTAAAACTCAACATAAATTTGTATGAACTTAAACGCGTAACTCTGGGATTGATCTGCTTTGTGGTTATAATTCATTGGTTGTACCAGCTTTGACATGAACAGGAAACAAACCAGATTTGTTTCAGCAACTCACCAAGACTCTTTTGATAGCACCTTCCGAACTCATGACCATCCAGAAAGGCAGCAGATGCATAGGAACACCACCATTTGCAAGTTCAACTTTCACGTTATATATTATCCTAACTATATTGCCATTCCTTCACTGTCACTGGGTTAAAGTATTTAAACTCTCTTCATAACAGCACAGCGGGTGCCCCTGTGCCCCAGGGATGGAACAACTCAAGAAAGGAACTCACTTTATTCTGATTTAGTAGAAAAATTCACAGGCTAATATTACCCAAAACGTGTGCAGTCAAAGTGGAGTTGAATGAATGCCTGTCGTTAGATTAGGCTTTTTCTACCAAGCAAGGCCTATTAGGAAGACAAAAGGGAAGGTTATTGGTCTGGTATTCTGAAGACTTGAACTGGAGAAACACAACTACAAACACAACCAAGCTAGGATGAAGAAATTTAAGCTCAGCTAATCAATGAATCTGGAATTAAATGCGAGTTTCATGAATATTGCACCTACTGTTAAGGAAGAAGTTCTGCTGCCCTTGCCCAGTCTTGCTTACTCCAGACCCACAGCAATGTGGTTGACTCTTAGCTGCCCCCTGAAATGGCCTAGTGAGCTACCCATGGGAAAATCCAACAAACCTTCAGTGTTGAGAGAGATAGTGGGAACGACCAATGCTGGGGAATCTGAGATAACAAGGTGTAGAGCTGGATGGAAATAGCAGGCCAAGCAGCTTCAGAGGAGCAGGAAAGCTGATGTTTCGGGTCTAGACCCTTCTTCAGAAATGGGGTAGGGGAAGGGGATTCTGAAATAAATAACGAGAGGGGGGAGGATGATAGAAGATGGATAAAGGAGCAGATAGGTGGAGGGGAGACAGACAGGTCAAAGAGGGGGAGATGGAGCCAGTAAAGGTTGATGTAGGTGGGGAGGGGATAGGTCAGTCCAGGGAAGACGGACAGGTCAAGGAGGTGGAATGAGGCTGGTAGGTAGGAGATGGGGGTGGGGCTTGAGGCGGGTGGAGTGGATAGTTGGGAGGAAGGGCAGGTTAGGGAGGGATGGATGAGTTGGGCTGGTTTTGGGATGTGATCGGGGTAGGGGAGATTTTGAAGCTTGTGAAGTCCACATTGAAACCATTGGGCTGCAGGATTCCCAAGCAGAATATGAGTTGCTGTTCATGCAACCTTTGGGTGGCATCATTGTGGCACTGTGGGAGGCCCAGGATGAACATGTCATCCAAAGAGTGGGAAGGGGGTTGAAATGGTTCACGAGGTGCAGTTGTTTGTCACAAACCAAGCATAGGTGTTCCACAAAGCGGCCCCCAAGGCTCCGCTTGGTTTCCTTGATGTAGAGGAGGCCACACCGGGACAGCGGATACAGTATACCACATTAGCAGATGTGCAGGTGCTTGATGTGGAAAGTCTTCTTGGGGCCTGGGATGGGGTTGAGGGGGGAGGTGTAGGGGCAGGTGTAGCACTTCCTGTGGTTGCAGGGAAAAATGCCTGGAGAGATAGGGCTGGAGGGGAGAGTGGAGCCGACAAAAGAGTCATGGAGAGAGTGGTCCCTCTGGAAAACAGATAAGGGAGGGGAGGAAAAAATGTCTTTGGTGGTGGGGACAGATTGCAGATGGCGGAAGTGCCAGAAGATGATGCATTGGATCCGGATGTTGATGGGGTGGTATGTGAGGACGAGTGGGATCCTGTTTTGATTGTTATTGCAGGGAGCGAGTGTGAAGGATGATTTGCAGGAAATGTGAGGGGCATGGTCGAGGGCATTTTTGATCACTGTGGAGGGGAAGTTGCGGTACTTGAAAAGCAAAGACGTCTGGGATGCTTCATCTAGGGAGTACATGTAGCAGAGTTGAAGGAATTGGGAATAGGGGATGACATTTTTGCAGGAAGGTGGGTGAAGGGAGGTGTATTCTAGGTAACTATGGGAGTCAATAGGCTTGATATGGATATCGGTTTCCAGATGGTTGTCAGAGATGGAAACAGAGAAGTCCAGGAAGGAGAGAGAGGTATCGGAGATGGTCTGGGTGATCTTAGGGTTGGGTTGGAAGGTGTTAATGAAGTGGATGAACTGTCTGAGCTCGTCATGGGAGCAAGGCGTGGCACCAATACAGTCATTGATATTATGGAGGAAGAGGTGGGGAATAGGGCCAGTGTAGCTTCAGAAGAGGGATTGTTCCACGTACCCTACAAGGAAGCAGGCATAGCTTGCGCCCACATAGGTGCCCATGACCACCCTCTTTGTCTGTAGGAAGTGGGAGGAATTGAAGGATAAGTTGTTAAGGGTGAGGATGAGTTTGGTTAAGCGGACAAGAGTGTCAGTGGAGGAGGACTGGTCGGGCCTGTGGGACAGGACGAAGCGGACGGCCTTTAGGCCCTCTGCATGGGGAATGCAAGTGTATGCGGATTGGACTTCCATGGAAAAGATGAGGTGTTGGGGACCAGGGAATTGGAAATTTTGGTGGAGGTGGGTGGGGGGGCGGTGGTGGGTGGGAGGGTGGTGTCACGTACATAGGCGGGGAGTTCCTGGACCATGGGGTCGAGATACTTGGAGATAAGTTCAATGGGACAAGAGCAGGTGGAGACAATGGGTCAACAAGGGCAGTCAGGTTTGTGGATTTTGGGGAGGAGATAGAAACGAGTGGTGCAGTGTTGGGGAATGATGAGGTTGGACGCTATGGGTGGGAGATCACCTGAAACTTTGGTGTTGCTGTTTTAAAAAGCTGTGACTCCCTAATAATACAAGAGCTGGACGAAAACCACAGGGATTCCGATAGTTCAGGATGGCAGTTCACCACCACCTTCTCAAAAGCATTTAAGTATGAGGTTGGCAAACACTGGCCTTGCAGCTGTTGGGAATGCAAATAAATTCCACAGTATCTTACATGTCTCAGAGCATTCCAACATAATGTATTTGTTCTGCAGATGGAGTCCCTGCTTATCACCTGCTCCCAGTTGCCTTGAAAAGATAGTCACGAGCCTCCTAATAGATGATAGTCTTTATTGGAGTCCTTTTCTGGTTCGCTTAAAAGATCATCATAAGCCACATCTACAGAATGGGAAGAACAAGAAGTCATAGTCCAGACCAAACAGTAGTGTTACATTCCCTGCTTTTCTCGGATATTAGTGAACATTTGGGTTATTATGCCAACTGGCAGCTTTCAATGTAGTTTTTTTTATGTTTCCAGCCCACAAATGACCAGATTTGTTGAGCTCTGTTTTACAACCTGTCCTGATGACATATAAACTCATGTCCTCTCATTGCCAGCCAAATTCTGGAAGCACTACATTACCATATCAAGGCTTTTTTAAAAATGTAGTCACTGTGCTTTGGAAGCAAACACAGCAAAGCTGGCACAAAATACAAAGTCTCACAGGCTGTAACTGAGAGAACTGACCTGATTAATTGTTTATTTAATCTTAGTTGTTGAGGGTCAAGTAAAATTTGGCGATGTGTTCTGGGATCCTTTGGAGGAGGATCAGGTAGCCTTTGGGGAAGGTGTCAGGGGTCATAGATCTTCTGGAGAGGGAGATGAGGTGGCTTTGGATTGTTAACTGTGGAGAAGACTGCATTTAAAATAAAAGTATTCATGAGTATATCTCTGGTCAAAGCAAGATTTATTGCCTATGCCTAAATGCCCTTGAAATGAAAGGTTTGCTAAGCCATTTCATAGGGGAGTTAAGAATCATCCATTATGCCCTGGATCCAAGGCCACACTTAGGCTAGGTAAGGACGGCACATTGTCTTTCCCTAAAGGATATCAGCAAATCAGATAGGTATTCACAGCAATATGTGTATGGTCCCTATTAGACTAGCATTTTAAGTCTAGAATTTTATTTATTTCAAATTCGCCATCTGCCAAGGTGGATTAGAAACTTATTTTCCCAGATAATGAATGTGGATCGCTACCCCAATGATATTGCCATTATACCACACTCTCCTCTAAAAGGTGAAAGGTAAAGTATAAAATATCACTAAATCCCTTGGAATTGTCCAACTTGTCAATATCTGTCAGGAAGTTCAAAGGTATTTCAAGCTCTGTCAGCAAATGTCGACCTATTAAGAATTGTCAAAAGCTGTCAACAAAGATATGGCCTTTCAAGAAGTGTCAGTATATCAAGTAATATCAAAAGCATGTCAAAACAGTCAAGATATTTCAAAATGTGCTCGATGATTTGAAGAATTTTTCTGAATGAAGTGGATTGTGTAATTACAGAGCTTTAAGTAAATGCCAGGTAAGTAGGCATGGTGGATACAAAGGAAAGAGTGGTGGGTAGGCAAGAAAAATAGCAGGAGAAAGCACAAAGTTGGCATGGACTATGGATGGGTTAGCAGAGGATGGCATGGTATTATGAGGGACTAAGGAAATACACAAAGGGAATTAGGTGATATGAATGAGGCATGAATACTGTGTGTAGATGCAGGAAAATGTGGGGCAAAGGTAATTTTTTTCTTAATTTTAGTACTTTGGTGATATTGCTGCAGCTCTGAGGAAGGCTTTCTGTGTGGCCCTCAGGTCTCAGTGATTAGCAGCCTCCTCAGCTCTTCACCAGTCACCTAACTCCCAAATCAACCTGAACTCCACCTCACCTTTACTCATAGACTGTGATGGGAAAATGCAGGTGGCCATTTTTAATTCTCACTTCAGTGCACCCAAACCAAACATTATAATCTTGGCTGAAATGACGTTCAGTGAATGATGAGATGTGGTTTTGAATTTGTAGCAGATGTGAGTCAGATACATAGAACGCAAAGTAGTTGCAAAGTAATTTGCAACTGTTATGGAGGGGGAGAGGCCGAACCCCTTTGATAGTTAACACAAGCCTCAACCTGTATGACATGAGCAGAAGTTTCCTTCTAATAATTAAACCCAGAACACCTAGAGAGGCTTGCCTTTCCCCTTGTAATCTACTAAAAGAGTGACTAAAAGAAAGGAAATCCCTCGCACCCATTAACCCTAACAATGGACAAATTAACAGAATTACTAACAAACCAACAATTCCCCCCCAGACTACTAACTCCCCCCTAACTGGCCTAGATTCTACTGGAACACTGTTCAAATAAACACAAGCCCCACTTATATAAACCCAATTAATAAGACAAAACTAAATTAAAACGCTTTCTCTCCAAGCTCGCAAAGACTATGTCATCTGTCAATCTTAATCACAAATGTTTTTCTGTAGCTGATTCTGCCATCTTGGATGTTTTTCACTTTAATTTCTTTGGTGAGCACTTTGAGCTAACATGCAGTGGTGCCTTTGATGTGTCTTTTCAGAGTGTTCAATAATTTTATGTGAAAGCCAAGTTTGTATCTCAGATGGTGAAGTTGGTTTCACTGTAGATGAAATTTGGCTCTCCCCTCAGATGGCAGTTGGCTCTCACCGATTTTCCAAATGCCTTCATCTTTATACACCTAATAACATAATAGTATTTCTTTCTTAGCATTGCTTCAATGTTGTCAACACCATCCATTTTTAGATTCAATTGGCCTTCTGTACTTGGTGCTTGGTTTAAATTAATTGACCAAATTCAAACTTGTTATTTTGGTTTAAAAAATAATGCTACTTAGCTTTTCAATGACACTGTTTCCATTTTGAAATATTTTCTCTGCTGGCACCTTCCAGCTGCAGGTCCCAGTCATGCATCTTAAAAAAATGTCTAAGCCAGAAAAGCACTATCTTTTAAAGGGATAATGTAACACCGCTTTGCCGCATTATAATTTGAAAACAAATTCTAACTTCTTCAAATTAATAACTATTCTACACAACGTTGTAACACTTCCCCACATCAGAAAAAAGATGAACCATCATTGTGAAAAGGTTCCTTTTTTTTCTAAATCTTAACACTGTTAACACAAGATACGGAGGTCAATAATCTAAAGTTACACATTTCATACTAATGCTGCTTACATACACTATTGGACCATGATGGTTCTTCCTTAACTACATGTTTTCTCTTAGGCATATGATAATGCGTCTGCAATAACAGTTTTAGGATCCGCAAAAGTATAATTTGTAAATTAAAAGCCTGTAATATAAGTTTCCAATGAAATAGTCCCAAATTTTTGTCCTAAAATCTTTTCAGAATAGCGAGAGTGTTGTGGACTGCATACACAACAACCGCTGAAACATTTTTTGTAATATAAACATTAAAATGTTGTAATGCTAATTCCAAATTCAATCATTCTTCTTCAGTGGTGATGTGTTTTCTCTAGTAAACATTGAATTTCTTAGAAAAATATCCGATGGCCTTTAAACTCTGTCATCATCCTCCTGCATCAACACAGCTCCGATTCCTACAGTGCTGGCATTAATAGTTACTTTAAAGGGTTTCAAGAAACTTGGAATGGCTAAAACTGGTATGGAGATCAATATAGCTTTTAAATTCTCAAATGCGTCTGTCCATCGAAATTTCACGTTCTTCTTTAGTAAATCTGTCAGCAGTGCAACCACCCTACTAAAATTCACCGCAAATGTCCGGTAGAATTTGCTTTGTCCCAAAAATTGAAGCACCTCTTTCTTTAAGGATGGTTTGGGAAATTCCTCAAGATCCTTCGTCTTCATGTTCCTCAGGATCATCCTTCCATGTCCGACGTTGTGACCCAATAAAGTCACTTCTGTCTTCGTGAAATCAGCTTTTGCTAAATTTATAACCAGTTTTGTGTCCCGTAGTCTTATTAAAAACTCTGCTAAATGCATCATGTGATTTTTCGACAGATGGCTAAAGATCATGGCATCAACTATTTGGACAATTAGTCAATCATGCTACAATTCTGTTCATTAGTCTTTGAAATGTAGCTGGTGCATTCTTCATGCCAAAGGGCATTACTTTAAGTTAATACAGCCTATTTGGGGTTACAAATGCAGAAACAGCTTTTGCTCTCTCCGACAATGGTATTTGCCAGTAACCACAGAGTTACTCCAACTTCATGGTGTAAGTGACTTGTCCAACACTTTCTGCGCAATCCTCCAGCCTTGGAATTGGGTATGGGTCTGATTTAGTTGATCTTGCGTTAATCCACGCCAAACCATTGAAAGCCATCTGGCTTCAGAACCAACACGATCAGTGAACTCCATTCACTTCGACTCGGTACGATGGTATCTCCTTGGAGTATTGCTTCCACTTCCTTTTGTACCTGTATGGCTTTAAGAGGATTAAGCTTGTTATTTTATTGAAGCACTCCCTCCTTCAGCCTCATGCATTATAGTAGTAGTCCTCCTCAGTTTATTCCCACATATGTCCTCATTTTGCTGCAACACACCTTTCAATTCAGCCCTGTCTTCCTCAGACAGATAGCTCACTATCCCAGAGGTTCCTCATTGTTTAACTTCTTTTGAGGCACATCAAAATCAAATGATTCATATTC
Source organism: Stegostoma tigrinum (assembly GCF_030684315.1). Taxonomy (NCBI): domain Eukaryota; kingdom Metazoa; phylum Chordata; class Chondrichthyes; order Orectolobiformes; family Stegostomatidae; genus Stegostoma; species Stegostoma tigrinum. Next base: position 51,201,954 of record NC_081369.1, read on the forward strand.
TGATTCCTCACTCTGAGGGGCAGCAACTAATACCTGTTTCTTCAGTTCCCTGGCCCTGTTACAGTGAAATTTCACCATAATTACATGACAAGTATGACGGGTACGGCAAAATTCAACCTCATCCTTATGCAATCCAGGCCAATAGAAATGTTAATGTATTTTAGCCTGACTCTTCCTCACTCCTAAATGACCTCCTACTGCTAAGTTGTGTGCTGCACTTAATTCTTCCTGTCTGTGTGCTACTCGCAACACAATCTGGTGCACTTCCGCCCATTTCTCCTTTGCACTTACCTGCTGAGATCTCCATTTTTGCCTTAGGATTTTATCCTTAAGGTACTAACATGTGGGAATACATTCTGATTCCTTTTCCAAGTAAGCTTTACGATATAGATCTTTTATTGTCTCGTCTTTTTGTTATAAATCCAGTAATCTTTCAGAACTAAGTACCTCTGCTTGATCCTCTACTTGCTTATGTTCTTCCTTTACCATTTTGTCAAACAGGGTGTCAGCTAACTGGACCTCAACTTCTTCATCCTTCTGTTTGGTTTTCCCCTCTTGCTTTAGTCTATGACTGTGGGATCTTGTCGCCACATAGATTGTAAAAATTCCAGGGTACTTTTCTTTTAACTCCTCAGTTCCCCTGGTTTTCCTTCAGCTTCTCCACTACAAGGGGTGTCACTCCCACTTTTGATCCTGCCAGTTATTTCTAAGAACAAACTGTATTCCTGGAATTGACACTCTTTCAATCACTCCCACTGTCACTTCCCCAGTCCTGATTGGACTTTCCAGCCTTATCTGGTACAGGGGAATGCTAAATTTCTGTCCATCTGTTCCACAGATTACTGCTCTCTTAGGTAACATTTCAGAAGTGTAAATACTTTTGTCTCTTGCTGTTAGAGACTGACCATCTCCTGTATCTCTCAATATTGTAACTTCTTTACCTCTCCCCCTTTTCTTCTTGAGTAAAAATCACCCACAGAGATGAAATTTTTGTAGAGATTGGGCAATGTCTCACTATCCAGCCCATGGCTGTGTGTGCACTGTCCTGCAGCTCCTTGACTTCTTTTGGGATTTCCATTACTAACTCAACTAATCCCATTGGTTTAGCATCTTTCACCACATTATTTTCCCCAGAGCATTTTGTATACTACCAGCAATGTGACTTTATCAATTCCACTGCATTACAATAAAAACACCTGAGGCCTCTTGCCTCCTTTTCACCCTCTTAGGATTCTTTTCTCACCTGTGGTCAACTGCTCCTAGTGTGACCTACTTTTTGATTTTGTTGAAGGATCTCCCTTTTTCCCAATTTCTATCCCTCAGGGAATGAAATTGCTGTTGGTAGCTAAATTTTGATGTATGGACGAATATATATTCATCTGCTATCTCAGCCATTCTTCTTACTTTGGTAACTTCTTGTTCTTCATAATGAGTTCTTATCATCTCTGGAAGTGAGTTTTAAAGCTTCTCCAGTAGAATAATCACTCTAAGATCCTCACATGTCTTTTCTATCTTTAATGCTCACATCCATCTATTGAAGTTGTTCTGTTTAATTCTATGAAATTCAATGTAAGTCTGACCTGGTTCCTTCTTTATGATTCTGAGCCATTTTCTATATGCTTCTGGTACCAATTCACAGGCAATCAAAATTGGCTGTTTAAAAACTTCATATTATATTGATACTCCATCTGGCAGTGCTGTGAACACCTCACAAACTTTGCACAGCAAACTTCATCTGAATTAACATTACCCACACAGTCTCTGGCCACTTCATCTGCCTAGCCAGTTTCTCAAATGAAATGAGAAGTATTTCTACACCTTTTTCATCAAAATTTGTCAATGTTTTGACACATTTGTATATATCCTTACCATGCCTAAAGCTGCGATGTATTTGCTCATCATCACTGCCCACACCAAGTCTACCTTCTACCTTCATCTCCATCCATTTAAATTGACTTTTTTGTTAAATTTCTAACTTCCAAAATTCAAACCCTACCTTTTTCTCTTTTTGTCTTTCCTTTGCTTGTAACCATATTTCAAATATGTTTCAGTTCCTTGTCTTTCCCTACTTCCCTAATTCATCTTTCATTTTCTTTATCTTCTAACACCAATTGTCTAATTTTCAATGTTTTTTCTAACTCCACTGCACTTATCTAATTCTCTGGTATTCCTAAATACTTGACCAACTCCACTGCAATTTCAGCTTTCCTCTTGGTCCTAGTTAAACCTAATTCTATCCTGTTTCCCAATTCCATAAATATATCCTTCCTCTGTCTTTAAAGCTTTCTTGGTAAATTTGGGAGGCATCTTCAAATCCCAGAACCTCTTTAGCAATGTTCAGAGCCATTTCCCTCACTTTTAATTTAACCTACCACAAATAACCAAAATTAAGCAGATTTTCTCACTTAAGTTCTACTTAAAGATCTAGGAAGCTCACCCCCAATTCTGTTTAAATCTGTCCAAATCTGTTCAGATCCTGTACACAAACTGCCCAGATCTCGGACTCAAAACGTCCAGTTCCCAGACGCAAGCTGTCCAAATCTGTCCAGATTCCAAACTTGATCAGTTCAAATCTGTCTAGATCTCACACGAGCCGCCAATTTGTTATGGAGGGGGAATGGCTGAACCCCTCTCAGAGTTAAAGCAAAACACAAGCCCTAACCTGTATGACAGGACCAGAGGTTCCCTTCAAATAATTACAGCTGGAACACACAAAGAAGATCACCTCTCCCCTCGTAATCTATTAAAAGAATGTTAAAAGAAAGAAAATCCCAATCCACTTTATAAATAACAAGAAACAATTTATTTGTTTAATCCTAACAATGAACAAATCAACAGAATTATTAACAAATCAACAATTCCCCCCAAGACTACTAACTGCTCCCTAACTGGCCTAAATTCTACTGGAATACTGTTCAAATAAACACAGACCCCACTTATATAAACCCAATTAATAAGACAAAAATGAACTAAAGCATAATCGCTCCAAGTTTGTACAGTTTATGTCTTCTGTTGCTCTGACATCACAAACATCTTTCTGTTGCTGATTCTGCCATCTTGGATGTTTTTCTCTTTAATTTCTTTGGTGAGCACTTTGAGCTGAATGCAATGGTACCTTTGATGTGTCTTTTCAGAGAACTCAATAATTTTTTGTAAAAGCCAAGTTTGTGTCTCAGATTTCACTGCAGCTGAAGCTTGGCTCTCCACTCGGATGGCAGTTGGCTCTCCCCGATTTTCCAAATGTCCTCAACATTATACCCATAATGACACAATAGTATTTATTACTTAGGACAGGTTTGATGTTGTCATTGCCATCTGTTTTCAAATTCAATTGGCCTTCTACATCTGGTGCTAGGTTGATATTAATTGGTTCAATTCAAACTTGTCTTGATTTTAAAAAGTGCTGTTTTGCCTTTCAATGTAAATGTTTCCATTTTTGGGTACTTTCTGTACTGGCACCATCCAGCTGCGACTCCTAGACATATTTTTTTTTTAAAAAGCCTCTAAGAACATGAAGACACCATCTTTTTAAGGGACAATGCATTACGTTTCCACACTATCATTTTTACCAACAAACTCAAACTTTCTGCCTTCAAATTCATGACCATTCTTCATAAATTCATAACACTACTAATTGACTAACTGCTCTTTTGACCAAATGTGAAGTGATGGCATAGAGGTATTATCGCTGGACTGTTATTCCACAAAACCAAGTAAGGTTTTGAGGATCTGAGTTTGAATCCCACCATGGCAGATGGTGGAATGTGAACTGAATAAATTTTCTGGAATTAAGAATCTAATGATGATCATGAATTCATTGTCGATTGTTGGGAAAAACGCATGCGGTTCACTAATGCCCTTCAGGATGAAAGATCTAGGCTTGAAACATCAGCTTTTGTGCTCCTAAGATGCTGCTTGGCCTGCTGTGCTCATCCAGCTCCACACTTTATTGCCTTGGATTCTCCAGCATCTGCAGTTCCCATTATCTCAGAAACTGCCATCCATACCTGGTATGGCCTGTATGTGACTCCAGAACCCACAGTAATGCAGTTGACTCTTAACTGCCCTCTGGGAAATTAGGGATGGGCAATAAATGCTAGCTAGCCAGTAACGCCCTTATCCCGTGAATTAATAAAGGAAAAAAAAATAGTCAATAGAAACAGGCCATTTTGTCCAACCTGTCCATGCTGATATTTTCCTTGTACTTGAGCCTTCTCATGTTCTCCCTCATCTTACTTTCACAGCAAAGCTCTCTATTTACTTCTGACTCATGCGTTTAAATAGATTCTCTGGAAATACATCCACACTATTTGACTCAACCATTTCTTCAGGTAGTGAACTCAATACCATCATCAATCTGCGTAACATTTGTTCTGAATTCTCTATTTGATTCCTGATGATCATCAAGGTCTCTAGTTTTTGTCTTTGATACAAGGGGAAGCACTTCCGCTGAGTTTACTCTATGGAACTATTTCACAATCTTAAAGACCCCAATTAGATTACTTTCTCTTTCTCGAAAAGAGGCTAAGCTACTTACCCTTTTCTGACAGGTATTCCAGAGTTAAGTCATCATTTTTTGCAACTATCTCTTGAAAGCTACTAAAATAACATACCTAACTTGACAAAGTCATGTCAGGACAAACTTTGAATGGAGAAAATGGGAAGCGGGCTATACTGATATTTTAGCATGAGATTCAACCTGTTGGATTATAACCCGGTGTTGTCTGACTTATGACATAGTATGAGAAGACGTTCATGTTGAGTATGCTTAAAACAAAATTATTTTATCTAGCAGGAGTCAGTAAACCCATCATAAAATAAGCAATAACATTAATGCTCAGCTGAAGAAGTTGGCATACAATTGTATTAAATGAATTGCAATAACATCATTTAGACTGGAGACCTATTTTTATTGCAGCTTCACTGAATAGTATATTTTTAGATTAGATGAGACTAGATTCCCTACAGTGTGGAAATAGGCCCTTCGGCCCAACAACCCTTTGGAGTATCCCACCCAGACCCATCCACCTATAACCCGCACACCCCTGAATATTCAATGGATACTCCAATATTCGGAACTCTGATATTTAACTCCAGTTCTCCAGATCAATTAATTTTTTCAGAAATGGTTGTAAAACTGCATTTATATTTCATTACGTAGTCGTTTGAGATGTTGCATCAAACAAAATTAAAGAAAAATCACTTGGCACTGTCCCACTTACAGTGACGTCGTTCAACATTCTTGCTAAATTAAGATTATTTCTTTCAAAGAATGTAGATGAATCACTGGGAAGCAGTTAACCTAAAACTCGACTCTATTTGCTATGCTAAACAACATTAAAAGATCAAATGGATATTGTACTGTAAATTTAAGAAGCTTTGCACATCTTTGCAATTTACAAGAGATAAATGTTGCACAGACTGTTCAAGAAAACTCTTCATTGTTACCATTTAACTTTATTATTGATATAAAATATGCCATTTTCACTATCTGTGAAGGCAGCAATTTTTAATAAAATCATTCAAAGATATATAATGGAGAATTTATTGGTGGGCATTAATGCTTTGACTATGCTATTTTTACAGATAGTACATGTAGTATTCTATTTCAATAGTCATAAGTAATCTATAGTCCTAATAAATATATTTAATATGGTTTCTTTTAAATATGTGAACAATAGTTTATGTGAGGTTTTGCTCTTTATACAATATCACAGAGACTGCAAAAAATTGAATAGTATGGAAATTCCACTTTCTTTATACTTTAGTGATAAACAAATATCTCCTTCTGTATAATCTTAGCCATCCTTACAATATTTTGTGGTCAGGTTTGGCTGCCTGACAAAATCGTAGATAAGAATATTTATCTGTTGGCCATTTACAGTTCTTTTATTTGCAGATCTTGCTGTTGTTCATTCTTGCAGTAATTTTTGGCATTCGGGCCAAAGAATTAAGAGTTAATTCACGGAACCACCAGGTTAGTAAATCTTACCTTATATGTGTGTCATTCTTCTCCTGCATGTACAGAATGTTCTCTATTTTAGAAAGGCCTCTTCTTTAACGGAATCCCTGGCTCCAGCTCTGTCATAATAAAAGATTGTCTTTCCATGAAAAGGCTTCTATTCATGCTTGTTTGTCAGGAAAGTAAGAAATTCAAATGGAAATTGTTGGCAATTGGATCGAGATAGACCTGGACATGCCAATTCCTCACTTGAAATAGATCTGATTGCCAACATTCATTCTGCACGCGAGACCCCACACAGCGCCAGAACCGTTCAGTTGCAGCACATTACGCATATAATTTAGTATCTTGACCATAGGCTTTTACTTCTCTGAGCATTTTGTTATTTAAAGTCCTTCAGAAAATTTAGCGACAGAAAAGTGGCTATAGCGAGCTTGTCTCTGTTCTAACAGCAGTAGAAAATATTTACTTTATATCTCATCTCATGACCTTTTATTTGAATGTTCAATGTAACACACTCTTGTTTATAATGGAGTAGGTAATTTTTCTTTTCTGCTCCGACTTTAACAAGGGTTACGTAAACAGAACAGCCACAGACATGATAAACACCTGTGCAAAAAAAAGAATTGTTTTAGATGAACAACTTCCAACGACCTGGAGTTCATTGGCAAGGGATCAACTGAAAATTGCTCCAGGATTTTGTATGGAAAGTATCACTGTTCAATTCAACATAATTTTAACATTGTCTTTGTTCTATGTTGATAGGATTCTTGGAGTATCACTTACCTGTTCAATGTCTTGTATGGCTGCATTCCTTGAGTTAAAAGATGGAACCTCTCACTTTTTTCTAACTTACACCAAAGCTTTTGCAGTAATATTAATATATTTTAAGGACCCTACCTAATTGAAGGCTGAGTTGGTATTTTAATATCTTCAATATGATTATTGATGGAGAACAAGCACTTCCCAGGCAAAGGAGTTGAAATAGAATGGGTGTTCTCGTCACTAAGGCCCACAATATTTCTTAATTCCATTAAAAAAAAGAAGATTAAACCCAAAATATATTTCTCCTCTCCATGAGTTGGTGCCTGAGACTTCAAATTCCTGATTTACTATTAGATTGGCACAAATTTACCTCACCCTTGGCATGGCCTACATTCTAGGCATGGTCTAACATTAAGTGAAGAGACAGGGGTAACAGGTATAGATCGAAGATCTTTCAGGCCTACAGCAGCAGATTAGACCTCAGTTGTCTGGACTGGTAATTAGAAGCACGTGATCAAATTTTTAAAAAAATCTCATTCATGGGATGTAGCTATCACTGGCTAGGCCAGCATTTATTTCCCATCCCTAATTGCCCAGAGGGTAGTTAAGCGTAGTTAAGGATAGTTAAGAGTCAACTACCTTGCAGTGAGTCTGGAGTCTCATGTAGGCCAGACCAGGTAAGGACAGCAGATTCCTTCCCGAAAGGACATTAGTGAACCAGGTGAGTTTTTCCTGATGATCAGAAATCAATTTGTGGTCATCTTTGGGCTAATAATTCCAGATTTCTTTTTTCATTGAATTCAAATTGCATTTGAACACCAGTCCCCAGAACATTATCTGGGTCTCTAGATTAACGGCCCAGTGATAATTCTACGAGGCCATCGCCACCCCTATGGGTTGAGGAGGTTGACAAACAATGAGTTACCATCAGCCCGTTCCCTGGGATTCACCTAGAATCCTATAGAATAATCTTCCAAAGGCAGTCCACAATACCATGCTGCTTAGATACCTCTGCAATTGATAGTCAGGTTGGAAAAAGAGTCAGGAGGCCAAGAATAGCTTTAGCCCTCAAGCCAATGAGTGAGCTCGGCTTCCACTTGATCAAGCTCCACCTTCCCCTCTGAAAAGCACTGAATTATCTGGGTAAGGTAAAAGAAATAATAATCCAGAATGATGAAACTCTGCATCTTTCTGACCTGGATAATTGAATCAGCCTGCCAGGGCAGATTGGTTCTATATGCCATTGTAATAGTATCATTACATGTTGGTTACAACATAACGTTACGATGGTAGTAAGGATTATGTTAGTGTCTCATAAAAATTTATAAATTTTGCAGGGAACGTCACTAATCAGGCACAACATAAAAAGAAACTTAGGATCAGTTTGTTAAAGGATTAAAAGTAAAATACTGCAGTTGCTGGAAATCTGAACCAGACATAGAAAACACTGGAGAAACTCAGCAGATCTAACGTCTGTGACAGTGAAACAGAGCTAACATTTGGAGTTCAGTGCAAGTTTTTCAGAACAGAGTTTATGCATTATTTGTGTCTATTGTAGTCAGAGGGTTATGTGACTTTTTTAAAAAATGCTACATCAGGGATTATCAACATTCTTTGCTCCATTTCCCAAACATAAATATTCTCATTTTTATTGTATCAGATGATCTGGTGATGTCTTTACACTTCCTGAACTACATCAAGTAATATTTTCTCTGCCAAATGGAATGTGAACTAGAACCACATTTAAGCAAATTCATTGATAAGGATGAACTGATGAGCAACAATGCTATCCACTAACGGATTTAGAGCAAGCTGGGCCAGCATCTGTTCAGGAATGGGACTGAGACTTATATGGATGAGCTGGAATGGAAATAACTGGACGTTGTGCAAAATCTGATGATTCTAGAGCTATTGGGACTGTGGAAGTATTGAGTCAGTGATGGCAACTGGCCAAGGTTATAAAATATAAGATATAAAACTGTAGAGTCTTCTTCAGTTTTTCCTGATGGTCTTCTGGGGAGCCAGGAGCCAGGGAGAAAATTTGAGACTGCTTTCCTCAGGGAATGAAGGGTGTAGGGTCAGTAATATAGTATACATAGTCTCTGTAAAGCACAGGTTTGATGGGCCAAATTAACTTTTCTCATTTCATGTTTTTACATAAAATTCACAGAGGACCATGTCTTTGTCATCAAACAAGTGACGCAAATAAGGCTTGGGGACCGCTTTGCAGAACACCGCCGCTCAGTTCGCAACAAACTACTGCACCTCCCAGTCGCAAACCATTTCCACTCCCCCTCCCATTCTTTAGATGACATGTCCATCCTGGGCCTCCTGCAGTGCCACAATGATGCCACCCGAAGGTTGCAGGAACAGCAACTTATATTCCGCCTGGGAACCCTGCAGCCTAATGGTATCAATGTGGACTTCACCAGTTTCAAAATCTCCCCTTCCCCAACTGCATCCCTAAACCAGCCCAGTTCGTCCCCTCCCCCCACCGCACCACACAACCAGCCCAGCTCCTCCACTCCACCCACTGCATCCCAAAACCAGCCCAACCTGTCTCCGCCTCCCTAACCTGTTCTTCCTCTCACCCATCCCTTCCTCCCACCCCAAGCCGCACCCCCATCTACCTACTAACCTCATCCCACCTCCTTGACCTGTCCGTCTTCCCTTGACTGACCTATCCCCTCCCTACCTCCCCACCTATACTCTCTCCACCTATCTTCTTTTCTCTCCATCTTCGGTCCGCCTCCCCCTCTCTCCCTATATATTCCAGAACCCTCACCCCATCCCCCTCTCTGATGAAGAGTCTAGGCCCGAAACGTCAGCTTTTGTGCTCCTGAGATGATGCTTGGCCTGCTGTGTTCATCCAGCCTCACATTTTGTTGACGCAAATAAGCAGCCACTTTTACATTCTGCCCCATTGGCTTTCATGGGAGAAATAAACAGGGACATTTGCAGTGGACTGATGATTCACAATCATAGAATTTAAATAATTACACAATTTCAAAATTAGCTCCAAAATGTGTCACTATAGATGGAATTGTAGTTTTGCTTCTGTTAGCCAAAGATTATAAATTATGAGCATAAAATTGAAAATGCCAACTCCTACTTTGGTGAAGAAAGTCAAATACAAAAATAATAATTTATTGTGTCTATCAACGGAAGTACTTTTGATATGGCAGAAAGTTTGGCAGCTTTTCAGGGTGCTTGCATTCTGTTAGTTACTGGAGTAAGTATCCAAGCCAGTTTTTTAAGTCTCTCAGAAAAATGTTCTGTGTAGGTTTGAATAAATGCTTTATAGGTCTTTTATATTTATTCAGAGCAACCTTCCCTAGTTGTAATCTGTGCATGTATTTCATTCTTTCCACACAATTTATAGAATAAGAAACAGGTGTTATTGTAACAAAAATGAAAAAAAAAATGATCAGCAAAGTAACAAAGAAAATTGGAAGAAGATATAATTCCAGTACTAAACAGGGCTTATGAGTTATAATGTGACATCTTCCTTCTCTGTTTCCTGCCATAAGATGCAGAACTTTAAATCAAAAGTTTGGAATCATTACTTCTTCATTTACCTGGTCTCCTCTCCTGTTCTTTTGGATCTGTGGATTTCACCAAGAGAGGTTTGACAGCAGCACTACTGATCCAGCTGGTTGGATCACAAAGAACATAGCTGCAAGGCTGGGTCTGAAGAAGGTGGTGGGAGAAAAAAACAAAAGGGAAAAAAAGACACTTGACTTCATTCTCATCAATCTGTCGGCTGCAGATGCATCCATCCATGACAATATTGGTAAAAGTAACCGCCACACAGGTCATTTGGAGACAATGTCCTGCCTTGACATTGAGAATACTCTCCATCATGTGTGCCGGTATCACCAAGCCAAATGAGACAGACTTCAAACAGAGCAACTCAAGACTGGACATCCATGAGACATTGTGAGCCATCAACAGCAGCAGAATTGTATTCCAACACATCTGAAAACTCTAGGCCTGTCATATCCCCCATTCAACCATTACCATCAAGTAAGGGGATCAACCCTGGTACAATGGAGCATAAAGGAGGGCATGCTAGAAGCAGCTTGAGGCATACCTAAAACTGAGGAGTCAACTTGTTCATTGTACCAGACATGACTACCTGCGTGCCAAACACCATATGTAGCAAATGATAGACAGAGTCAAGAGATCCCACTACAAATGGATCAAATCTGAGCTCTGTAGTCCTGTTCCATACAGTTGTGAATGAAAGTAGACAATAAAACAACTCACTGCAGGAGGAGCAACAGGTAGTAAGAACTGCCGAGGTTGGAGTAAGAGATAACACAGTGTGGAGCTAGAGGAACACAGCAGGAAAGTTGACATTTCGAGTCGGGATCCTTCTTCAGAAATGGGCATTTCTGAAGAAGGGTCTCGACCCAAAACATCAACGTTTCTGCTCCTCTGATGCTGCCTGGCCTGCTGTGTTCCTCTAGCTCCACACTGTGTTATCACTGGAGGTGGAAGCTACACAAATATCCCCATCCTCATGAGCCCAACACATCAATGCAAAAGATAAGGCTGAAGCATTCACAGCAATCTTCAGCTAGAAGTGCCCAGTGGATGATCTGATATGGCCTCCTCCAGTGGTCTCCAGCATCACAGATACCAGTCTTCAGCCAATTCGATTCAATTACATGATATCACGAAACAATTGGAGACACTGGATATTGCAAATTCTTTGGACCCTGACAATATTCCAACAACAACATTGAAGACTTATGCTCTAGAACGTGCTGCTCCCTAGTTAAGCCATTGCGGTACAATTACAACACTGGCATCTACTCGTCAATGTAGAAAACTGCCCAGCTATGTCCTCAACACAAAAAGCAGTTTAAATCCAACCTGGCTAATTACCTTCCCAAATAACAAAGTGTACAGCTGGATGAACACAGCAGGCCAAGCAGCATCAGAGGAGCAGGAAAGCTGACATTTCAGATCGAGGCCCTTCTTCAGAAGTGGGAAAGGGGAAGGGGATTCTGAAATAAAAAGAGAGACGGGAAAGGCGAATAGAAGATGGATAAAAGAGAAGATAGGTGAAAAGGAGATAGAAAGGTCAAAGAGGCGGGTATGGGGCCAGTGAAGGTAAATATAGGTGGATGTTAGGGAGAGGACAAGTCGGTCCAGAGAGGGCAGACGAGCCTCTCTGTGGGGGTGGGGCTTGAGTTGGGAGGAATGGTTAGGGAAGTGGGGATGAGCCGGGCTGGTTTTGGGATGCAGCCGGGGGAGGGGAGATTTTGAAGCTTGTGAAGTCCATATTGATACCCTTGAGCTGGAGGGTTCCCAAGGGAAATATGAGATGCTGTTCCTGCAGCTTTAGGGTGGCGTCATTGTGGCAATGCAGTAGGCCCAGGATGGACATGTCATCTGAGGAGTGGGAGGGGTAGTTGAAATGGCTCATGACAGGGAGGTGTAGTTGTTTGTTGCGAACTGAATGTAGGTGTTCTGCAAAATGGTCCCCAAGCCTCCGCTTGGATTCCCTGATGTAGAGGAGGCCACATCGGGAACAGCGAATACAGTATATCACATTAGCAGATGTACAGATGAACATTCGTTTGATGTGGAAGGTCTTCTTAGGGCCTGGGATGGGGGTGAGGGGGGAGGTATAGGGACAGGGTGTAGCACTTCCTACAGTTGCAGGGAAAAGTGCTGGGGATGGTGGGGATGGAGGGGAGTGTGGAATGAACAAGGGAGTCATGGAGAGAGTGGTCCCTCCGGAAAGCAGATAAGGGTGGGGAGGGAAAAATGTCCTTGGTAGTGTGGTCAGATTGCTGACGGCAGAAATGTCGGAGGATGATGCTATCTCTGCAACAATTTCCTTCCCATTAATCTACTCTTGATTTTTGTAAAGGGGTAGAAGGTGTCATCAGCAAAGCTATCGAGCAACACCTGCTCAGTAATAACCTGCTCAGTGTCGCCCAGCTTGGATTCTGCCAGGCTAACTCATCTCCTGACCACATTACAACCTTGGTTCATACACGGATAAAAGAGCTGAATTCCAGAGATGAGGTGAGAGTGACAGCCCTTTAAATCAAAGCCACCTTTTACTTAGTGTGACTAAGTCTTCAATATTCATGGTTATACAGCTTTAAAGAATATATAAAATGTGAATGGGAGATCTCCAGATCCTTTTACTCAGTTACTTAACAAAAGAGTGTCGCAACATTAAAACCCCTGTTAAAAATCAAACAATTGCTATTTTTAATGAATTATTTTGCTCTTATGGACTGTTGTCTTAATTTTTGACTTATGGTGGGTTTGCTGAATCCAGAAATGTGAGTGTTTTGAATGAACAAAATAATTGATGCGGAATCATATCAATCTAAATTTTGTTGATTTTTTTAAAATTAAAGTTTAGTTTGCGTAAGGTGTCCTGATGACATGATTGCTGTTTTCAATGTATAATGTGAAAATCCTGAAATTGTAACAAATTAACTGCAAGTTACACAAGGAAGATGCAGCCAGTGTTGTGGTGTATGGGTCAAGCCATATATAGATGTAACTTACGGTAGTAGTGAGAAGTTAGTAATTATTGAGAAACCTGCATGTAATATGAAATCAAGTGAATGTAACTTGTCTCACTTTCACTGTGGAACAAGAATCCCTAGATAGTTGGTCTGCCATCCTTAAAGTCAATGTTTGCTTGATCTTTCAACCCCGTTTCCTGTAAGTTGTCTCTCCCTCCCAGTTGGGTCTTTTGATTAAAACGATAAAAGTTTTTTTTTAACATTAACATCTTGGGTTAGTGGCTTTAACAAGGGAATGTTACTTAAGGGAACTATATAAAAAAGAGAAAAAAATAATAATTCCTGAATTCCACTTCTCTACAGTAACCAACATTTCATCATAAAACTGACTGTGAGGTCCCACATTACAGCTAGTATTAATCAGAGAGATCATTTACTAACATTTATCTGGATGGATTTATTGCAATTTTTCAACGTCATATCACCAAATACAAATTTGTTTCTGTTTGTTTTTCTTTAAACGTAGTTTCAGTGCTATGGCATGAGTAACTTGGTTTCACTTTTTGCTACATACAATTCACTTCAAAGTCATGCTGTTTTTATGTTGTTGACTTTCAATACATTGCATCAGAGTGATCAGTGTAATTCATCACCGGTCATGCTTTTCTTTTGTTATAGTTGATAGAATTATAATTAATCTCACAAGATGGGTCAAGTTCTTACCACATTTATGCCCTTAATGAATAGTTTGTTGTTAAAGTTAATCATTGAAAAAGTGAAACACATTTAATGGATTGACTGGTCCATTGAGCAAGGAAAGTCCAATACTGATGAGAGAAAATCATTGCTCCCAGAACCCCTAACATTCCTGTGTGAAGTGAGTTTCGACATTTTCAGTCCAATATCTAACAACGGTGATCCCAGACACAACATGTCACATGTTTTGGTATAATATTGATAGTTTACTTTTTTTGTTTTAATATTTGATTAATTCCAGACCAAAGCATACTGCAGCAATGAAACAGCGATGCTTCCAATGTTTCCGGATTTGAAATGCAGGTAAAACTCTCTGCATAAAGCACTGCACGCAAGAATGGGTCAGATGCAGAACAAACCAGGCAATGTGGCTTCAATCTTAGTAATAGTGGGACAGACATTAAAGCCAAATGCCTGAATAGGTAAAATTCGATTACAGAAGGGAAATTACCATCAAACTAAATTATGCATTGCATATGTTTGCCAAATGTGGCCACACACATCATCACACTCACGTAAGCAATGACGTTATCTGGAAGAATGTTATAGTAGTCTCGGCGAGCTGAATACTTTGAGAATCTTACCAAAATACAAGTGGCAACAGTGACTCTACACAGCAACAACACCTGCATTCAAAGGAGACGTGATATTCAAGCAAAGAACAGTTTTCTACCAACATGTAAGCTGAGTGCTAAACAGCACAAAGTGACAATTATTCCTGTCTCACCAGGAACAAGTCATGAAAAAGTAGTGAATCTTAGTTATGTTGTTATTTTAACTAAAAATAACTCATATTCATAACCTGGTGATTTAAAATAATTTATTAAAGTCATTTCCTCCCATTCTCCTCTGTCGTGAGTTATTCTTCTCATTTTAGAATCATTCAAGCTTTTCCTGAAAAACTACTCAAATACAGTAACTACTCCTTCTTTTCACTTTGACATATGCTTGACCGGTAACTATAATATTGTTAACTTTATGTCCAACGCTCCTCGATCATGCTTTAAAACAACAACAGCGCAACACTTTAGTAATAAATAGAGTAAAATTTGAGCTGATAGAGTGGATTCAAGAGCAAAGCAGAGGAAAGAGCCTTATCGACTTGGTTGTAGAGAAATTGATAAAATTGAATGCAGTCCACTATCAGAGCAATTTGTAAAGTTGAAATTGATATAATAGGAACAGACAGAAATTGTTCGAATGGACAGAAATGGATAGTCCAATGCTAGCTGGCTGAATGAAATTGTTTTATACACTCATGTCACAACTAAGCAACATTGCCCTTGAGTCCCCATCCAACACCAATCATCTCCTCTCCTGGAAGAACCCAAAGGGAATTTAGAAAGAAGAAAGAATTCTTAGAATTTCCGTTCTCTGAACCCCCTAAGACATGCAAAACACGTTCCAATCTTAGGGTACATTAGGCGATGTAACAGCTACCTTTTATACATCATGATATCAGCCTCAGCCAGGAATTTTTTTATACTTACAGTAATTGCGCATTGACAACACAAGCTGGTAGCATTGTTCCAATGGTTAATGACCCTCTGCAAAAAGAAATATTTCCTGGTATCTAAGCCAGTGCTGTGTTTACATATCTTCATTGCATGCTCCCTCATTAACGGCAGCCAAAAAGGTGTAATTGCTTCATTATTTTTCATATGTTAATCTAATCTCTTCTTGAGTGTGTGATTTTCTACAGTGTAAAGACCTGGCTTTCTAAGCTCCTAATGATAACTAAAGATTTTAAATTAGGCAATAATGCAGCAGTTCCCATCTGAGCCTCTACCACAGCTTCCATATCTCCCAACAATTGAGTGGAGCCAATGTGAGCACAGGATGATTGGTGACCTTGATGTCTATTTTCTATTTTAAATGAGCTATACTAATCTTGGTCATTATAATAGCGATGATTCAGAACTTTGAATAGCTAATTTTTTTTTTGCTTGTGATGTAGTTTCAATTTTTCTTCTCCTATCATCTTCCGATTACAATAGTTTTCAATCATTTAAAGGGCAAATCATTCATCTGGTTTTCTGCTGTTCCGTAATTAGCCACTAGGTAGTGGTGAAGAGTCATAACTCATCTTCTGATTTCTCTCCCATCACCAGTTGTGAAATTCCTGGCCTTTTTCCCAACACCTTCGCAACAAGTGTAGATTGCAAAGACATCATGCAAAGAATTCTGGGCCATGAGCCCACTTTCTGCCAACTCATGGTACGTTGCAGAGTGTTGCGAGTGAAGCACCAGCTAAAACCTCCCTACATCACTAACTATCTTAACATGCCTTGTGAAAATATTTGGAAAGTTGTAAGTACTATCGTTCACATTATCCAGTCACAGAAGTGGTTATGTAAGCATAATAATGCAAGTTTCTCACTTTTAATACCTTAAATAAAAATACAGGATGCTGGCACAAGAACACTGAGCTTCCTGTGAGCCTTTCAATGTATGTTCTCCCAAAAAAAACAGAGGTTGTCAGCACATGCACTTGTCAGTGTTGCAATTCAAGCAAACTCTTTATGTCTTGCAAAAATAGAATATTTCACACCAAAATGCCATTTTTAAAGCAATTTGCCCAATGTGATGAATGCATTTCGATGATAGTTTTATGGCTGATGATGAAACTCTACAGAAACAAACAGTTAGCAATTAACTTCCACAACTGATGAAGTTCTGTGAAGGAGCAGGAGGTGTGAGCTCAGTGCACCCAGCAAATTATTTCAAAGACCCAACATTTTACTGTTGTTTGCTTTAGGGCTCATTAATGAGAGCATGTTTGCATAAGATAAATATTTTTCAAATTAATTGCGGAAAAGCCCAGCAGTGCCTTGAAAATTTGCAGCTGATCAGAAAGGTTTACAAAAGATAAATCACAGGTGATGAGATGATTTTGTTTGGAAGTAGTAGATATACTGTACAGACTTTCAGAAGGCATTTCATAAATTCCCTTTCAATAGATCCTTAGTTGAAGAAGAATCACATGGAATTGACCTGCTTGGGAAATTTCTTGACCAAAAGGAAACACAGTAGGGGTAATGGGCATCTACAGTAATTAGCAGGATGTGCCTTAAAGGATGAACTAAAGTGCAGCATTTTTAACTTTACCAGTCAGATAAAGATAAAGGCAAGATTGTGAGCAGTGTATATGGTAGCATAAAATTATTGTCTTGATGCTACCTCCTTCAAAGTAATTAGAGAAGAATCAGTAAAGCCGATTAAAGAAATATTTATTACTTTGTACTCTGAAAACAATGGATGGGTGATTTGTTGAAACTTCAACAAATATGCTGAAAATAACTGTAATATTTTGAGTGCTGTGAGAGTGCTGAGAAAAGTTTATATTTAACGGCATGGTGGCTCAGTGGTGAGCACTGCAGCCTCACAGCACCAGGGACCAGGGTTCGATTCCAGCCTTGGGCAACAGTCTGTGCAGTGTTTGCATATTCTCCCGCCGTGGGTTTCCTCCAGGTGGTCCGGTTTCCTCCCACAGTCCAAAGATGTGCAGGCTAGGTGGATCAGCCATGCTAAATTGCCTGTAGTGTTCAGGGGTGTGTGGGTTATAGGGGAATGGGTTTGGGTGGGATGCTCCAAACAGCGGTCTGGACCTTTTGGGCCGAAGGGCCTGTTTCCATATGGTAGGGAATCTAAACTTAACATAATTTTTATTATGTTTTGGTTGTAACTTTGACATTGTTTTGTTTTATCTTTTGACTCATAATAACTTTCCAAACACAAAAGGAAATTGGACCTTGCAGCATGTGACCCAACTTCAAACTTTCACACAATGCATGGCAAATTACATTCTCCCAGGATTTCAGAGGGGGAAGAGGTGGAAATCTGAAGTGAAGAAAGGCTGACAAAAGTTATATTCAATGCGTTTCTAAGAGCTTGTCAGAGGCTGTAAACAAAGCAACAAGGTGAAGTTGTTTTGATACAAAAAAATGATAATATGAGAAATGTATTAGCAACAGACTCTATATTTATTGGAAAGTCCTCCACAAAGATATACCTGAGAAATGTAAATCTTGCTACGAAAATTAGCAGTGAGGTATTCAGTTGTGTTTGGGTCTGAGTGTATGGATATATTAGGTGAACTCTCACAGAGAAGTGACTCTGAAGCCTAGCAACATGAGGACAGGAAAATGAAAGTTGTGAACCTTTCAATATTTCATCCTCAACATAATACCTAAATTTCCCAGCCTGATGCTGAGAGGTACCATGAATTTGACTAACACACAATCATTGTTTTCATTTCCTCTTATGCTGAAGAATTAATTCAAGGATTGGTTTTGGAAACCATTGCGGGAAAACAAATTCGCATCAATGAAGTTTGGGACCTGAGGGATCATCAGGTATTGGCTTCACTAAGAGGCAAGACAAGTCAACTCAGTTAGAGACTAGCAGGAGTCAAGATGGGGAAAAAGTCCATTGGTGATGAGAGGGATGTAGGATGGAGGGACATAACATACCTTGAAGTCAGACCCAGAAGATCTCAGGTTTTAAAATGAGAAAACTAATTTCACTTAAGCATGACAAACAGATGTGATAAATAGATATATTGGAAATTCATTGGCATTACAGGAAGTAAATACCATACTCAGTTGGAACACAGACATAAAATACAATATATATGCAAAAGGCATGAGATATTAGATAGATTTATACAATGTAAAACATTGCGCTGATCAGATATAAGACATCTAGATATTCTGTAAACTAGATCTAAAACTATCGAGCCATTCAAGGAAATGTATGAGCACAAATAGGTGCTTTATGAGGTCACCTTGGAGACTTTCGGCAATAATTTTATATTTTAGTGGCAGAAAGGCATGCAACAATTTTTGAATTACTGCAGACAAAGATAACTTTTCAACAGAAAAGTTCCAATTAATAGCCGAGCAGATGTTACATCAAGATTTCATATTTTAAGATATTTATTGTAACAAACAAAATACAAATACTATTAGCTAAACATTATTTTTGGAGCCAGCTTGTACTTTATATTACGAAATAGGATTTTTTGAAATGTCAGGTTGTTGTTCGCCAGCAAGTATGTGATATACTGTCTTTATGTAGATATTTGACTCTAATATGATTTTTAGCTTCGTTTACTTCTAATCTTTTACTTCCACAGGCTTGAAGCTTTTGGCTCCAGAGTTATCATACAAGGTATATGTTTTTCAGATGACTCCTCATTCAATCTAAAGCCTGGCAAATCTTCCGAAAATAAGACGCTTTTATGCCACGATAAAATAAAATGACTGTCAGAGGTCTTCCAACTTTCCAAATCTTCCAACATTAGTTTAATTCTGTACAAATTTAGTCTTTCCAATCTGCGTGGAGTACCAACTCACATTTTAACAGCACCTAGCAGATCTCTCTCTCTTGAATCTTGGTAAACTAGCTATATCAGTGAGTTTCAGGGAAATCTTGGTAACCCTTCTTCACTCAATGCCAATCCCCAGGGATTGCATGGGCCTTAATCCAGGTTGAAAAAGTCATTCAGTTTTTCTTGAAACACAAAACTTCCTGTTATCTTGGAATTAAATGGACAGTTTAAAGCATAGCTGTTTACAACCTAAGATCTTCAACATTTATCTTTGCTGAATTTGCAGAGTCACAATCAATGCACTGTAGGTGGATTGATATTAAGCTGCTGCATCTCTCTCTAACCGTAAACTTCTTGCATGTTCTTCCTAGTGAAGCGATCTAGGCTCCCTTTAATCTTGAGTAATCAAACCACCCAAGTTTGCCGTCCTGCAGACTTCAGAGCTGGTCATATGACCCCATTTATTTTCCCATCAGCAGAGACATTGTCCCAAGCCATAACAATCTTATGAACCTCATAATTGTAACATAATAAACTGGGTATAGTGGACCAATCAAGACTTCGAATGCTGGTGGTATAACTACAGTGTATGCTTTTCCAAATAATTGTGGCTGTCAGTTCAACAAGGTCATCAATGTAAAATGTTCAACTCTCTTTCTCTTTGTGTCTCTAGGCACAGATGCTGTCAGGCCTGCCACATTTTGTTTTGTTTTTGTTTTGGAATTCCAGAATATGCAGATTAGTATAAGCTGGCTACAAAAATGTTTTGTCAATAATGCTTATTGTCTATTTATTACTGTAAATATCTTAACATGTTAAGTTTTGATGTGTCACATGTCTGGCAATCGAGTAGAACGTTGACTTCCTGTTGAAAAGTTATTATTGTCTGTAGTAATCAAAAAAAAGTGCAACTTTACTTTTATGCCGCAAAAATATAAAAGCTTTGCCAAAGGAAATTGCACACTTGTTTCCCTTGTAGAAGTCATTAAAGCCAACAGAAGACATTTTTAATCAATTTGTTGAGCGATGTTATTACACAATCCTGGACTCAGTGGGGCCTGAACCCACCTTGAGCTGTTCTGAGGAAGGGTCACCAGATCCAAAATGTTAACTCTGTTTTTTTTCCTTCACAGATGCTGCCAGATCTGCTGGGCTTTTCCACCAACTTTGTCTTGGTATTTGTTCCTGAATTACAGCGTCTGAAGTTCTTTCAGTTTTTATCTAATTAATGCTCTTCATCTGTGTATACTTAATCCACACACTCATTGCTCATGCCTAACACTTCAATGCTCCATTTCATGCTCTAACCAATGCAGTCAGAATCACAATCCACCTCTCACAGATATCTACATGCTTTCAGCTAGTTACCATAGCCAGCTCATTAACTAAATACATTAAAATGCACTAGTGAGGAATGTTCACACATAATACCAGCAGCCACAGAAAACTAGCTGGAATGTGCATACCTGGATGTAAGGATAGAAAGTACTACAACCACATTTATAGATGACACTAAACTAGGTGAGAAATCAAGTTGCAATGAAGAAATAAGAAATTTACCAATAGATATGGATAAATAAGGTGAATGAGCCAAAATTTGACCAATGAACTTTAATGTGGGTAAGTGTAAGCTCATCCATTTGGTCAGAAGAATAGAAAAGCAACTTATTATCCAGATAGAAGGCCTTTGATCCTTCTATCAGGAGGCTGCTAGATAGGCTAAGAGCCCATGGTGATAATGGAAAGGTACTGGCATGGATAGAAGATTGGCTGACTGTCAGAAGGCAGAAGATGTCGATAAAAGGGTGTTTTTCAGGATGGCAGACTATCATGGTAGTGAAGTTCAGCAGTGGTCAGTGTTAGGGCCACAACTAACTGTGTTATCCTTTAACATGCTGAACAAAGGAACTGAGCGCATTGTTGCCCAGTATGCAGATGACACAAAGATAAATGAAGCGACAGTAGTGATGAGGAGGTGAGATGGTTGCAGAAGGACTTAGACAGGCTAGTAGGAGAATAAGCAAAAAAGTGGCAGGTGGATTTTCTATTGAGGGAAAGTGTAAGGTTATGCAGTTTAGGAGGAATAATAGAGGTGTAGACTATTTTCTAAATGGAAAAAGGCTTTAGAAATTTGATGCACAAAGGGACTTGAGGATTCTTTTAAGGTTCAGGTTAACATGCAGGTTCAGTTGGCAGTTAGGAAGGCAAATGCAGAGTTGGCGTTCGTTTCAAGAGGGTTAGAACACAAGAACAGGGATATACTGCTGAGTGTATAAAAGGCTCTGGTCAGACTGCATTTGCAATTTTGTGAGCAGTTTGGGATCAGTGTCCAAGGATGAATGTGTTGGCTTTGCAGGTGGTCCAGAGGGGTTTACAAGAATAATTCTCCAGATGAAAGACCGTCATATGAGGACTCTGAGTCTGTACTCGATGGAGTTTAGATGGATGAGGGAGGCTGTTGTTGAAACTTGGAGAATACTGAGAGACCTGGATAGAATAGACATCTAGAACATTTTCCTACTATTAGGAAATGCGAGGACCTGAGGGCACAGCCTCAAAGTGAAGGAATTATCCTTTAGAACTTTGTGAGGGG
The DNA here is from genome assembly GCF_030684315.1 of Stegostoma tigrinum. NCBI lineage: Eukaryota > Metazoa > Chordata > Chondrichthyes > Orectolobiformes > Stegostomatidae > Stegostoma > Stegostoma tigrinum. Next base: position 51,223,865 of record NC_081369.1, read on the forward strand.
TAGGTCATGCCTTACAAACCTTATCGAGTTTTTTGAGGATGTGACTAGTAAGGTTGATGAGGGTCAAGCTGTGGATGTGGTGTATATGGACTTCAGTAAGGCATTTGATAAGGTTCCCCATGGAAGGCTCATTCAGAAGGTCAGGAGGAATGGGATACAGGGGAACTTAGCTGCTTGGATACAGAATTGGCTGGCCAACAGAAGACAGCGAGTGGTAGTAGAAGGAAAATATTCTGCCTGGAAGTCAGTGGTGAGTGGGGTTCCACAGGGCTCTGTCCTTGGGCCTCTACTGTTTGTAATTTTTATTAATGACTTGGACGAGGGAATTGAAGGATGGGTCAGCAAGTTTGCAGACGACACAAAGGTCGGAGGTGTCATTGACAGTGTAGAGGGCTGTTGTAGGCTGCAGCGGGACATTGACAGGATGCAGAGATGGGCTGAGAGGTGGCAGATGGAGTTCAACCTGGATAAATGCGAGGTGATGCATTTTGGAAGGTCGAATTTGAAAGCTGAGTACAGGATTAAGGATAGGATTCTTGGCAGCGTGGAGGAACAGAGGGATCTTGGTGTGCAGATACATAGATCCCTTAAAATGGCCACCCAAGTGGACAGGGTTGTTAAGAAAGCATATGGTGTTTTGGCTTTCATTTACAGGGGGATTGAGTTTAAGAGTCGTGAGATCTTGTTGCAGCTCTATAAAACTTTGGTTAGACCGCACTTGGAATACTGCGTCCAGTTCTGGGCGCCCTATTATAGGAAAGATGTGGATGCTTTGGAGAGGGTTCAGAGGAGGTTTACCAGGATGCTGCCTGGACTGGAGGGCTTATCTTATGAAGAGAGGTTGACTGAGCTCGGTCTCTTTTCATTGGAGAAAAGGAGGAGGAGAGGGGACCTAATTGAGGTATACAAGATAATGAGAGGCATAGATAGAGTCGATAGCCAGAGACTATTTCCCAGGGCAGAAATGGCTAGCACGAGGGGTCATAGTTTTAAGCTGGTTGGTGGAAAGTATAGAGGGGATGTCAGAGGCAGGTTCTTTACGCAGAGAGTTGTGAGAGCATGGAATGCGTTGCCAGCAGCAGTTGTGGAAGCAAGGTCATTGGGGTCATTTAAGAGACTGCTGGACATGCATATGGTCACAGAAATTTGAGGGTGCATCCATGAGGATCAATGGTCGGCACAACATTGTGGGCTGAAGGGCCTGTTCTGTGCTGTACTGTTCTATGTTCTATGTTCTATGTTCTAACTGAGATGAAAGGAATTTCTCCGAAGGTCATGAATCTGTGGCACTAATCGCCACAGAAAGCGGTGAAGGCCAAGACATTGAGTATATTTAAGATAAGTTCTTGATTATTAAGGAGATCAAAGGTTACTGGGAGAAGGCTGGAGAAACATATCAGCCATGGTCAAATGGCAAAGCAGACTCAATGGGCCAGTTCTGCCCCTGTAACTTATAGTCTTATGTTTTAAATCATAGAATCCCTAAAGTGTGGCACAGGCTTTTCACCCCAACAAGCCCACACCAACCCTCAGAGCATCCCACCCAGACCCATCTCCTCATAACCCACAGAATCTACACATCCCTGAACACTATGGGCAATTTAGCATGGCCAATCCACCTAGCCTGCACATCTTTGGACTGTGGGAGGAAACCAGAGCACCTGGAGAAAACCCGCACAGACACGGGAGAACATGCAAACTCCACACACACAGTCACCTGAGCGTGGAATCAAACCCTTGTCCCTGGCACTGTGAGGCAGCAGCGCTAACCACTGAGGCTCTGTGTCATCCACAGTCTAAATTTCAGAATGTTTTGCTGCAGAGGGGTCAGGGTGTCCTCATGCATGAAACACAGAAAACCAGCATGCATGTACATCTGGTACTAAGGAAGGAAAATGGAGTTTTGGCCTTTTTTGCTATAGGAATAGGGTATAAAATTAGGGAAGTGTTGCAGCAACTGTAGTGAGACTGGACCTGGATCATTTCATACAATGTTGGTCTCCTTAGTTGAGGAGGATTGGAGTTGCATTGGAGGCAGTTCAGAGGAGCTTCAATAGATTGACTCCAGAGAAAAGGGGTTTGTCTTATGAAAAAAGATTCAACAGTTTAGATAATAAAATGTGAGGCTGGATGAACACAGCAGGCCAAGCAGCATCTCAGGAGCACAAAAGCTGACGTTTCGGGCCTGGACCCTTCATCAGAGAGGGGGATGGGGAGAGGGAACTGGAATAAATAGGGAGAGAGGGGGAGGCGGACCGAAGATGGGGAGTAAAGAAGATAGGTGGAGAGAGTATAGGTGGGGAGGTAGGGAGGGGATAGGTCAGTCCAGGGAAGACAGACAGGTCAAGGAGGTGGGATGAGGTTAGTAGGTAGATGGGGGTGCGGCTTGGGGTGGGAGGAAGGGATGTGTGAGAGGAAGAACCGGTTAGGGGGGCAGAGACAGGCTGGACTGGTTTTGGGATGCAGTGGGTGGGGGGGGAAGAGCTGGGCTGGTTGTGTGGTGCAGTGGGGGGAGGGGACGAACTGGGCTGGTTTAGGGATGCAGTAGGGGAAGGGGAGATTTTGAAACTGGTGAAGTCCACATTGATACCATATGGCTGCAGGGTTCCCAGGCGGAATATGAGTTGCTGTTCCTGCAACCTTCGGGTGGCATCATTGTGGCACTGCAGGAGGCCCATGGTGGACATGTCATCTAGAGAATGGGAGGGGGAGTGGAAATGGTTTGCGACTGGGAGGTTCAGTTGTTTGTTGCGAACTGAGCGGAGGTGTTCTGCAAAGCGGTCTTCAAACCTCCGCTTGGTTTCCCCAATGTGAGGAAGCCGCACCGGGTACAGTGGATGCAGTATACCACATTGGCAGATGTGCAGGTGAACCTCTGCTTAATGTGGAAAGTCATCTTGGGGCCTGGGATAGGGGTGAGGGAGGAGGTGTGGGGGCAAGTGTAGCATTTCCTGCGGTTGCAGGGGAAGGTGCCGGGTGTGGTGGGGTTGGAGGGCAGTGTGGAGCGAACAAGGGAGTCACGGAGAGAGTGGTCTCTCCGGAATTCTCAGGCACCTGCAGTTCCCATTATCTCTTCAACAGTTTAGGCCTTTTTTCTCTAAGGTTTAGATCAATGAGATGTGATTTAATTGAGGTAAATAAGACAACAAGGGGGAGGGGAGGGGTTGACAACGTATATGTATGTAGAATGTTTCCTGATGTAGGACAATCTAGAACGAAATGCCATAGTTTTAGGATAAGGAATACCAATTTAAAACAGAGATAAGGAGAAATTACTCCTTTCAAAGGATCAAGAATCTGTGGAATTCAATATCCTGCAGTAAAGTCGATGCCAGGACATTGAGTAAACTTCAGGAGGAAGTGGACATATTTTTAATTAGTAATAGAGTTATGGAGAGAAAACAAAGGGAAGTTGAGACTGAGATGAGATCAGCCATGATCGTATCAAATGATGGATCAGTCTCGAGGGGCTGAATTGCTCACTCCTGCTCTTAGTTCTTATATTTTTACAGCTGAAAGGCAAGCGAGGGAAACCAGGAAACATTAGGCAAGCTAACAAAACTTGCTGGGAAAGCACAGCTGGTCTGGCAGCATCTGTGAAGGAGAAAACGGAGTTAATGTTTCGTGTCTGGTGACACTTCCTCAGGCAAGTTAAACATCGGTTATTATTGAAAATTTTTTGGAAACTGTAAAAGTATTCAGTTGACCAAAGACAGAAATGCATTTGTACAGGAAGGGTGAACAAGCTTAAGAGGGAATTTTTTTTATGCCAAGCATTCATCAAAGAATGGTCAGGGGAATTTTTATAATCATCACTGGTATGGGCCTTCAGTTAACATTTGACAAAGCCCCTTATAGAAATCTGTTAGCTCAGATGAAACTGAAGGATTTGAGGACAAATCCTTGATCTAGTTCAGAAATTAGCTGGTGGCAGTGGGCAGAGAGTTGGAATCTTGAGCAGGATGGAAGTAGAGATAAAGCAAAAGGATCTGTGTTGGGGCCTTGACTATTCTGTTATGATCCTAGTAGATGTAATAAGTGGACAAGTCAAATTTCAGGCTGAAATCTAGTTTGATAGAGATCATCGATTTTTATTTAATGAGAGGGCCTTTCACTGAAACACATGTCCACAATGCTGAAGATTTGTTTTTACAATAAACAGAAAACAACTATGCAAAACAAGAAGATAAATTAGTGCAAACTAAGCTATTTACATACAACATAGTTCAACAAATTTCAAAGCACATGGCAAAATAAAGTCCCAATAACAAAGGTGTGGAGCTGGATGAACACAGCAGACCAAGCAGCATCTTAGGAACACAAAAGCTGACGTTTCGGGCCTAGACCCTTCATCAGAAAAGAGAGGTGGGGAGAGGGTTCTAAAATAAATAGGGAGAGAGGGGGAAGCGGATCGAAGATGGATAGAGGAGAAGATAGATGGAGAGGAGACAGTGATAATGGGAACTGCAGATGCTGGAGAATCCAAGACAACAGAGTGGAGCTGGATGAATACAGCAGGCCGAGCAGCATCTCAGGAGCACAAAAGCTGATGTTTCAGGCCTAGACTTCATCAGAGAGGGGGATGGGGAGATGGAACTGGAATAAATAGGGAGAGAGGGGGAGGCGGACCGAAGATGAAGAGAAAAGAAGATAGGTATTACAAGAGAGTTGCAGTGGGAGAGAGATTCCCTGAGGTTGGTCCTGAGGGATGAGGGTAACTTCTTCAGGTTGGACATCCCTGGAAGAGGCTTCACAGTGAGGTTAAAATTGTATCGGTGATAATGGGAACTGCAGATGCTGGAGACTCCGGATGAACCTCAGGGAATCTCTCTCTCACTGCAACTCTCTTGTAATACCTACCTTCTTTTCTCTCCATCTTCGGTCTGCCTCCCCTCTCTCCCTATTTATTCCTGTTCCCTCTCCCCATCCCCCTCTCTGATGAAGGGTCTAGGCCCAAAACATCAGCTTTTGTGCTCCTGAGATGCTGCTTGGCCTGCTGCGTTCATCCAGCTCCACACTTTGTTGTCTTGGAGAGGAGACAGACAAGTTAAAGGGGCAGGGATGGAGCCTGTAAAGGTGAGTATAAGTGGTCCCCATCCCCTTTTCTGATGAAGGGCCCAGGCCCGAATCGTCAGCTTCTGTGCTCCTAAGATGCTGCTTTGCCTGCTGTGTTCATCTAGCTCCACACTTTGTTATCTCGGATTCTTCAGCATCTGCAGTTCCCATTATCTCTGATGCAAAATAAAGCCCTCTCTACTTCCCTCACCGCCACTTTACAATCCTCCAATACCAGAGAGAGTTCCCTTATCTATCACATCTATAGATTTCACTTAACAGTTTCTTTCAATTCCCGGTCTTGATAATAAGATGTGTTTTCCTTGATTATTCACACCTTTTTAGCTACAAGTAACCCTCTTCAGGCTTAGAACATAGAACATAGAACATAGAACAGTACAGCACAGAACAGGCCCTTCAGCCCACAATGTTGTGCCAACCATTGATCCTCATGTATGCACCCTCAAATCTCTGTGACCATATCCATGTCCAGCAGTCTCTTAAATGTCCCCAATGACCTTGCTTCCACAACTGCTGCTGGCAACGCATTCCATGCTCTCACAACTCTCTGTGTAAAGAACCCGCCTCTGACATCCCCTCTATACTTCCCTCCAACCAGCTTAAAACTATGACCCCTCGTGTTGGCCTTTTCTGCCCTGGGAAATAGTCTCTGGCTATCAACTCTATCTATGCCTCTCATTATCTTGTATATCTCAATTAGGTCCCCTCTCCTCCTCCTTTTCTCCAATGAAAAAAGTCTGAGCTCAGTCAATCTCTCTTCATAAGATAAGCCCTCCAGTCCAGGCAGCATCCTGGTAAACCTGCTCTGAACCTTCTCCAAAGCATCCACATCTCTCCTAATATGGGGCGACCAGAACTGGATGCAATAATCCAAGTGCGGTCTAGCCAAAGTTTTATAGAGCTGCAACAAGATCTCACGACTCTTAAACTCAATCCCCCTGTTAATGAAAGCCAAAACACCATATGCTTTCTTAACAACCCTGTCCACTTGGGTGGCCATTTTAAGGGATCTATGTATCTGCACACCAAGATCCCGCTGTTCCTCCACACTGCCAAGAATCCTATCCTTAATCCTGTACTCAGCTTTCAAATTCGACCTTCCAAAATGCATCACCTCGCATTTATCCAGGTTGAACTCCATCTGCCATCTCTCAGCCCATCTCTGCATCCTGTCAATGTCCCGCTGCAGCCTACAACAGCCCTCTATACTGCCAACGACACCTCCGACTTTTGTGTCATCTGCAAACTTGCTGACCCATCCTTCAATCCCCTCATCCAAGTCATTAATAAAAATTACAAACAATAGAGGCCCAAGGACAGAGCCCTGTGGAACCCCACTCACCACTGACTTCCAGGCAGAATATTTTTCTTCTACTACCACTCGCTGCCTTCTGTTGGCCAGCCAATTCTGTATCCAGAAGGCTAAGTTCCCCTGTATCCCATTCCTCCTGACCTTCTGAATGAGCCTACCATGGGGAACCTTATCAAATGCCTTGCTGAAGTCCATATACACCACATCCACAGCTGGACCCTCATCAACTTTTCTGGTCACATCCTCAAAGAACTCAATAAGGTTTCTGAGGCATGACCTGCCCCTCACAAAGCCGTGTTGACTGCATTTAATCAAGCCATGCTCTTCCGGATGGTCATAAATCCTATCCCTCAGAATCCTTTCTAACACCTTGCAGATGACAGACGTGAGACTTACTGGTCTGTAATTGCCGGGGATTTCCCTATTTCCTTTCTTGAAGAGAGGAATTACATTTGCCTCTCTCCAGTCCTCAGGTACGACTCCAGTGGAGAGCGAGGATGCAAAGATCTTCGCAAGTGGCGAAGCAATTGCATTTCTCGTTTCTCAAAGCAGCCGAGGACAAATCTGGTCCAGGCCTGGCGACTTGTCAATCTTAATGTTTGACAAAATTTTCAGCACATCAGCTTCCTCTATCTCTATCCATTTCAGCATGCACACCTGCTCTTCAAAGGTTTCATTCACTACAAAGTTCGTTTCTTTCGTAAAGACAGAAGCAAAAAACTCATTTAGGGCTTCCCCTACCTCCTCCGACTCTACACACAAGTTCCCTATGCTATCCCTGATCAGCCCTACTCTTTCTTTGACCATTCTCTTATTCCTCACATAAGTGTAAAATGCCTTTGTGTTCTCCCTAATCCGTTCTTCCAAGCCTTACTCGTGCCCCCTCCTGGCTCTCCTCAGACCATTTTTGAGCTCTTTCCTCGCCTGCCTGTAATCCTCTAGAGCTGAGCTTGACCCTAGCTTCCTCCACCTTATGTAAGCTACCTTCTTCCTTTTGACGAGAAGCTCCACCGCTCTCGTCATCCAAGGTTCCTTTATCTTACCCCTTCTTGCCTGTCTCAGAGGGACATATTTATTCATCACTTCACTTCTAACTAAACATTACTGATCCAGGAGTTTCAAACAAAACCCTTCCACTGAGGTAGCCTATTTTCCAACTGTTCTGAGCAAACACCTTTCTCCAGGAGAAACAATTCTTACATCTGACCCTAGTCAGGTCTTCTGCTCACAAAAACTTTCCAGTCTGTAGGTGTTTCCTGAGCAAAAATCAATTCTTGATTCTGACCCAAAGACAAGCTCATGCCTTCCAATATTTGCTTTCTCCAATTATAAACCCTCATGCTACAAATTCATACTATCATTCCAAGTGAGACTCAGTCAGCTGCTTTCTGACATATGCCGCCTTAAAGTCATGGCTCCAGAAATGCTGACAAGTTCATTATAAATCCCTCATACACACTGACTAAACCCACATACCACTAGTTCAAAATCCAATGTGTAAAATAAGTCATATTAATATAAATATATATAAATTATATATCTACCTATTTATATATAAAATATTAGATATATACATCACCACTCTGTTTATTAATGACTTGGAAGTTGGGCTCAAGAATTTCATATCCAAATTTGCCACTGCCATGAAGTGAGTGTTGTTTTGAACAATCTAGATGGAAGCAAATTCAAAATGATAGAGACCATTTCAACGAATGGGAATGGAATGAAAGCAGCCTTCCACCAGATGTGCTGCAGCCAAAGGAGTAGCTATGCTTAGGGCCAGTAGGCCAGGCAAAGTCAAAATTAAGACTGGCATTTCAGAAATAAACTCGGGTACATAGTGGAGTTTTGTACACATTATTGGAGGTATTTTTACATAATGTTGGGTTTTTTTGGTAGTGGTTTTATTTCATGATTTTGCAGTCAAGAGTACACCACTGTGTGGCATGGTGGCTCAGTTGTTAACAGTACTGCCTCACAGCACCAGGGACTTGAGTTCGATTCCAGCCTGGTGCAACTGTCTTTGTGGAGTTTGCACATTTTCTCCATGTCTCAGGGTGTTCCAGTTCCCTCCAATATTCCAAAGATATGCAGTGTGGTTGGATTAAGCATGGGAAATGCAGGGTTGCAGGGATAAGGTAGGAGGGTTAGGTGTGGCTGGGGAATTCTTTGGAGTGTTGGTGTGGACTCAATGATCTAAATAGCCTGCTTCCATACTGTAGGAATTCCATGATGTTACAGAGCAGATAGATTGAAACACTAGTTCTTTTTCTGGTGGAAAATCATCCAGTATTCACTGTGGCATGTCTCCAAATTTGTATTGATTTGGTGTGTTCTCCACAGCTTGCCCTCCTGAGGAAGCAGTCTCTGCTACTGACCTTTAGTGTTCTTCTTGGGAAGAAGAAGAGGATGATGAGTAGGAGCACACAGAACAAAATTAAAACCATTTCCTCTACAATGTGGAAGGTAACCCCTTCAGTTGCACTAGCAGTAAGGTAAGAGGGCCCTTTATGCATCTGAACTGGGAGTTATTAAGATATGACATTGGCAGGGCCTGCATGACCGAAACTGCAAGATCAACCCCAGTCACCATGAGGCACAGTTTAGTTTGTTAATCTGCCCACCATTTTTTACTTCCAGAACAGGTAAAACTTGCTCTCTCTAGCATCCTGATAGGATTATCATGTCGGCTGGCAACAATGATACAATGAAGTGAAGTTTTAGGAGCAGTGTCTTTTTGAACATTTTGCTTGAGTGTTGTCGATTTGGAGGGCTGTCCACACAGTAACATTTAAACCACATTGCTGCAGCTGACCAAACTGGGCTATTGTGCATTCAAAACTAGGAAGATAAATAGAAATGATACTGAAAACATCTAGTCTTTTTCGTAAAGATTGTTTCATTTTGTTTACTTATTTATTGCATAAGATAATAGATCAAGAACAAATGATGGTCAGTTGCCACTGACTCATTATCCCCTTAGATTGGTCTTTAAGAGGTCTCATGAATATCCTCCGTCTGTGTGCTCAGAAAATAACTGTTGCTTATAAATATTCAGAAGTATAATACATGTGGCCACCACATGCAGGGATTAACTGTATATTTGAACTCCAGTGTTTCACCAATAAGCCTTCAGTCATCTCAGGGTAACTTCAATCAGCATCTGTGTCCAATGCAGACAATTACTGTGATGTTCTTCATGGGAACCACATTCATATATTCAAATAACCAAGGCACCAGCTTCATGTTGCAATTAAAAAAAAGCAGCAACTCAAACAATTTTCTTCTGCGCTATAATGAAACTGAAATAGTTTTTAAAATGCACTTCAAAAGCCAAAAAGCAGTGGTTTAGACTGAGAAAAGCTGATAAATAATGAGCAAACAAGGAGATAAAATATTTAAGTAAGTCAGTTCCATTCTGTTGCCTTTGAGTCACAGGGTCAAGCCCAACTCCAGCATGGCCATATGCTCCCGGCTGACAATTCACTGAGTGAGTGCTGGGTCAAACAGAGTGCCACCTCTGAGTGAAGCAGTCAGGTTTGTCTGCTGATTAAGAGGAACTTCAAAGACCTTGTGGCACTATTGACCAGTTCTCCTGATATTCTAAACAACATTTGTCTCTAAGACAAAACTGGATAAACTGCTTATTCACAGCAAAAGCAGAAATCCCTGGAGAAACTCAGCAGAGATAATGGGAACTGCAGATGCTGGAGAATCCGAGATAACAAAGTGTGAAGCTGGATGAACACAGCAGGCCATGCAGCATCTTAGGAGCAGGAAAGCTGACGTTTCAGGCCTAGACCCTTCATCAGAAATGGGGGAGGGGAAGGGGGGGTTCTGAATTAAATAGAGAGAGAGGGGGAGGCAGATCGAAGCTTGGTAGAAGATAGGTGGAGAGGATACAACAAGTCAAAGAGACGGGGCATCCGTGGAGACAAAGCAGAGTTAATGTTTTCAGCCCAGTGACCCATCTTTGAATTCAAAATGTTAACTCTGCTTTGTTTCCACAGATGCTGCCTGGCCTACTGAGTTTCTCCAGAAATCTCTGCTTTTGCTTCAGATTTCCAGTGTCCACAGTTCTTTATTTTATTGCATGTTCTGGAAGTAAAAAATGGTGGGCAGATTAAGGAACTAAACTGTGCCCCATGGTGACTGGGTTTGATCTTCCATTTTAAATCATGCAAGCCCTGCCAATATCATATCTTAATCACTCACAGTTCAGATACATGAGGGACTCTCTTACCTTACCGCTGATGCAATTGAAGGGGGTCATCTTCCACATTGTAGAGGAAATTGTTTTAACTTTATTGTGTGTGGTCCTCCTTGTCACCCTCTTTACTTCCTCTTCCAAAGAAGAAGACCAAAGGTTGGAAGCAGAGGCTGCTTCCTTAGGAGAGCAAGCTGTGGTTGAACTATTTTCGATGTGGAAATTTCATCTTTGTAATTGGCTGGACCAGGCAATCTCTTTTCTTGACCATGTCCTGAAACTGTGTGCATTGGTCTGTCTCTGTTTGAGTTCTATTTTCCAATCTGTTCACAGTGATGATAGGAGTGATTTTTAAACCTGTATAATTGTAAATTTCACAATGAACAATGAGATCTTCAACTATGACACTCACAACTGAGCGCTGGCTGGTGAAAGCGTGTAAAAAAATCAATTAAAAAATAAATAACTTGCGCAGCAATATGTAATTGCACATGTTTATGAACTTATTGTGAACTATCTGTGGATTACTCACATGAACACAAAACAGTTAGATAAACAATGCATGGCACCTTTTATTCTCAGAACTAACTTTTCTGCAAGATAGTAAAAGCATTATAATGGTAATGCTCACAGTCAAACAAATATTTTGTTTATTCATTGAAACGCTCAGTCCTGAAAGAAATTATTAAAATGCAGGAGGTGTGGACAGTGTAGGATAACTGATATACACAAGTCGTCATGAACTATTTTGTTAAGGACAAATTGTAGCCTATAGTGCAATCAGAGCTGATTATATACACGTGCCTTTACACTAAAATATATTACAATTAGATAGGTGTACTAATGTAGTGATGTAGTGAATTTATGTGTGATGCAAATCTAATTGATAGTAATGATTCGACTGAGATAACTACACTTCTTAATTGGAATATATTAATTTCTCGTGACTGAATCTGAGAGTATAACTGCTTCTATAATCTTTAATTCAAGGTCTCCAGTCTGTCATTTCTAGATACACTGGAGACTTTTGCTTTAGCTAAGCAATAAAAGCCACTTGAACACAATCTCTGTCTGGTCAGTCTCTCGGGATGAGCATCAGAGGATTGTTGGGCTACTATCAAGGCCCAAAATTTCTGCGAAACCTGGCAACCATTGCATCATTCCCAAAACTTCTTCCCCAAGGGAAGCTGGAAAAACCACTTTTTTTCTGATCAAATGCTGAATCACCCATGATTGCAAATGCTGTTGGCGCTCATAGTATCTATTGTCAGCCAACTCACTTTGGTCGAGCTGCCTTCAATGCAAATTGGCAAATGGTAAGACATACTTGGGATGCTTAGATTCTTGCTGGGGCCTGGCCAATGGTGAGACTGTTGAGAAAATGTGATGAGAATGAAGATATGAGATTTTATACATTGAGAAAAGAAGGTCCAATTTCCCACTGGATGAGAATTTTACTGTTGAGAACAACGGGCCTAAGGCCATAAGACCATAAGCCATTTGAGCAGAAGTAGGACATTCAACCCAACTATTCTGCACTGCCAATAAATGAGATCGTGGCTGATTTGATGATTCTCCACTTTCTTGCATTTTCCCTATAACCTTTGATTCCCTCACTGATTAAAATCTGTCTATTTCAGACTTGCCTTGGCCTTTTAGCACAGACAGATGACCAGACAGCTTGTCGTGTTGGCAGTAATAAAAAGCCAAAGGGTCAATGACCAATCAGGAGATTGGTGCATCATCAATCAGGAAAAGTGGTGTGGTGGCCCCGATATAATGAATAGGAGGCACAGACACAGGAAGGGTTGGTTGTTTTTGGAGAATGGGGCGGGTGAGTGTCATAGTGCAATAGTGAGAGAAGTAGACCATGGCCTTGGGGTGGAGGTGGGTACAAAGGCATTGTTAGAGTGAAGGTGAGGTTGCAAACAGAAGATTGTGGCATGTGCCCTTGGGAGCACAGAAGGTCATTAACCTTCCCATAGCTATGCTGCATATTTCTCCAGATCATGCACACCACACTGGCTCAGATGGCTCTTCAGATCAGACTGGCAGCATTTGACAGAGAGTGCAGCTAAGGTCTGAATATGGTGCCCACAGTGTGATGATGTATGATCGTGGCAGCAGTGAGCATTTTGCTGCTGCTGAGTGTAAGTGTATGTGATCACCACCATGGAAATGTGGTGCAAACCTAATGAAATGAACAGCATATAGTCATGTGAGAAAAGTCACCAGAACTCATGAAAGGAAATCTTCCACGAAGCCCCTGAAATTGACACTCAGCCCAAACTTTGGGCTTGTTAGCCATTGTTCTTCTCAGTCCTTTGAAGAACCATTTGTTATGTCTCTTTAAGTATAATCTAAACAGATTTCTTCTTCATTTTAGATTCTGAAATGTGTCTAGGAAGCTCAATGAAATGTTCTACTGCTCACCCCTTGACTAATTGGTCTAAAAAAGTTTATTTTGGGGTGAGTTATTCTCTTGGAACTGGACAGAATCCTAACTTCAGGACATTGACATCCAAACACAAATGCTGACTTAAAATGACAAACTACACATACAGCTTCAAATCATCAATGCTCCTTGTGTTACAGTGTGCCTTGGAGCATTCCTATACTCTTGACATTTATTCCATCTTTGCCACATATCCTGATTTCTGCATACTGTAGCTTCTTCTTTGGCCATGGTATCTGAATTGACAGTTCATGGGCCTCAGCAATGGTATAAGTTTTACATTGAATAGGATATCCATTGACATAAACAAGTTCTGCAAATCCTGGATCATTGTGATCACCAATCTCCCCTATCAATGCCTCAGGTTTCTTTTCTAAAGGAAATTGCTATATCATATTAAGATTGTTCGATGTGTAAACTCCTCTTTTTCTGTAGATCCGCAACTGTGTCCTATATCTGCATCTGATGTTTGATTTCGGGGCAATTTTGTGTCTCAGAAACTGTCAACTCCATGGAGTACAATTTTGAATTCTGTATGGTCTTTCTCTGACCTTGAATCTGTTGAAATGAATTACATATTCTTCCATTTCGTAGTAATGAACTGTTTATTTTTATTACTGTAAGTGGTTTTAAATCTGTATCAATGCAAATCTATTTTTCCTGAAGGTTGTACTTTTGTACTCACAAATGCTGTTTAAATTGAATTATAGCAGAACTTGTTAGGCTCTGTGCCACATTTTTTCTTATGCCGGATAATTTTCAGCTTTGCATTACTATATGGTTATATTAAATTCTTCAATAAAGCTTTAAATTGTATTTCTGGCTGTTCTGCAGCAATCCACTACTTTCAAGCTTTATAAGTCTGTTTGCTTTAGTACTGTATTTCTGTACCATTAACTCTCAAGCTTCTTCAGGATTTCCCCTCTTTTTAACAATCATCCCTAACTCCCGCATCCTGGCCTAAATTTATTTTCTCACTAATTCACTGTTCCTAGTAGACTTGCCTCATGTAGCCGAAAGTTCGTGGTGGCGATGCTCATAGTGAGGGATAACAACTTTTTTTTTAATCTCTTGTGGGAATTGGGCATCGCTGACTGACTGTCATTTATTACCTACCCCTAGTGGCCCTTGAGAATGTGGTGGTGAGCTCACTTCTTGAATTGCTGCAGTCCATTCTGTAGACTCACAATGCTATTATGAAGGAAGTTCCAGGACTTTAACCAAGTAACAGTGAAGGAATGGTAATATATTTCCATGTCAGGATAATGAGTGGCTTGTAGACATTACTGTAGGTGATGCTATTCCCATGTATCTGCTGCCATTATCCTTCTAGATGAAAGTGGTCATCGGCTTAGAAGGTGCTGTCTAAGGACCTTGGGTGAATTTTTGCAGTGCACCTTGTAGACGGTACATGCTGCTGCTACTGAGTATCAGAGAAGGGCCGAAGGGTTTTCCTGCACCATTTGCCCATCGTCCCCCTCCTCGCACTTTGTAAAACTCCTGATAAAATTCTGGCTATAACTTTACAAATGTGACACCTCAATGGCAAAAGATGTGGGCTTTGAAATGAAACCATAAATGCTGGCAGGTGAAACATTTAGCAAATTCGTATGATTTTCAGTTGATCACTATTTTACATGTACTAATGTCACAGTTAAAATAGTTGAATAAAGAACTATATGAGTTTGTAAAATATTTATACGATAACTATTTGCACCATCTAATACCAAGGCCCTTTTTCACTGACAAGGGCAGAATATTTTGGTCATAAATATCAGTAGCCTGTTGAGTGAAAAGAGTGCACCCAAAAATAGCCAGGTTATTGTCGCAAATAATCTGTCTTGCTCCTCCCTGTGTGGTCTCGGATTTGAATGTAAACAGGAGTCAAGTTCAAACAACTGTCACTGATGAAAAAAATGCTTGTAAATGATCTCAGTTTCAGAATTGCTGCATTAGACTTGATAGCCTGAGGTTACTATTCCCAATCAGCTTCTCCTCAGACACCACAATTCAGCCATCACAGGGATTTAGAACTCAATTGATAAGAAAGATAATTTCATTACACAAGCGGGATCCAACAGACCCATACTCTACACCAGTTCACCAACAGTATCAACCCTAAAAGATAAATTTTCTCTCAGCACTGTAGGATAACCCCAGCGAAAATGATGCATGAACCTTTGGCCATTTCTGCTGTAACAAGCCTGTCTTCTGGGATGTGTAGTATGACAAAACATCTGTAATGCTGCCATTCCCATGAGAGGAAGGAGGCAGTTATCTCGAGCACACTATGACAATGAATCATGGCATACCGATATCATACACAGTATGGGTGGAGACGATGTCTTGTCCTGTGGACTTCAGAGCAAGCAGCCATATTTGTAGGAGTTCCCAAAGAGCCTAGAAATTATGCCAGGTCAAAAATGTTCTAAAATAACTGCCATCATGGAAAATTCATGGTAGATAAATGTGAAGTATTTCCACAGTTTCGGGATTCTAGAACTTGGAGGCACAGTCTAAAAATTAGGGCCATACCATTCAGGATAGATATTAGGAAGCACTTTTACACACAAACTCTGTACCTAGATACTTCTATACCTAGATTCTGTACCTAGCTACCTTTGTACCTAAGACGCCATTGTAAGAATGAACTTCCTGAGGAAGTGTTGGCTGTGGGTACAATTACAATATTTAAAATACATTTGTATAAGTGCATGAATAGGAAACATTTGGAGGGATATGGGTCAGGAGCAGGCAGATGGGACCAGTTCAGCTTGGGATCATGTTATTGCTGGTTGGACTGAAGGGCCTGTTTCCATGTTGCATGACTTTATGACTCTATGCCTAAGTGACTACTTATAAACTTTTCATTGTACTCATGTGAGTACATGTGACAATAAAGCTAATTCTAATTCTAATTCTAAACTCTCTTCCACAAAGGGTAATGGATAATTGATCAGTTGTTAATTATAAACCTGATATAGATTTTTTTCTCAAAGGTATTAAGGCATTTGGGCTGAAAGCAGATACATGGAATTTGGTTACAGATCAGCCATGATCTTCTTGAATGACTGAACAGGCTTGAGGGGCTGAATGGCCTACTCCTGCTTTTAATTGGTCTCCTTGTTACCTAAAAACAATACCTTGTCTGTTGTTGTGTCGTATCCTCTACTGCTAACCACTAGATAGGCCAAGACAAAGCAAAGACCAAGGAGGATTGGTGCTACCTTCAGCAACTCTTGAGTGGTGCCACATACTAGTCAAACTGGCAAATACCATAAGATGTCAGGGCTGATCATCTAGGAAAAGCCACACCCACAATTCAGTATCACCGCAAGGAAAGCTTTGTAGGAGCAACTGTTTGACAATGAGCCTAAGTCAGATTGCTGACACAGAGGATAGTCACAGTGTTCATAAACTGATATGGGGGGGGGGAGGTGTGGGATTCACTTTGTTAGTATTCTGGTCAATGCTGTAAGGGCAGCTTCCTCACTTATAGCTGTGGGTTCATAATAGAATGAGCTTTCAACATTTAGGAGCTGAATGTTGACAGAGAATTTATAAACATCTGTGTTAAAAGAACTTGGCAGGAAATCTTGGACAACGAGGGAAGTGGCAAGTGTGTATGAATTGAATCAGCCATTATTTGCTGAAAATGCAGAACTCCAAATGTGTCCTCCTTGCTCTGGCAGCTGCCTCTTCAAACTGCTCCCAGTGCGCCACCCTGCTATTGTGAAGATGCCAAGATAATATTGTCTCATTCCAGTGAGTCAGTTTCCACATGTAATGAGAAATGCGCTAAGCCTGACTCTAGGAACATCAAACAACTTCCATTCATTGCATTTTAACTCAATTCCAAGGTGTAACTATTGCATTTTCAAGTTTAATTATCTCTTGTTCGTTATGAAGGTGGGGATGGTGCTAGGAAGCTGCCAAGGCATTTCTGTCATTCATCAGATTTGCGTGTGTTCCTGTATTTGCTGGCTATCTCACATGGAATCATTTGGCTTATCAAGCCGGCTCTACGAATCCAATACCTGACTCCAGTCTATCTTTCCATCTCATTTTTTCATCATGTTTCTCATTTCTGTTTTTATTTTATTTTTCCATGAGGTGTGAACATCAATGAGAAAGTCAGAATTTGGTAGCCAACCACAACCAGCCTGAAAAGGCAATGATCAACCATTTCCTTGTACCATTGCGATCTGTACGCAATATTCATATTTTTTTAAAAAATGTATTTTCTTTCATTCAATCATCTTAATTAATTTTGTATGCATCAATTTTGTGGAGCAGACAAAACCCACACCCTGGAAAAGCTATATTTTTCTTAAGTTCACTTTTAATGAGCTTAACCCAAAAAACAAAGATAATCGGCTTAAGTTTCCATCTGTTTTACCCATTGTATCAGTGCACTCCAGGCAGCATCAGTTGAGGCAGTAATGAATGAAGAATTTTAAACACCAATGAGGTGGGCCCAAAACTGTTCGTGTATTTTTAAATAAGTTTTAAGCTAGTTTTAAATTTATTTGTCCATATCATGCCATATCCACAATATTGACCAGGCCCACAGTTCAATCTAATGTGATTCTGCCGATTGCAGTGACTTCAGCAAGCTCTTGAAATTACATCAGGGACATCTTAAATGATTATCTCATCTCAAAAAGATTTCAATTTACTCAGAATCCCATTAGTATGTAGCAATGAAACTACAAAATAATTCAATATAGGTTTGAAAAGTAACTTTCAGTAGTTTTTAATCAGGTTATTGAAAGGTATTAAAATGCTTGTTTTTGATCACTTTCAGCTCTATTAATAAGCTTGTGTGATGTAACACGCTTACATATTTTTACTGTTAGGGACTGTTAAATTTTAAAGAAACCTGGACACCTAGCAAAACAGAACTATAATACAAAATTTCATGTCTTAAACAAAAACAAATTTTATAGCATAAGAAAGGGAATTAAAGAAAGGAGGCACTATATAACTATATAATTATGTATGCTGTGAGCTCAGTTCAATATGTGTATCTCCTCCCCAGGAATTCCTTTATATATTGCAACAATCTTCATTCTTCTTTTACTTTATCCAGTACTAAACCAAAGGTATTCCACAGCCTTTGAAATTAATTTTAATTATTCCTTGTGTTCCAGCCATCCTCCAAGGTGAAAGTACATGAATCATTTTCCCACAAACTTTTGTTTATAAGACTCTCCACATTTGCTTTGCAGGCATTTTGATTCTAGATGCTACAGCTTCATCTTTGGGTTGTAGGCAGATATCCAACAGCCTTCTCACAGCTTTCAAAGACAACTTTGCTGACTGCTTTCAGCCATAAGATTATTTGAGGACCACTGTGGATTTCTTCTATTAACTCCAAACTGGAGCAAATATTGCAACTGCTTTTACAGATACAGATATCTGAAACAAAATAACCCTCTACCTAAAGCTTCACCCTGAATCATTACCACCATGGCAACATGACATGAATTGGGATGGTTTACACAAAAATACAGTAAATGACTTTACCTTCAAAACAAATCTTTGATTCAGTAATCCATATTAATAATTTATATGGCTCATTGAGTTTAAGACCCCTTCTCTAGACTCCTAGGTCCAGTTACAATGTGAAGTATGGATCATTCATTATTCAAATTTTCACTATTAATTCTGACCTTGCAAGTTAAACGGTGCCTATCTTTCATATGCAATAAACTCAGTTTTGTTTGAGTGATAATGGGAACTGCAGATGCTGGAGAATCCAAGATAATAAAATGTGAGACTGGATGAACACAGCAGGCCCAGCAGCATCTCAGGAGCACAAAAGCTGACGTTTTGGGCCTAGATCATGAAGGGTCCAGCCTCACATTTTATTATCTCAGTTTTGTTTGAGTTGCTTTTGATCAATGTTGCTTTTCCAAGCTTCTCAGCCAGACATAGCTTGGATTTGACTATTTAAACACCAAGCAAAAAATTATATTCCAAAAACTAAATGTAATATTTCAGAACATATGCACAATGAATCAAATTTCCCAAACAATATATTAAAAATATTGTTTAATAAAATGATTTGTAATCACATGAACGAATGTTAATGTTCAAGCTAAATTGGAAGCCTAACCTAAGCGTGACAAATTCAAGCATTTTTTGAGCGCAGTTTCCTAATTGCAGATAATGCAGAAACTCTTGTAATGCTTTAGTATTTAAAACAGAAGTGAAAAATTATTCTCTGCCAGCTCCTTCATAGTTCAAATATCTCAACCTGATTTCTCCTGAATGTCCTCATCTCCAAGTAATACAAAGCAAATGTACCCAGTCTCTCATAACAGTTCAGTTCTTTTCATCCAGATATCATCCTGATGAATCATTTATGGACTCTCTCCAAGGACAGTTTATCCTTCTTAAAGCAGGGATGACCAAACTGAAAACCATGTGCCAATGTCATTTGACCAGAACTCTGTATAAAAGGTGTTAGCACTTCTTTGTTTTTACACATTTCATGATGATGTCCAAAATTTTACTTTTATTGGACTGCTTTTGTTACTTTCTATAATTCTTTCAGGATTCAATACTGGCATCATCTTCTCCCACACATAACCCTTCTCTTTCAACTCTGAATTACTTTTGTAGATAGGAGTTATTTTGACTGTGATAGCATTCTCTTTATCTTTCAGGGATTTGAAATCATTTAAAATCTGTCCTTTTTCAGGTAGTTCTTGACCCATTTCTTCAAAGTTAGTCCGTTTAAAAAGCAAAATTTACTTCTCAAGTCATCATATTCTAAGACATTGCTGTATTACTAGATGCCTAACAATGTTACTCAGAACTAAATTAAATATTGCACTTCTCTGTCACATTGAAGAGGTGTTGTTTTAGGAAACTATTTGAATATCATCAATTAATCAATCTCATTCTATGCTTGTGAACTTATTTTTCCTATAATTCAAATTCAGGTCAAATTCAGTGTTTCATCATTAGTACATTTTGCACTTGATTGGCTGTCACTAAAATTCTTGGACATTATTCGAAAATATTTTTTAAGACAATGATAGCTTTGTTTTCTTTTGGAGATCTTTGATGTGGATTGTGGTTTATTACACATCAGTGTGCATGACATAGACTGCAGATACTTGGATGTTCAGTGAGACAGATGTCTTGAAGTTTATTATTAACACTATTTACACAGCTGTAACGTGATAGGCATGCATACATAGCCTCATATCTGTGCTTACTATTGCTACTATCCATTAAATGCTCATAGCTATCTGATTGAAGACACTGCACAGACTTTCATCATTAAGAGATTTACCGAAAGTGAAGCTAATTCCTTTATATTAGAATGTTACATGTCATGACTTCATATAATTATCCTAAAGCTGCAGGCCTGTGTATTCCAGAATTTATGCCATAACACAATGATCTGATGCTTTGCTAAATCAATTTGGAGGGAATTTCAAATAAAATAACAATATTTTTAAGTATCCCCAAACAGAATAATAATTTAAATTCAAGGATGCAGAGAACTTTACTTGGGCTGAGGGTAAATATTCTATGGGTGTTTTTCTTTCTTCCATATTTTGCATCTGTGACCCATCAGATTTTACTTACTGGTGGTGTTTAGCCATTTGGCAATACTTAGTCTCTTGATCTTTATCATTAGATTGAAGATATGCATCCAGTGAACTGAAGTGTCACTCTAGAAATCAGTGAATTCAGGCTTGGGCAGGCGATAATGCATTTGGATAGATGAGTATTTGCTGCAACAGACTACAGTCTACATGGTCAAAGCCAATCTTTCTCATAATTTCTTTCAGTTTTCATTCTCGACATTAACTGTACACACTT
This sequence comes from Stegostoma tigrinum, assembly GCF_030684315.1. NCBI lineage: Eukaryota > Metazoa > Chordata > Chondrichthyes > Orectolobiformes > Stegostomatidae > Stegostoma > Stegostoma tigrinum. The sequence continues at coordinate 51,244,760 of NC_081369.1, forward strand.
AAGTACCAGCACTTCAGAACAATACCACTTAATGTAGTCTTTGTGCCTGGTTTGGAATTTTCCCTCTTGGTGTCTTTTTCACTTAATTGTTCATTTTAAATGGTTCTCGAGAACGTTGCCTTAAGCACTTGATAATACAGTAACTCTTCTGGAACTGTTGTAAGATCTCAAAGCAAAATAGCTGGAAAGTAATCAGTAAGTAATTTCAAATTATAGTATCGCATTTCTTTGACTATCTTAATTATGTTCTATACAATATTCAGTGAAATAATAATGTTATAAGAGGAAGAAAATGCTTTTTGAGCATTTAGTCTTTGTAACCTTTCCTTTAATATTTTTAAATTTATCGACTCCCAGATGTTTCAGGGGATAGTTAAAGAATTAACAAAGAGTCATCAAGAGTAATACAGCACAGAAACAAGACCTTCGGTCCATCATTGTCTATTCCAACCAACACACAAATACCAAACTGCACTAATCCCATTTGACCGTACTGGTCCATAGCCCATTATGCCATGGTATTTTAAATGATCATCCATGTGCTTTTAAAATGTTACAAGATTACCTGCCACCACCAGCCTCTTAGGTGGAATGTTCCCTATTTCTAGCACCTTCTGGATGAAAAAATATTTGATCAGATCTCTTCTTATCCATGTACTCCAAACCTTAAATTTGTATTCCCTGGTCATAGACATATCTGCCATTGGGTAAAGATTCTCACAATCTATTCTGTCTGTACTTCTTATAGTTTGGCTAATTTCAATCAGATCCTATTGACTGATTGATCTGATTTATTGTCAGATGTACCTGAGTACAGTGAAATGTTTTGTTTGCGAGCACTGCAAGCAAATAATAGGAAGCAAGGACATACAGATCGTAGGGTTAAAAAAAAACCTTGGACAGAGTAAGGCAAACACATTACACCGCACAGGACATACACAGGGCAAGATCACATTAGCAAATTCAATATTAACAAGATCAGCATTATTTGAAGCTAGAGGGTCCATTCATCATTCTAATAATGGCAGGGAAGAAGCTGTTCTTGAACCTGCTGGTGCATGTGATCAAGCTTCGTCCCTCAGCCCCAAGGAAAATAAACCTAGTTTATCTTCTTTACATGCTTTCCAGGTCAAATGAGGACAGCAGGATTAATTTTCTGAAGAACATTTGTGAACTAAATGGAATTTTTGGACAATTGAAAGACAGTAATTATTAGACTAGCTTTATAATCTCCATTTTTTGTTGAATTTGGATTGAAACCATCTGCTATGATGGAATTTGAGCCCATATCCCCACAACATTATAACATCATTTTGGATTACCAATCCTGCATCATCACCACCATGTCACTGTCATCCTTGTGCAGTTTCTCAAATTCACAATCATATAGAATAGATTTTTCTGTGTGAATTAGAGCTCAAAATGCCAATGACTTGTTGCTTGCCCTTTCAAATGTACAATTTTTTAAGCAGAAAATGTATTTAAGTACAGAAATTATTGCCTCGATTTTCTGTTTGAAAACCCTGCACTGAATCAATGCCTTACTTTCTATGCACTAAAAATAATTCACGAAATTTACACAAGCCTAATACCAGAAGATGTCAAAACAACCAAGAATGAAAACTTGGACAGTGCTAACCAAGCCAGTCAATGTCTTTCCAGTATGTGACACAAAGTCTGACATGCTTTACTATTCTTTAAGATAATGAGAATGATTTTTTAAGCCTCCTATGTGCAACTTAGATCATTAATGTGAGAAATATTTGCATACATCAAAAATTGATACACATTGCAACCAAATTGACTTTAGAAAGAGAGACTGACATTACATAACACCTTTTTTGGTTACAGGGCATCCTAAAGCAATTTTCAGTCAATTAAGTAATTCTTATGTGTTATCACTGTTGTAACACTGCAATAAATTTGCATGCAGAAAGCTGATATAATCAGCAATGTGGTGTTGACCAAGTGGTTTGTTTTATTTGTGATAATTATTGACTATTATTTATTGGCCAGGGCACTGGCCATAAGTTCCCTGCACATCTTCAAACAAGGTAATTAACCAAGGCTTTATATCAAAAATAAATCTAAATTTATAGCTTAAAGACCACTAAATGAGTTTAAAATACTGAAATAGCATCTATTGCACAGGGCTCAACAGGGTGGATGCAGAAAGGATGTTTCCCCTCGCTGGAGATGTGTCTGGAACCATTTGACATAGTCTCGGAATAAATGAATGCTACTTAAGACTAAGTTGAGGAGGAATTTCTTCACTCAGAGGCCAGTAAATCTTTGAAATTCTATACACCATAGTTCTGCAGCACTCAACATTGAGTATTTTCAAGACAGAGATTGATATATTTTTAAATTCCAATGACATCAAGGCTTGTGGAGATACCATTCAAAAATAGCTTTCAGGCAGATGATCAGCCATGATCAAAAATGATGGAGCTTGGCCTACTCCTACTCCTATCTTTCTATATTCCAGCGAATTTAAATTACAGAGTCTAAGATGACTAAACATTTTCATGTCTTTTCAGAGTCTTACACATTCTATAGCCATGGAAATGGAGTCGGTTTGTTAGAAATCCTCATCAGAATTGATCACCTTTAAGGATTGTGAATGGGACTATTTCCTAACCCATATGAAAATTCATCAGGCTGTCAACTGGTCACTCAACTGGTCAACTCAACTAAATGTTCAAAATAATCATTGAAGATAATGAAATCTGGCTGATAAAAGAATTCATCCAGCCTTAATCTGCACAGTGGCTCAGTGGTCAGCACTACTGCCTCACAGCACTGGGGACTCACATTCAATTCCATCCTTGGGCAACTGTCTGTGTGGAGAATGCATATTCTGCGTAGGTCTGCTTTGGCTTCCTCCCATAGTCCAAAAATGTGCAGCTTAGGTGGATTGACCATGCTAAATTTCCCATCGCACCCAGGGATGTGTAGGCTGGATGGATTAGCCATGGAAAATGTATGGTTATAGAGATAGGCTAGGGGTGTGAGCCCAGGTGGGATGCTCTTTACAGTATTGGCATGAGCTTGTTGAGCTGAACGGCCTGTTTTCATTTTGTAAGGATTCTATTTTTTTTTAAATGAACCTGAAATCTACTAGCTGTGAACATGTTTGGGTAGCTGGTTGGTTAGAGATAGGATCATGTAACAAGACAACAAATTTCTTTTGTGTTTAAGAAACTGTTATTTCCTTCAGACCACAGTATAGAAGCAGAAGAGACGCAGAGACTTGAACGGGCCACTATTGAGCTTCCAAATTTGAACTTTGCCTGCTGAACAAGCATCTACCCAGCATTCAATAGAATTTAAAGAACAAAATCAGCAGCCAGTGTTTCCATAAGAACCGAGAAAGGTTATCAGCAACATATTTAACTCATCTCAATGTCAAATGCAGAGAGAACACTAAGCTCAGCCTGGAACCAACCAAGTCATTAACCTACAACACTCTTTACTTCAAACTTCTATTTGACTTCAAAAAGCCTACTTAATCTCTCCTCCAGCACTGAAACATACTTGTGTACGTAAATAAACCATGATTATACATGTGCTAGTATTCCATTAGCTATATTAGACCAGGTTAAGTATAATAAATATTATTGCCTTTTCTTTATTTTACAAAGTACAAGAAAACCAACATGTATTTCTTATGCAGTCACAACATGTAAATAATTAAATACTGTATTGGGAAACTTCCTCTTAAAAATAATTATTGTGGTCAAGTAGGAGGTGGGGAAAGAGAGGAGCCAACCTTCCCCCTTCACCTATCATCACATAACATCATGGAATTTTTCTCATGCCCTGCCATTCAAAAGACAGCAGCTTCAGAGATGCATTTGTGCTTTGACTTATATTTTTGTGCCCTATGCTTGGGTCAGACCTGAAAGCAAAGTTTTCTACTGTAGAGGTAAAAGTGCTACGAAATGAGCAATGGATTGGAGTACTGACTGTACAAAAATATGAATAGAACAAATTACTGCAGTTGCTTTCTCCCCAAAGATGCTACTAGACCTGCAGAATTTCACTAGCAATTTCTGTTTTTGTACAAAAATAAGAATTATAAGCAGGTGTAGACCCCTGAAATCTGTGCCTCCATTCAATAAGAAACAGTTAGTGGGAATGTTTGGAAGCTGAGTGCTGTTGGTGCTGTCAGGGAGTGCAAGGAAAACAAACAGCATTAAGGTTGCGGTGGAGGCCTTGATTACCAGGCTGCCTGTGACTCACTCTGCCAAGCACAACCTGTATTGTCTGTCATCATTGTCTATATGAAAAATGCACAAGGGAAATGGAAAACGGCTGTAGCCACACCTCGAGTGGGTGGAGTAAGTTTCGTTTTCTTGTCTGAGCGCTTGGGCTGAGCATTCAGTTGTAGCAATGCTATTAAATGTCAAAAGGAGATGGTTACTCTTCCCTCTTGGTGGAGATGGCCATTGTCTGGCTTTTATGCAATGTGAATGTTACTTGTCATTTATGCCACTTATTTTTCTCTACTAGGTTCCACAGAAGTCTCTGTTCCTTCTTTACATGTTTAATTCCCAGCCTGTGAGCATCTGGCATGAATTCATAGACATTGAGAACAGGAGCTTTCAGGAGTTTTAATTCTATTACAATCACTTGAAGGTACATTCATAAATGGTGAATTCACTTCCAAAACCTTCCCCACGAACACATTCTGCAACAACATCATCTAATTTGCTCTTGGACACTACAATTTTGACATAATTGACAGAAAATGCATCGTGATAATGATAAATTTGCAGAAGACAATGATTAGGGCACTATGGAAGTGATACATAAAATTTTTGATACCCTATTATAGAAAGAACATTAAAACTGTCATAAATACACAACATAAAGTGAGCAGGATGATAGCAGGGGATGAGGTGGCATTGTGAAATAGTCACTAGATTTATTGGTCTATTCCAACATTTAGGGGGCATGGATTTGAATCTCTATGACAGGCCACAGACCCAATGGCAACCATGTAGCCATTGTAAATTATTGTTAAAAATCCACCTAGTCCATTAAAGTGCTTCAGCTGAGGGAATCTGCCATCCTCGCCTGGACCACTATAAATGTTAATCCAAACCCCATCTAGAATTAATTGAGTCTTAATTGTTGTGTGAAGTGACCCAGCACACAACTCAGTTTGAAGACAATTAGTGATGAGCAAAAAATGCCAGCCTCACTAATGACATCCACATTCCGTGCAAGAATGGATTGTTTTCACTGGCACAGTGCTGTCTGAAATGAGATGTAGTCAAGGTTGTTTTAAATCATGAAGAGCTTTGAGAGAGAAAATAGCAAAAACAAATCAATTGAGGAACAAGTGGCGAAGCATTGTAAATTTGAAATTATCTGACTTGGTTGACTCTTAATGCTTTCAAGCCAACTGATCTGTTGATGTAGCTCAAATCAACAGAACAAGTAAAAGAAAATGATCTGCCATTTTTGCCTAACAACTCATTCTCCTGACTGCATCTTGTTTGTGCATTATAAAATGAATGCATCCATCTGTACTTTATTAAACACATTTTTGTGAAGAAAACAAAGTGTATTTATTAATAACCCCTTATTTTACTTTTTGGGGAGTTTTGTGGTACAGGCTATTCTGAAAAATCTGCTGAAAGCCATCATTGCTGGCCATCTGGGAAAATTTTGGATTGCAGATGTTCCATATTTATACAACTGCATGTGTATATAGAGTTACATTGAAATTACAATACTGAAATAATTTCTGTTGATGTTTATCCTGCATGTGAATAGTCACCCAAATAAGTCTGCTGTCTTCATATATCCCTTTATTCCCATCTTCTCATGACCCACTTAAAGTATGTGTAAATGTTGACAGGGCGTCTGTTCATATAAGTATAAGAATATACACGTAAATGTTACATATGAATATAGAACAAGCCATTTTTTCAGATGCTGACATTTTCAATGAGTCATTGGATAAAAATTTGTCTTGGGTAATAATGGATGAGTCACCTATTGTATCCATCATCAATATGGAACTAGTTTCAATCTCAGTTACAATGGACAGCTCATGACACACTATGATTTGTGTTGCCCTACAGGGTTAATTTCTACCCAATAAATCTCTGTAATAAGATTGTGGCTATTAGCCTGGGCCAATCAGGGCATTCTGGCTGATAGATATAAACAGGAATCTCTGAGATTCTTACTCTTGGTTCCGACTCTGAGCTAGCTGGTCAGAATCCATGTACTGTGCGTGGCCTGAACAAAAGGTGACTTGGTGACAGGATTCCAACCTCTGTGGAGTTATTTCACCTTAAAGACAAGAGGGATTGGTTTAGGTTAGGTAAGGGCAGGTGTTTAAAACCTGTGTAATCTGTTTCCTGAAATAGATCCTCCCATTTTCATCTTTAACTGCGGCCAGAAAGTGGAAGAACAAGAAAACAATTCTGAACATGTGTGTTAGAATGTTGAATTTGCTAATGATGCTGAGAGATTAAATATTAGACTTTCAGGTTTCTGGCTTTATCTCCTGACTTGACTTATAAATCTTTGGTGAATCCTAGAACTTCACAGGGATTCCTCGACAGAGGCACTTAATGCCATGCCATAATTTAGTGTGGTACACAATCATGTTAAATTGCATGGATTCAGCTCCCTTATCACTCAAAATAGTTGATCAGGCCTGCCTCTTCTTATCATACTGTGATGGAGCCATGATTAAACAATGCCTCAGACCAGTGAGATTATTACATGATTGAGAGAGAAAGAGAGAGAAATGCCTTCATGCTTACCTTTTAGATGCTGATGCCTGCCTTTGAAGTCACTACCGTTGGATAATATCCACCATCCTCTTTTGAATTCTCTTGTATAATTGCCACACTTCTCTCATTCTCATACTTTGCTTCTCTGATCAGTTTGCCTCTCCCTCTGAGCTGCTAATTTTTAACTTATTTCTCCACTTGTATTATGAACCAAATATTTACCATATGTGATCAGAGATAGTGGGAACTGCAGATGCTGGAGAATCCAAGATAACAAAGTGTGGGGCTGATTGAACACAGCAGGCCAAGCAGCACCTTAGGAGCACAAAAGCTGACATTTCGGGCCTGGACCCTTCATCAGAAAAAATAGGTGTACAAGGTAATGAGAGGCATGAATAGAGTCGATAGCCAGAGACTTTTCCCCAGGGCAGGATTGACTGCCATGAGGGGTCATAGTTTTAAGGTGTTAGCAGGAAGGTATAGAGGAGGCGGCAGAGGACGGTTCTTCACCCAGAGTTGTGAGCGCGTGGAATAGTTTGCCAGTGTTAGTCGTGGAAGCAGAGCCAGTAGTAACATTTAAGCAACTCCTGGACATACACTAGGACAGCAATGAATTGAGGGGAATGTAGGTTAGGTTATTTTATTTTTGGATTAGAATTAATCCACGGCACAGCATCATGGGCCGAAGGGCCTGTACTGTGCTGTACTTTTCTATGTTCTATGTTCTAAGATGCTGCTTGGCCTGCTGTGTTCATCCAGCCCCACATGTTGTTATCTTGGATTTACCATATGTGATTTCTGAAGAAGGGTCTAGGCCTGAAACATTAGCCTTCCTGCTCCTCTGATGCTGCTTGGCCTGCTGTGTTCATCCAGCTCTACACCTTGTTATCTCATTTACTATATGTGGCCTTTTTTTAACTTCTTGCTTTTTATCTCTTTTGTCATTCAAAGAGTTCTGTCTTTATTAGATCTATCTTCCCCCTTGCAGAGTGTATATTGACTGAACTATTACCCCTTGCAAGGTAGCCAATTGCTCCATTACAAATTTTTCCGTCAATCTTTAATTCCACTTTACTTAGGTCAGATCCACTCTGTTCCCAATGAAGTTAGTGGTCACCTAGTTGATTATTTTTACTTTATATTGTTCCTTGTTCTTTTTCATAGCCAATCCAAAACTTATGATGCTATGAGTATTGTCTCATTTATGTTCCTGTACTGGTATTTGATCCATTAACTTATCTCATTCTCCAGAAGCAGATCCAGCAATTCTATCTCCTTGATTGGGCCAGAAACGTACTGGTCTGGAACACACATGAGCTCTTTTCCCCCTCTGCTCTGTGCACTATTACTACCCCCCAGTTTATGTTTGGATAATAAAAGTATCCTTATTAAAATATCTTTTTAATTCTTGTACCCTCTCTAACTCCTTTACCTGCCTATGCCCAGCTTCTGCCATAACTCTAAAATGGGCTCCCCAGTAGATGCACAACAATAGACATGTTAATATGGCCATTGACTTTAAACTATCTGTGACAGTGCACTTCAACTCCACTCTCTGATCTTTTCAGAACCCATGAGATGGACAACTACCCATGTGGAGAGGCTTGAGAAGTTTTCCATTCCACCTATCAATGACACATCAAACATAAGTCTCTAATATAAGCGAAATAAATAACCAAACTAATTATTTGAAATAGACATTTTAGAGGAAAACTTCAGCAAAGATTGCTTACAAGTGGTTAATCAAACTGTCTATAAATTTTCATTCTATAACAGCTGAAGAAAGGCACACAAAAATATCTGTCTAGAAACTATAGTTTATGAATACCAGAAGTCAGGCTAAAAGCTTGGCTGCAACAACAATGTGAATTTTTCCTTGTCAGGCAATAGAAAGCAGGGCTAAAGGCACAGCTGTCAGGCTTTCTGGCCCCTTCCTCCAATTAAACAGTGGAAAATTAGATAGCTTTATAAATTCATTGCTCCTGCCACTGGTTGTCATCAGTGCCCCACAACAGATCTTCAAATTACCACCCACCTCTCAGTTCTACAGGTTTTTTTTGCATTTTCATTTGTGTTTTGCTTCTTTCTTAAAGAATTCCTCATTTCTCCCCCCTCTTGATTACTGTTGACACTGTAGCCTTTGGTTTGCCTAAAGAGGAACAGTGTCTTTGAACTGCATCTAGCGTATAAACAAAAGTTTAATCATGGTTTATACCAATACCCACATGTGCATATGCAATGTGTGTGTTCATCCAATTATGTATACTTGTTCATATGAATCTTAATTGACTGGTCTATGACCAAGCAGCTTTGACTGCATTCATGTGGGAATGTGCTGCTCTTGTAGCTACTGTTGTCAGATCATATTAATAACCATAATGTGGTATATCACTACAATGCAAATAGTCACAAACCATTTGTAGTAAAATTATTAAATAAATGCTTAATTTCCATAGTATCAAACTGCATTTCTCAGCATGGAGAGGGATATTTGCGCAATTTGATGTAAAAATTCCCCACTTTGCCTATCACTGTGTCCTGGGGTTGACAGATGCTACTACTCCCTCCTATTATCATCCATTCTTCATGACAATATCAAATATATCCAATATTTAGAGCTCAATAGCTTTATTCCTTGCCTTGGCACCAGACCTTCTGTTCTCAAAAACCTTCTCAAACCTATATCTTTCCATTACTACAGTAACACTGCTTATATTTTCCCTGCTGGCCATCCGCTAACATTTCGCCTATTCTTCACATTGCATAGAAATTTTCTGTGCTGAGAAAAGTAATGAATTCGAAATTCCAATTATGCAATGAAAATTATATAGCAATGGCGGAATTTAGTGCTGAATAAATTTTGCACTAAAAGTGAATTGTCAGATATTATACATTGAAGTAAGTTTGAATGAATTTTCATGAATATTTAAAATTGGATCCTTTTACCCTTGAAATATTGCAAGGATATATTATGAAATTAATGACTAATTATGAGGTGTTCATTAATAAATACAACAAAAACTTCTTTACATGGAAAGTTTTGAGAATGAAATTCTTAAGGCATATAACATAGCTATTTTTAAGAAGGCTGGATAAACACATGAGGATATGGTGATCAGGTGAGATGACGTAAGATGGGAAGAGGGCCTCATATGCAACATAAACATTGGCATTGATCTATTCGGCTGAATGATGTGTTTCCATGCTGCAAATTCCTCGAAACTTTTTTTATTTCTGCTAATTATTTCTTAACATTGGAAGTTGTGTCTTAGTCAATTGTGCAAAATAATAATTTATATCCAGGCAGAGTTGTTCTATTCCAAATAAAATTAATTGAGGGTTGAAAGAAACAAATGGTAAAAAGAAGCAATATAATTTCACTGAAGAGTTAATCATTGCCAAGGACATTTGAAATAACAGGTAACAAACATCAATTTGCAGTGCAATATAATTGTCGTGGAGATGATGTTGAGAATTTTAACTTGTCTTGTGTAGGGACAGTCTTAATAACAGGAGATAATAAACACATTTCACCCTTTTGTGTTATGATGGATACCACTGAAATTGAAATCGAGGACATTGAAATTGTTTCATTGATCATTTGAACCATTACCATTTGAAACCACAATCATTTGATGAGTTCCATAGAGTAGATTTCACATAATTGTTTTCGCCCACTGTTTTTAGTCACTACTGACATGTCCTAGTTATGAAGGTGAAGAATAGTTTTATGCCACATGAAGGTCCCATGTTCCCAAGGAAGTTACCCTACATCAATCAGGAGAACCAAAGAGAAAACTCTCAGCTGTTGGTTTAAATTTAAATGTTGATGCAGTCAACCTCTTATACATAAGTAAAAATGTACTCAATATTATTCATTACATTAAATACTTTTTGCAGGAGGAGAAAATATAATTTTATTTCAATATTTTGTTTTCCAACTTATTTATAGAAATGTTTTGGGGGCCTTTTTAACCTGTGAGTTGTGAAAACACCTGGTGCAGTGTCCTATTTTACCTAAACGTAAGTGAAACCTATGAGTAAATTACATTGTTTTATAGAATTCAATTATTTTTAAAATGGCCATCCTGATGATAGCTGATAATGTTTGCAGCATTTGAAATAAGTTCAATGATAGAGTAGTTTAATGAGAAAAGACCAATTCCTAATTGTGCAAAATTCAAACAAATGTTCGTATGTCAAAATTTGACCTTCATTAGTATGAATAACCTCTAAATTTGAGGTCAGGGCTGTTTTTTCTTATCTCCCAAGTTTCTCATAATGAGCTTTTAACTCGGTATTCACTTTTCTTGACAAGTAAGACTATTTTCTGCTTTAATTTCCTAACATTCACTTTAAGAGCAAGGCTTAAAATAACAGTCACAACAAATGTATTCCCTACTAGTCTTATTCACCTGCTTATTCATGAACTATTTTTTCCTTAACTCCCAAATGGTACATGGTTAGTAATGGTTCAGCTGTCTAGTTACTTGTAAGGCTGGACATCAATTTTTTTTGTCTCTCCTGGCAATTTATGTATAACAGCGGTACTTTGTCGTAAAATATAGACTAACTTTTGTTAAACCTTTGCTTTTATTGATTCTGTAACTGAATCGTTGGATGAATATTTTTAATAAAGTTACTCGATGTCAGTTGGACCATCCAATTTTTAAGAGGGACATAGAATTTTTTAAAAGTGATGAAATTTCCTGCAACAAAAACAGAGTTTCATTCTTTACACTGAATCCTAAAGCGACAGGCTGCCAGGTCTCACTCACTGTGGAATGAAGAGATTGCAGTGAATAACCTCATAGTTTCCTGCACTGATTTAATGCTATAGGTTAGCCATTGCGCAAACAGAGATTGCACTAAATTACTTCCCACTGATCTTAATGAACAATATAACAGCAATGACATTTGAGTATCAGAATTAAAAAGCTTCTGCTTATGCACATTAAACCCAGATGTTCAAATCAACATTCAAAAACTTAATGTCTAGTACATTCATCAGCAATAAGTACATTCATTTGAGTGGGAAATCTTGCACTGAAGCAAAAGCAAAACTATTTATTTTGAATTGCACAATTAAAAACCATGATTTGATGTGCTTTTGCATTACCAAAGGAATTTTTCAACTAAATCTCTTTCATACATAAAGCATCTCATTTCTCATTACATTTTAATTTGAACTCATTACAATAGATCTCTTGATTAAATGTATTTTTACACTCATGTTAATGTGGGATTTGCTGTAGACAGTTGCATTTTTGAATAAGACTCAATTTTTTAACTATTACGACTAATTGTGAAAACTTTTATGGTTTAAATGTTGCCAAAGTCTGCATTGAGGAGTTTGAATTGCTCAAAATGCCCAGTGTTAGAATTCTAACTGGAATTAGAAGACCTCTGCAATGCTAAATCAACATAGTTTAAAATTATAGATGACCACCTTATTAATTACATTGACAAAATTGTGGCAGGGAGTGCGTAAGTTTCGGTTTTGACTGTATCTTCTGGTCAGTGAATGAAAATGTGTTAATTCCGGTGGTGGAAATAATTGCTCTTCATACATCTGGTGGGCTGAGATCTGTGCAGATGATTTTAAGAGATTCAGATGAGCTGTGGTGAACAATGCAAGCTTTGTAGAAAGGGTCCTGGAACAGTATTGAAATTCATTCCTACTGCAGTCTTTGTAGAGGAAGGGGGATGGGAGATGCTGTAAATTGGAACCTTGCTTGTGAATATAAGCAGTGCTTTTCACAATACTTGCCATTTTTAATTCAATATTACACAGAACTTCATTCTCGATGTTAGTAAACACACACAGCAAATTGAATAATACAAAATGATGAACATTCCTTAAAGTACAGGTAAAAATAAATTCACTCAACTCATTTTCTTTACATAATACAAAAGTTGTAAATATTAGAAATACTCAGCAAGCCTGGCAGCATCTGAGGACAAAAACACCAAGTCAAATATTATCATAATTCAGCTGTGTCAAGTTTGTAGAGTTTCAAGGAGGGTTTCACTAATAATACAAGCATGGTGCCGTAGATGCTCATATAGTGAGGTGAGTAGCACAGAATTACATGAGAACTCATGGGAGTTCAGAGGGTTTCTCAACTCCAAGTTATCTCACACTGTTCCACACTGCTCTCTTCATTGAGTAAGCACCTCACTTGCACTAATATGCCCTCACTAGAGGCAGGGATACTTGCTGTTACTGGAACATTCCACGATTTTGGCTTTAAATATTAAGCACAAGTCAAACTCAAGCAGCCAAGTAGGAGTTCACAATAAGTATATTAAGAGGGAGATGAAAAAGAGAAAAAGGCACATGAGTGGCAAGGGTGACATTTCATTGCAAATGGATGATCATGCTTGTAAATGCGTTGTTATTTTAAAACATTACCTTCTGATCAACTGTCCTTGTAACTTCAGCTACAAGAATGAAGCTATTTGGCTCCCCAGTATTAGTACCATACCATATTCAGACCCTACCTGAAAGAGAGCTACTCTTTCCCTAATGTCCCGTGTACATAACATGTTGTCATAGAGTTGCAAAATTGTACAGCAGAGAAATAGGCCATTCGGTCTAACTTGTTCACACTGACCAGGTATCTTAAACTGATCTCGTCCCATTTGCCAGCTTTGACCCATATTCCTCTAAGCTCTTCCTATTCATATACCAGATTCCTTTTAAATTTTGTAATTATATCTAGCTGCATCACCTTCTCCGGCAATTTATTCCACACATGCACCACCCTCTTTGTGAAAAAGTTGCCCCCAAGTCCTTTTTAAACCCTTCCCTTCTCACCTTAAATCTACACCCTCTCGTTTTGGACTCCACCACCCTGGGAAAAAGACCTTGGCTATTCACCCTATCCAATGCCTGTCATGGTTTTAAAAACCACTATAAGGCCACCCCTCAATGTCTGATTCTACAAGCTAAAAGTCCCAGCCTATTCAGACTCTCCATATAGCTCAAACCCTCCAATCCCAGCAACATCCTTGTAAATATCTTCTAAACACTTTTACGTCTTACAACATCTTTCCGATAGCTGGGAGGCCACAATTGAACACAATATTCTTAAATGTCCTACGACAGGCCTCGCTAATGTCCTGTACAATCGCAACATGACATCCCAATTCCTATTCTCAATGTACTGACAATGGAGGCAAGTGGGCCAAATGCATTCTTCATTACCCTGCCTATGTGCAACTCCACTTTCAAGGAACTAAGTACCCTGGACCCCTAGGTCTCTTTGTTTGCAATGCATCCCAGAACCCTACCATTAGCTGTATAAGTCCTGCCCTGTCTTGCACTACCAAAATACATTACATCTCATTTCTCAAAATTAAACTCCATCTGCTACTCCACGGTTCATTGGCTCTTCTGATCAAGGTCCTGTTGCAATCTGAGATAACTTTCTTCACTGTCAACTTCAATATTGGAGTCATCTGCAAACTTGCGAAACATACATCCTATATTCACGTCCAAACTATTTAAACAAATAATGAAAAACAGTGGACCCAGCACCAACCCTTGCAGTACCCGCTGGTCACAGGTCTCCGGCCCAAAAAGCAAACCTGTAAAACCAGCCTCTGTCTCCTTCCTTCAGACCAATTTCATATCTAATTGGCTAGCTCCCCTTGGATTCTATGTGATCTAAACTTGCTAACCAGTGTACCATGTGGAACTTTGTTCAAGTCCATATAGACAAAGTTTATCTCTTTGACTTCATCAATCTTCTTTGTCACCACTTCAAAAAATTTAATCAAGTTAGTAAGACACAATTTTCCATGCTCAAAACCAAGAGGACTATCCCTGATCAGTTCTTGCCTTTCCAAATGCATGCAAATCCTGTCTGTCAGAATTTCCTCCAACAACTTATCCACCACTGACAGTAAGCTCAACAGTCTATAGTTCTCTGGCTTTTCCTTACCACTTTTCTTAAATAATGGCACCACAATAGCCATCCTACAGTCTTCTGTCACCTCACCAATGGCTGCCAATGATACATATATATCAGCAAGGGGCCCAGCAATCTCTTCCGTAGCTTCCCACAAGTTCTGGGGATTCACATGATCATGTCCCGGAGATTAATCTACCATTATGCATTCAAAGAATGCTAGCATTTCCTCTTCTATAATATGGACATTTTTCCAGGCGTCATTATTTACTTCGCCAAGCTCCTTGTCCTTCTCCATGGTAAATACTGATGCAAAATATTTGTTTCGTATCTCCCCATTTCCTGTTGGTCCACGCATAGATGGTATCATTGATCTTTAAGGGGCCCTATTCTGTCCCTAATTGATCTTTTGGCATTAATGTAATTGTAGAATCTTTTTGGATTCTCTTTAACTATTTACCAAAGCTATCTCATGTCCCTTTTTTGCCCTCATGATTTCCCTCTTAAGTATGCTCCTACTGCACCTATACTACTCTAGGGATTCACTTAATCCTAGCTATCTATACCCGACATATGCTTCCTTCTTTTTCTTGTCCAGTGCCTCAATTTCTCTAGTCATCCAGCATTCCCCACCTACCAGCTCAGAGACAGTATGATTCTGTTTGTTCAGAGAGCAACTTCACACAAATAGAATCATACTGTCTCTGAGCTCTTGTTATCTCATTTTTGAAAGTCTCCAACTTTCCAACCATCCTTTTTTCTGGCAAATAGCATCCCCAAGTCAACTTTTGAAATTTCCTGCCTAATATCATCAAAATTGGCCTCACTGCAATTTAAAACTTTAACTTTTAGACCAGATCTACCCTTTTCCATTACTATTTTAAAACTATTAGAATTATGATCACTTTCCCAAAAGTGCATCCCCACTGGCACCTCAGGCACTTGCCCTTGTGGGAGCATCGAATGTTGTAAAGTTTTCAAACAGTTGTTACCAGCAACTTTTCTTAAATAACAAGAAAAGTACTAACGTTTTGACAGATAACAAATCTACAGCCAATAAATGATGATTTCACCCAATTCAGATCGATTGAAAACCAATATCAAACAAATCCTATCTGGCTTGTTAAGCACGATGCTGCAAAGTTTTACCATGCTGAAAGTGATGTCCCTCCTACTCAATGTTCTTACCTTCGTTCTTGGAAAGCTACTGCTATTTTCCTAGCTCAGCATCTAACACTTTCCCTCTTTAACTGCTCTAGTTGTGTACAGTGCAGCATGCGATCATTTTACAGCATTCACTGTTTGGACTGTAATATACTTCAGAACTGAGGAGGAGTCATTGTTGTCAAAATCTTTCTTCACGGGTACCACCAGACCTATTAAGTTTCTGCAGCATTCTCCGTGTTTGTTTCAGGTCTCCTAATCTGCAGTAAGTGCCTGGTTGGTGTGATTGCCCCTTGAAGGGACGCACATCGCTTACAAGAACAGCCCACTTCCTCAAACAGAAAACAAGCACGAACATCACCCTCAGTGTGTGTGGTGGCAGTCATTTTATATTTCCACTTCATATTGGTGATTCAGATGAGGTCAGACAACAAATCAGATCATGGCTCGCAGAGTTAGTCACATGCTCAGCTTCTCAATCTAGGTACCTTAATGTTTCTTTCTTCTTTGCACTCCCTGTCAACGCCATCAGTTTTGAGCTTCCACATATTACCACTCAACTTCCACACTTAAATCATCATCTTACACTTTACCCCCAAGACATGGACTTACAACTTAGTTATGTCAACCAATGTCTTGCACTAGCCCCACTTTGAAGCCTGCTTGGTGGTGGCCATTGATGACTCCTCTCCCACAGTAACCCATGTCATCTCATGCTTTATCTTCTACCCATCACAATCATCGGCCTATCTGTTCCCAGCACACTGCCTCCAATCTCTATATTTGACTTTCCTAACTTGCCAACCATAGCAGTGACCCTGATAATCCCTCTTGATGTTCAGTGAATACACTTCCCAGGACTGACCATGACCCACTCCCCAGACTCTTCCAATATGGAACTCCTGACCCTGAATGTTCCCAAGCAACTAACTGGCAATGGCCAAGCCTCTAGACTGATATCAGACAACACTTTGACTGGCTGTTCCAGTAAGCCTAACAGAAGGCAGTCCCTCTTGATTTGACTACTCCCTTTAGACTTTGGGCATGGTGTTTTCTTGAGCACATGAGTGTGCTTGCTGTGTGAACTGATGGCAAATGCTGTAGATGTGACCCTCTTGTAGCATGGTGCTATAAAGCAATCTGTCCAGCCACTTGGCTAATCACTGAAGGCAAACATTGACAGGATGCAGAGATGGGCTGAGAGATGGCAGATGGAGTTCAACCTGGATAAATGCGAGGTGATGCATTTTGGAAGGTCGAATTTGAAAGCTGAGTACAAGATTAAGGTTAGGATTCTTGGCAGTGTGGAGGAACAGAGGGATCTTGGTGTGCAGATACATAGATCCCTTAAAATGGTCACCCAAGTGGACAGGGTTGTTAAGAAAGCATATGGTGTTTTGGCTTTCATTAACAGGGGGATTGAGTTTAAGAGTCGTGAGATCTTGTTGCAGCTCTATAAAACTTTGGTTAGACCGCACTTGGAATACTGCATCCAGTTCTGGTCGCCCCATATTAGGAAAGATGTGGATGCTTTGGAGAGGGTTCAGAGGAGGTTTACCAGGATGCTGCCTGGACTGGAGGGCTTTTCTTATGAATAGAGGTTGACTGAGCTCAGACTTTTTTCATTGGAGAAAAGGAGGAGGAGAGGCGACCTAATTGAGGTATACAAGATAATGAGAGGCATAGATAGAGTTGATAGCCAGAGACTATTTCCCAGGGCAGAAAAGGCTAACACGAGGGGTCATAGTTTTAAGCTGGTTGGAGGAAAGTATAGAGAGGATGTCAGAGGCGGGTTCTTTACACAGAGAGTTGTGAGAGCATGGAATGCGTTGCCAGCAGCGGTTGTGGAAGCAAGGTCAGTGGGGACATTTAAGAGACTGCTGGACATGCATATGGTCACAGAGATTTGAGGGTGCATACATGAGGATCAATGGTCGGCACAACATCGTGGGCTGAAGGGTCTGTTCTGTGCTGTACTGTTCTATGTTCTATGTTCTATCATAGACTCCATGGTTTTGTGTCCGCGCTATACTACAAGACTGAGCAGTAGTACTGAAAGTCTTTAAGTTCTGAATGAAGAGGAAATGCTCAAAAAATGGCTGAACAGGCAAAGCAGAGATGCCGAGAGTATCCAAGTGGGCATGAAATGAGAGCGAGCTAAGAAAGCAAGCAAAGAGAACAGAGGTACACCCTATTCAAATGTAAGACATGGGTGCTTGTCTCAGTACACATTGTGGCCTGGCAGCAGCATTGCAATGAAATGTGTGGGTGAACTCCAAAGTGTTGCATTGAAGTGGTGATCTCAATTATAACTGACTCAGTGATGTACCATGATGATGTGGTGAGGCTGATGCATGTCAAATGCCAACTTCCTTGGACAAAAGATATAGGTAGTCATGGCCAATGAACCTTTCCCTTTAATGTTGTGAATTGCTGCCATCTCTATTTTCTGACAAAGTTGAAAACTGTACATAAATGTGGTAAGAGCAAGTAATAATGAAACATTTTTGCATGTAAATAGGCCCCTCTCTAGTGAATAAATGCCTCACATTTAAAATCTTTGGTGGAAAACAGAACTTCTTTTCTCAATGTTGAGGAATTAACTTTTCCAGTACTTTCCTAAATGACTTGGCATTGTTCAGAGTTTGGGAAGAGTTTGCCCACAGCTTTAATTCTTCAGGTCACTGACCTTTCTTGAGAGTGGTGCCCACATTTCAAAAACCCTAAAACAAGAGAATGGTACCACTCACACTTGCATCTGCTTCCACTGTGGTACCTGCAGGGCACCAGAGCAGGTGTGCACTGAAAGAGTCAAAGGTAGTGTGAGAAGGAAGTCACATTGTTGTTCCATTTACTCTGATGTTGTTCTCAGAAACTTTATCTTGGCATGCATGATTCCCTCCTTCCAAACCTTGAGTAATGCTGCTTAAAGGGCTGGATGCCAAATTCCACATGGGGTGTCTTTGATATCTGCTCAAGCCTGAGTTTGTGGGAATATTTTTGAATTGTAATTCTGGGGACACTTCACAGAGCTGCTGCTTACCATTAAGAAGAACACAGAATTCGGTGACTGAGGTATAGGGGCCATAGTTTAGCTCATCTTGGTTTGCAAGCTGGCAGTGAAATGGAGCAAATATTGCTGGCTCAGGAATCTCTGTGAGGAGGGAGGAGCAAGAGAATGACCCACTTACCATGCGTCTCTTCACAGAATGTTTTCCTCTGCCCAATCCACAAACACTGCCAGAGGGGACTTAGGTTCAGTAAGGAGTTGGTATCTAGGATTGCTGTCTCCGCACAACACAACGTGAACGTCATTCCAGGCCATGGATAGTGGTGCCAGTCGCCATCAAGATCACAGAAGCACTGAACATTTATCCCTCAGAGCCTTTCTAAGCAGGAGCGGGAGAAATCATCCAATGTATCCCATTACCCGACCCATCAGACCCATTGAGAGATCATGAAACTGATCTATGCTGAAAGCAAAAAGTATGTTATTATCCTCCTTAGCAGTGATAAGAAAGATGTCAGAGATAGATTTTGGGAATTCCAAATGTGCAGAACACCACCAACTGAGTGTAAGTGACTCTGTGGATGCCCCATGTTAGTTGGGAGAGATAGAGGAAAGGCAATATCTATCATTCTCTTTGTGTGCAAATGGTATGTCGCCACTCCGAATCCATCATGTTTGGGGTTACATTCATAAAGCAGCTGCCACAATACATTCACCTTGCAATAGTCAGGAGCCTGACATCCTCAGACTTCAAATGAGATCCAAAATCTGAATCTTCAGACACAAAGGCTGATTGCTATGTACACCGCTGATGAGTGCCTTCAGCCACTAATTGCAAGGGTACACTGGGCGTCTAATCCAGGATTTTGACCCAGCAACAATGAAGGAATGCTGATATAGCTCCAAGCCTCCTGGGATGGTGTTTGAATTGGAGGGGAGCTTGTTCCCATGTGTCTGCCCTCATCTACTTGTTCTATGAGTTGATGGAGGTAATAGGTGTGGAAGACGCTGAATAATGAAGTTGCCAGTAGGAGTTGCCAGTGATCTTGGTTGCCCAGAATGAGGGCTTCATCATAGAACAAGGCAGCATGAGTTTTACAGTGGTCTTTAGTATCGTCCATCATGCTGCCACCATTGTTGTAGGACTCCCTGGGTAGAACGAAGAAGAGGAGGAAGCCTGAGTGGGAAAGCCAAGCATAGTGTACCCTGGACACTTTCATCCCAAACAGACTGTTAGAAAGAGCTTTCACAGACTCTACTGTCAATAAAAAATACTTCCCCTTTCCACAACACCGCAGCATTGCAAATACTTGAGCTGCTTCATTGCGGTGTTACCAATAAAAGCTACCGACAAAATCCTTTTCATTGACATCTTTATCCAGTAAGAATTATACAAAGTGAAATTAACTATTCCCCCTTATGCATTCCATGTTTGTTGATGCTCTTTTCCTATCCTAGTGATCTTAGGCAGTGGGCTGCAGCATGTTTAATGTAAGGCTACAGACCTTCACGGTTGGAGATTGTAAGTGGTCTTGGAGGACACTCTCAAGCAGCTCTTGGTCTGGAGGCCCTGTTTCAGAGTGCAGTGCCTCAGAGTGACAGGTAGCAGTAGTTAATCGGCCAAGAGCCACAATAAGTGCACTGGAGGAGAGCAAGGATGAATGTTATCATCCTGAGCAGTTTCATTGTGGCCACCCGAGGAACTCTAGTAATCTGCAGAACTAGGATATCTGTACCAGAGTTGTGGACAAATCCTAATGAGAGGTCAGTAGGGAATGTATCAGAAAAGTTTCATTGATTACAGTTTTATCGGCAGAGATGGGTCAAATGCAAGGGTTAATGAATTGCTGATGACCAATCATTGTGTCAAGATCATGAAGGGCCAAGAGGGTGGAAGACAGCAAAGGGATGGAATTTACAGGAAAGTTGAAGGTAAGAATATTAGCTTTTCCATTGCTGAACAATAGGAATTAGTAGCTTATCTATTACTCAACGTTAACAGCAACAGCCACATCCTTGGAAACCTAATGGGAAGACCCACAAGTTGGAAAGTCCTGAAATGGTCCAATTATTTCCATAAAGGTTTCTAAGATCCTTAAAAAAACTTCTTTCTTGTAATTTGTTCTGTGATTATGACCACAAACACACAAGTTTGGATTTTTCCTAATCTGAACCAGCACTGCAAATTTGGGGCTTGGTGGGGAGGAGATTGGGGCATCAAGTCGGGGGAATTGAAAGCCCATATTTGGTTGAATGCTGGGGTGAATTCAAGGTTTGGCAAAGAGGTCAGCATCCGAGGGAATTGGAGTCCCATGGGAGAATCCTGTGTAAGCGAGGATTTAGAAGCGAGTACAGTGTAAAGGGATAGATGCAGACCAGAGGCCTGGGAAGTTTGGAGAATAGAATACCCGAAGGCGATAGGTTCAGAAGTATTCATGTTGGGTATTGGAGGTCTGAGGAAAGGTTTCAGCATGAGAGAGCAGACCTGAGCCTTTGTGGGAGTGAGGCAATTGGATTCTCATTGTGGATTATCAGAGGTCCCATGCATAAGCTCAGAGTGTAGGTGTATGACCATTCTGCATGTTCCTATCTTAGGAAGTAGATGTAAAGATATTCCCTGATAACATAGTGTGTAGCTGGATGAACACAGCTGGCCAAGCAGCATCTCAGAAGCACAAAAGCTGACATTTCGGGCCTAGACCCTTCATCAGAGAGGGGGATGGGGAGAGGGTTCTGAAATAAATAGGGAGAGAGGGGGAGGCGGACCGAAGATGGATAGAGGAGAAGACAGGTGGGGAGGAGAGTATAGGTGAGGAGGTAGGGAGGGGATAGGTCAGTCTAGGGAAGGTGGACAGGTCAAGGAGGTGGGATGAGGCTGGTAGGTGGGAAATGGAGGTGCAGCTTAAGGTGGGAGGAGGGGATAGGTGAGAGGAAGAACAGGATAGGGAGGCGGGGACGAGCTGGGCTGGTTTAGTGATGCAGTGGGGGGAGGGGATGAGGTGGGCTGGTTTTGGGATGCAATGGGGGGAGGGGGAGATTTTGAAGCTTGTGAAGTCCACATTGATACCATTGGGCTGCAGGGTTCCCAGGCGGAATATGAGTTGCTGTTCCTGCAACCTTCGGGTGGCATCATTGTGGCACTGCAGGAGGCCCATGATGGACATGTCGTCTGAGGAATGGGAGGCGGAGTTAAAATGGTTCACGACTGGGAGGTGCAGTTGTTTATTGCGAACCAAGCGGAGGAGTTCTGCAAAGCGGTCCCCAAGCCTCTGCTTGTTTTCACCAATGTAGAGGAAGCCACACCGGGTACAGTGGATGCAGTATACCACATTGGTAGATGTGCAGGTGAACATCTGCTTAATATAGAACGTCATCTTGGGGCCTGGGATAGGGGGTGAGGGAGGAGGTGTGGGGGCAAGTGTAGCACTTTCTGCGGTTGCAGGGGAAGGTGCCGGGTGTGGTGGGGTTGGAGGGGAGTGTGGAGCAGACAAGGGAGTCATGGAGAGAGTGGTCTCTCCGGAAGGCAGACAAGGGTGGGGATGGAAAAATGTCTTGGGTGGTGGGGTTGAATTGTAGATGTCGGAAGTGTCGAATGATGTGTTGTATCCGGAGGTTGATGGGGTGGTAAGTGAGGATGAGGGGGATTCTCTTAGGGTGGTTATTTCGGGGGCTGGGTGTGAGGGGTGTGATGCGGGAGACACAGCCAAGGGCGTTCTCGACCACTGCGGGGGGGGGATGTTGAGGTGCTTGAAGAACACGGACATCTGGGATGTGCGGGAGTGGAATGCCTCATCCTGGGAGCAGATGCGGTGGAGGCGAAGGAATTGGGAATAGGGGATGGAATTTTTGCAGGGGGTTGGGTGAGAGGAGGTGTATTCTAGGTAGCTGTGGGAGTCGGTGGGCTTGAAGTGGACATCAGTTTCTAGCTGGTTACCTGAGATGGAGACAGAGAGGTCCAGGAAGGTGAGGGATGTGTTGGAGATGGCCCAGGTGAACTTAAGGTTGGGGTGGAAGGTGTTGGTGAAGTGGGTGAACTGTTCGAGCTCCTCTTGGGAGCATGAAGCGGCGTCGATACAGTCATCAATGTAAAGGAGGAAGAGGTGGGTTTTGGGGCCAGTGTACGTGCGGAAGAGGGACTGTTCCATGTAACCTGCAAAGAGGCAGGCATAGCTTGGGCCCATGCGGGTACCCATGGCCACCCCCTTTGTTTGTAGGAAGTGGGAGGAATCGAAAGAGAAATTGTTGAGGGTGAGGACGAGTTTGGCTCGGCGGATGAGGGTGTCGGTAGAGGAGGACTGGTCGGGCCTGTGGGACAGGAAGAAGCGGAGGGCCTTGAAACCATCCGCATAAGGAATGCAGGTGTATAGCGACTGGATGTCCATGGTGAAAATGAGGTGTTGGGGGCCAGGGAATTGGAAGTTCTGGAGGAGGTGGAGGGCGTGGGTGGTGTTACGGACATAGATGGGGTGTTTGATCCTTTAAGCCTGACCCAAATGTAGCTGAGATAATGGGAACTGCAGATGCTGGAGATTCCAAGATAATAAAATGTGAGGCTGGATGAACACAGCAGGCCAAGCAGCATCTCAGGAGCACAAAAGCTGACGTTTCGGGCCTAGACCCTTCATCAGAGAGCTGCTGGGTTTGCTGAGGTTCCATGAACTCAGATCAACTGCAGTGAGTTTAAACATGAATAACAATGAGGCTTTCAATACTATATTTAAAACACACAATCATTCCTTTTGTGTGGTGAGTCACTAATCCACCTTCTGGCCTCAAAACACTGCAGGTGCTGGAAATCTGAAGCAAACACAGAAGATGTTGGAGAAATCCAACAGGTCAGGCTGCATCTGTGAAGAGACAGGCAGAGTTGGCACTGAGCCTTCAGAAATTCAATTTGGAGAGGAGGCATGCAGAATTCTAAGCATTAACTCTGCTTTCATGCATTTTGTTTCAAAAAAAGACACTAGAGCTTTGTTTCACTTATGTCTTGTAATATCGAAGAAAGTAAAGCTTTGTCTCAAAAGCGAAATCCTTCACCCAACCGCATCTGCCTTCCCTACCCCAATTCACGCTGACATGCTTGTCGCTGTTTGAAAAATCTCCCCTAACCTTTATACTAGTTGCCAATATTTATTTTTACTCCTTGGCTCTTTACGTTGGCACCAGCAGGTTGACCAATGAAATGGTTTAGCTGACACAGTGAGAGAAAGGCTGTTGGGGCACATAAAGCAGTCTTATGTCTTGTGAGGAAAGATTGGACTCTGCTCATTTAAAATTAGAAGAATGAGAGGTGATCTCATTGAAACATATTGGAATCTTAAGGAACTTGACAGGGTCAAAGCTGAGAGGATAATTCACCTCATAGTAGAGTCTAGGACCAGAAGGCTTAGTCTCAGATTTAAAGGGTTCCAATTTAAGACAGATATGAGGAGGAATTTCTTTTTTTTTGGACAGTTGAGAGTCTTGCAAACTCCTTTCCACAGGGAGCCGTGAGGCCAGAATCCTTGTGTGTACTTATGACTGAGGTAGATAGATTCTTGATCAGTCAGCGAATCAAGGGTTATGTAGAAAGTGGATGTGAGGAGTGTCAGATTAGCCATTATCCTATTGAATGGCGGAGTAATTTCGAGGGGCCGAACAGCATATTCCTGTTCCTACTTATTATGGTCCCATGGTCTTACAATCGAACATTCTGGCAGTATATTTCAACTGGACGAATGAATAGATTTTTGCTAACCTATCCCTCATTTACATTTCAAACTACAAAAACTGACCCACAACAAATGTATCAATTTGAAAACCAAAATTTACAGTTGAAAACTGAATAATAAGCATTTTTCTAAAAAGCAGTTTGTGCAGTAGTGATGGTTGGGACAATAAAAGTTTTTAATGTGGACTTTAGGAACAGTAATAACTATGCAGCAAAATAAAATGATGTTATTAATGTTGTTATTGTATCTTGGATTTTTAGTGCATCAGTAGGGCTGTCCCATAATCTTTACTGTCTCACTATTTCTCTTGAGTAGTTACTGGAGCAGTAGTATTCACCGGACAGATGTTAGACTTAGGTCAATGTACAAATCATGACTGAGATGTGAATTGTTTCACTAACTGATAAATGTTAAATTGATAATTATCTCAAACTTTTTCTCTGTCTTGGTCTAGGTCTAATTCATAATTATGTAGGTTATTAATTTTCAGAAGCCAGAATGAGATCTTTAAAAATAAAAATCAAAAATCCATAATTAAAAACTGGTAAGTGTATCAAAATAAGTCATATTTTCTTTTTACCAGTGGCAGGTCGGTCACTTTGAATAGCTATTTTCATTGACACTGAACTGGCTGCTGAATCTACTCTGGCTCCCACACCACACTCGTTTTACTAAAGAAGTATATTTAACCTTAGAAAACATATATTTAACTTTGGTAAAAGTAAGCAAATAAATGGATGTAGGAAAATGGAAGTGTTATGTTAACCTTCACAGTTTCTCCAAGATGCTCATTGCCCAGCTGTGTATACCCAGCAGTTTCTTCCTTTCAAGATTCATAATCTTCATAGTTTTTCTTGGGTCTTTTTTTTCAGTTTGACTCTGTTGGCAATAATGCCACATCAGACCAGAAGGTTCTGGTATCAAACATCATTATAGATTTGAGTACAGTGTAGATCAGTGCTGTGTTGGAGGAGTCTTTTACTGGTAATGGTATCTGTGTTTGCAATGAGACATCACACCAAGGCTCTATCTGCCTGCTCAGGTGAATGAGTAAGACCATGTGGCGCTTTTTCAAAGAAACGTAGCGCTCACAACATTCTGGTCAGCATTTTTTGATCAATTAGTGCTTTCATAAGTAAAATTATGTGGTGGTTCATGAATTATTACTAGTGGAAACTCCTTGTGCACAAATTAGCTGTCATGTTTATCCATGCAAGGAATATGGCTCATTTCAAAATGATTAACTGGCTGCAAAATACATTCTGTGGATGGTGAAGTAACAAATAAGTACAAATTCCTTCTTACCATTTATTTGTTTTTCACCCAGAAGAAGTTCCTTGTTGTGGCTTTAATTACTTCTTTCATCCTGTATTCCAAGATGTTGTTCCATTCCCTCCCTGACTGGAACAGATTCTACTGAAAAGGAGCATGAAATATGACTGAGCCTATTGCTCATTGAAAGTTTTAATTCTGATAAATGGAAATATGGGTGATCCTTTCTTTAGGATTTTTCACGGGATGGAATAAAGACTAAATACAAAAAATGTAACTTTTTTTCTTTGCAAATGATGGGAAAGAACCAATATCAAAATTATTCAAATTTATGTTTTTCTATCCTGAACAAAATTCGTCAGCAGTACAAATCCAAATACAGAAATTCTGCAGGAATGCTGTAAAATCACAATTTTTGATGATTTTGAAGAATTATATGGCAAAGAAATAGTTTCATGTCAAAATGCACAGCACCATGAGGTGATTAAAGGAGATTCATGCCCTTCATCATCAACCAAATCATTTCTCAATTGAGACAAATCAGTTGGGAAATTCCATAACTTTTTCACATTGAAAAAATGAGAACCATAGAAATGTGTGTTCCCTTATGAATACTCCAGGACAGCTTCCCCTGAATCAAAGCTGGCTTCAAAGGATGCAGAAGGAAAAGGTAGTAACTGGCATTGCAGTTTAAAAATAAAACTGTTCTAAATCTCTACAACTCTCCACTACCTGGTTCACTGTATGGATGCCTGTCTATGAAACAAGGAAAACGATGTTGAAGGGCAAGCCATAACACAATGTAGAGCTGGAGGAACACAGCAGGCCAGGCAGCATCAAAGGAATGCAAAAGTTGAAATTTCTAACGAAGGGCCCTGAACTGAAACATCAACTTTCCGGCTCCTCTGATGCTGTCTGGCCTGCTGTGTTCCTCTGGCTCCACCTTGCATTATATCTGACTCCAGCATTGGCAGTTATAACCACACCCTTGAAGCGCAAGCCATCCTGGGAAAAATCAACTCTACACCCACAGTCCAATACCTTGCTGTAACCATCATATGAGCTAGTGAAAAAAAAATACAGCATATGTCATGGGGTCAAGCTTTACACAGGTAACAATTTTGAGGAGTTGACATACTGCTTGATTTATAACCAAAGTTGAAAAAAGGCCATATTAAACATAGAAAGTAAAATCAAGCAATAATTATCCCTTAATAAAAAAAGAAAGCATTGCAGGTGTTATAAATTGTTGGGGGGTAGAGTTGCTGGAAAAGCTCAGCAGGTCTGGCAGCATCTGTGAAGGAAAATCAGAGTTGACGTTCGGGCCCAGCGCAACTTCCTCAGAACTAATGGTAGCTAGAAAAATATCGATTTATATGCAGAAGGTAGAGTGGGGGAAGGAGTAAGGAGTAAATGATAAGCGGGGATAGAGCCCAAAGAAGGAGAATAACGGTTGGACAGACGAAGGCATTGATTACGATCTGGCTAGGAAGGTGAATAACTGTTAACGGGGACTGTTAATGACTAACAATAGGTAGTATGTAATAGCAGGCTACATGATATCAAGGCTTGTGTATGGAGTAGGGGGCTAGTAAATGGCAGAGTTCAGGCCCTAAAATTATTGAACTCATAATATTGAGTACAGAGGACAGTAGTGTGCCTAAGAGGAACATGAGGTGCTGTTCTCCCAGCTTGTGTTGCTCTTTTCTGCAACACTGCAGCAAGCCTGTGACAGAGATGTTGGCCAGGGAACAGAGTGGCGCATTAAAGTTGCAGGCAAATGGAAGCTCAGGGTCTTTTCTGCACGCAAATGCAGCTGTCCCACATTGCGGTCACCCAGTATGCTTGAGAAAATGTCAGTTTATATGCAGAAGTTAGGGTGGGGGGAGGGTGTAAGGACTAAACAATAGGTGGGGATAGAACCCAAAGAGAGAGAAGAACTGTTGAACAAAGGAGTTGATAAAGTAGACTAAAATAATTCCTTGTAAGTAATGAATGATCGCACCAAGTTTGTCATTCATAATCCGATCACTTTAATAATTCGTATTTATAAAAACAAAACTTAAACACGTGGACATTTTAACCATTGTTACCAGTATTTATTTTAATATGTATTTCTACATTTGTAATCAAATCAGTCGTAAATATCTCCAGAATTATGTTTTGATTCTACAATATGTCGGTTTGATCATTGAAAAGTTATGAGTCAAACTGTATACAATACATACAAAATTACTACCAAAAAACATCAGACCAGCTTTTTAACATGAGATTAAACTTTATACAAGCATATGTTGTCGTTATAGAAGTTCAAGTTGGGAGAATAAAAAGTATGTCTTTTGCACATAACTAAGTAGTGCAGGAGGCTTATATATATGCCCAGCATTTATCTACAAATTATACACTTAATGGTATGGTGCTGGGGTGCGTTGTTGAACAAAAATATCATGGGGTGCATCTTTATAGTTCCTTGAAAATGGAGTCACAGGTAGACAGGATAGTTACGGAGGCATTTGATACGCTTGCCTTTATTGGCCAGTGCATTGAGTATCGGAGTTGGAATGTCATGTTTTAGCTGTACAGCATATTGGTTAGCCCACTTTTGGAATATTGTGTTCAGTTTTGGTCTCCCTGCTATAGGAAAGATGTCGTCAAAAGGGTTGAAAGGGTTCAGAAAAGATTTACAAGGATGTTGCTGGAGTTGGAGAGTTTGAGCAATAGAGAGAGGCTGAAGAGGCTGGGACTATTTTCTCTGGAGTGTAGGAGGCTGAGGACTGACCTTTTTGATCTTTATAAAGTCATGAGGGACATGGATAGGGTGAATAACCAAGATCTTTTCCAAGGATAGGGGAGTCCAAAACTGGAGGGCATAGGATTAAGTTGAGAGCGGAAAGATTTACAAGAGACCTAAGGAGCAAGTTTTTCACACAGCGGGTGGTATGTGTATGGAACAAGCTGTCGGAGGAAGTGGAGGAGGCTGGTACAACTAGTACATTTAAAAAGCATCTGGATGGGTACATGAATAAGAATGTTTCAGAGGATATGGGCCAAATGCTGGCAAATGGCATGAGACTAATTTAGGATCGCTGGTTGACATGGGTGAGTCAGACTGAAGGGCCTGTTTCTATGCTGTACAACGGTATGACTCTGTGTAAGTGGTGAAATTTTGTGAAAACTTAAGAATACTTTAATTTGGCAGGCACCAAAATAGTTTCTGATGAGGGCCATTTTATCTCAGAGAGGGAAGGCATTTATCTTTTGCCTTGATCCGGGTGAAAAAGGGCCACTGTATATTTTAGCTTCTATTGCTAAACCTAACAGATGAAATTGTTTACCCAATTTTAAATTGTGTTGCAAATCCAACGGTCATGCTGCACAGTGTTACAAAGACTGAAAAGAACTGGGGGCATTTGATGTGAAGTCAAAAAGTGGGGTAGAGTAACCAAAGTTGCTATTCTGTAAGAGGAAAGGAAGACTGAAATTTCCATAGTTCTGAGGTCTCTAAAAACATAAGTTAGAAAAAATGACTACGAATTTCAACATTGCAGGAACTGGGAGAAGAAATGAGATGGGGTACTTGGAGCTTTGGAGATACAAGAGAAGGAGTTCAGAGGAACCTATGCATTGATAAAATAAAAGAGGGCAAGAGATTTCATTTTAATTTAGCCCTGTGATGTGAGCTTTTCTGACAAGATGAGCATTTGTTCCCAATACCCAAATGCCTCTGAGAAAACATTTTTGAGCTGCTTTCTTGAATCATAGCAGTTCATGTGATGTAAGTAAACTGATGGTGCTGTTAGGAAGGAGTTCTGGAATTCTGATCCAGGGATTGTGAATGAACAGCAATATTTTTTCCCATCAGAATGAACTGTACGTGCAAGGCAAATTGCGTGATTGTGGTCCCATGGATATCCTGCCCTCATCTTTCTCGAAGGTAGGTTTCAAACGTTTGGAACGTGATGTCGAAAAGGCTTTGGTGATTGATGATCTCATAGATAGTACACACTGTTACCACAGTATGTCCGTGGCAGAGATAGATTTTAAAGAAAAGTCCCTGCTCAGATTTTTATATCTAAAATGGTTGAGGATTATAGCACAGATTTCCAAGTGTTCATCTACTACGTGATTTATCCCCACAGGCAATTACTTGTATTGGTGTCCCCGTGGACGTTACTGATTCCAACCAACAATCCATTCACTGACAGAGGTATTTGCTTGACCAGCTGTTTGTCCTCTTGGTTTAATAGGTTGATCAGTGCTTAACACACAGAGTGCATTATTTGACAACAAAAATACTTTGCGCTGACTGACGAATGACCTGGTTCATGACAGACTGGAGGATAAACATGACATGCAGTGTTTGTCGAAAAGTGCTGTGACTGAAATGGCAAAACTAGAAAGTTGAAAGTATTGTATTTGCACTCAAGGGAAGAACACAACTTAGATAAGACACCTAAGTGGAGACAAAACATTCATCGGTATGTATTTAAAATGCCCAGTTGGTCTCTATGAACATTAATAGGCTAATAAGAATAACTTATGATATTAAAGAAACTAGTTTGGATTTTGTAGTGTTTTACAGGCAGTGTTATGATTTACAAAATCAACACAGCCTTCGTGTATGAATCCCTGGGTACAGTATTCATATTACAAACTAAAGAGACCATCAGAATGATATGTGTAAGGACAGCTTCCAAGCAACATTTTATACTTTGACCTGATAAAACACTATCATAGCGCTGTTTGTTCGTCGGTTTTATATTGAACAACTTATGAAGATAAGCAAGCCAAGAGAACAAATGGAAGAATGCCAACTAAAATCAAGTGGAGACATCACAGTACTTTACACACATACATGTCTCCCTCCTTTACAAGTTAACAATTACAGAAGACCATGGGATTCAGTGTCTCACAGAACATCATTTCTAATTTTATATCAAAATAATCACATAAATTTTATTGATATTAAGGTAAATATGAAAAGATTCAAATTAGTCAAATCTACATTTAGATATTTTTCTAATCAACTGTCTCATAGATGTTGTGAAACAACTCTTAAGCAGGTGGGCCTTGAACATAATTTCCTGGCTTAGAGATGGGGACCGCCACACCACTAGGTCTCCTTAAATCTGTATCTATGAATTAGTTTTAATGGCTATTGATCATGAATCTTAACTCTTCTAAAATAACAAAACAATTCTAGTTTTGTGATAATTGAAGATTGATTAGAGAATGCTTATTTTGTATGCATTTTGACAATTAATTTAAATTCTATTGATATAATCAGGACAAACTCCAAGTTGTGGAAAGTTTGTGATGTTGTGAGGGAAAACCTATTTCTTTTTCTTTATTCATTCACAGGATGAGGGCATCGTTGGTGAGGCAGCATCTATTACCCAACCCTAATTGTCCAGAGGGCAGTTAAGTGTCAACCACATTGCTGTGAGTCTGGAGTCACATCTGAGCCAGACCAGGTAAGGATGGCAGTTTCCTTCCCTACACTCATATTCATATTAATTTCAATCAGACAAGGATGCTAATTATTTGAATTCATGAAAATAATACTCTCAAAATCTGTCCCCTTCAAACCTGGGTGTGGCTGATTACTATGAGTGATGGTGTCATAGTGACAATGTCATTAGCGAGTAATTTACTAAGGCTGATACCCTGAAATTTATCAGTTCATGACCCACCACTGGTGGGGCTTTTAAACTTAATTGATAACGCTTGGAGTTAAAAGCTCACTTCAGTAACTGTGATTATCCATCGTTGTAGAAATCCATCTGACTCACTCGCGCACAGAGAATAAAATGTGTCATCTTTACCTGATCCATCATATACGTGATTCTGTTCTACAGAAATGTGGTTGGTACTGAATTACCCTCTGGAATATCTTAACAAGCCATTCAGTTTAAGGGCTGTTATAGATAGGCAATAAGAACGTAAGAAATAGGAGCGGGGTAGACCTTCTGGCCTGTCGAGATCAATAAGATCATGGCTGATCGTTTTGTGGATTCAGCTCCACTTACCCACCTGCTCACCATAACTCTTAATTCCTTTACTGTTCAAAAACCTAACCATCTTTATCTTAAAACACTTAATGAAGTAGCCTAAACTGCAACACTGGACAGGTAATTCCACAGATTCACAACACTTTCGGTGAAGACGTTTCTCCTCAACTCATTCCTGAATCTGCTCCCCCTTATATTGAAGTTATGGCCCCCTGTTATAGTCTCACCCGCCAATGGAAACACCCTACTTCTATCTTATCTATTCCCTTAATTATTTAATAGTAAATGCTGCTGTCTCTAGTGATGCGCACATGCCATGGAAGAATAAAATATTAAAAGAAAGTTCTCAATGTGATTGTGAAAGGCCAACAATTTTAATGCAGCATCTTTCATCCATCTCAGATGTTGCTGTGCGACTCATAGGAAACAAAAATAAACAGAATGGGAAAAACACAGGGAAACCTGAAAATGAGTAGGAAACACTTCCATTGAGCACTGTACAAAGTGGAAGAGGTGCTAAAATCTGATTTGTGAGATCTTCACTGAGCTCTTTTGTTCATTGCAGCCTGAGGGAATTGCTATCTAACAAAAACAAATTTCTACTGGTGTGGATTCTGTCAGCAGTAAAAGCAGACTAAAGATTTTTTTTAAAAGAGGTTTGAATGCAGTCAGTGCAGTTGTCATAAATATTTTACTGCTTATTGAGCAAGGGATTATCAGTCAGATTAGTTATCTGTTGATCTGTGCCTTTGTATGTGTGGCTTTGCTGGTTCTGTAACATACTAAATTTCCAGTGTAACCTTAAAGTAAAATCATCCATACCAGTCAACTTGGCAGGGATTACAGCACAGTAATCAATAACAGAAGGCTGCCAAAGTTCTTCAGTCTCTAGGGTATCAATGATCACCTCTCCTCTTGCCCCATCTAATAAATAAAAGGTTACATTTTACAGGTCAAATTCAGAAGCTTTCTGGTCTGTATCTTGAGATTAAACTGTACCACCCATGAGCTGTTCTATGCTGCTTGACTTGGCCATCAACAGAAAGAGAAGATCAAATTCCAATTAAGTCATTAGAACTCTATCTGTGTATTGTAATTAAATTCCACAGTTGGGTTGTACGTCTGGCTTGTCTGTGCAAGACAGTGGATTGATGCAGTTTCAGTTTAAGACCTTTTTGTTTTAATGTAAGGAAATGGTACCTAATTTTATTTTATTTTAAACACAACATTTATTTCCTAAAGCCATTCAAAATATCTCTGGCACAATGAAGAGGAGAGGAAAATTAAACCTTGTACTGTCATAAAGATTCAAAAACAATAGCCAACAATCAGAGGTGATATTTTTCTTTTTTAAATACACTCTGCTAAGGACAATTCATTTCTAAAGGCAAACCTTCTCTTGGGTGAAACCCACAAACAAATATTAATCTGCCACTCCTCCATTTCTACGTACATGGAGGAATCAACTTGTTTGAAAAGGATCATTGTACAAGCATGATTCTGAACCTCACCAATTTAAATTCCTCTCATTAATCTACCATTCACTCAAAGCTTACAATGCAAACTGCAGAGTAAAATCTGATTTTCTTTACTATATTATAATTAGAGCTTCTTAAAATTCTGCATTTCAAACAAATGCAACCCTCCAGGGACATAAATTGACCTCTGTATGCTCTATATCACCATACAATTTTCACTGATAAGCACCTTGGGAATTACATGTAGACTTATATTGGAGCTCAAAGAGTAAATGATCAACAAAGTGTTTCCATATTTTTGAAATAACACAGCTTTTATAACTTTGTGTTTGTGACCTTTTTGAGGGAGACAAATCTGTATTCTGATACTATGATTAAAGCAAAGGTTTATCATTATTACAAATCAGTTTCTCATCAAAAGTAATGGGTGAAATTCTCCCAGTTGCTGAATGGCATGGGCAATGGTGAATTCTTTGGAAAAATAACATTCTCCAAATTGAGAAACAAATGTCCAATTTTCCACCTAAGACACGACAGGAATGTCACTATTAAGCAGCCAGAGACTTATTTTGTATTCATTTCCAACTCATTACTACTTGTTCTCATTTCTTTTATATGCAGCTTGTTATTCTCCAGCACAGAAGAGAGAAACTACACTGTGACAAGTAAGGAGATAACAAGGTGTAGAGCTGGATGCACACAGCAGGCCAAGCAGCATCAGAGGAGCAGGAAAGCTGACATTTCTGGTCTAGACATTCCTCCAACAAGTGAAAGTCTGAGCCGGTATCTGGTATCTGCTGCTTGGTCCCCACTAGCAGTCCTCAAATCCTCATGGAGAAGCTCCATGGGCAGTGACTGCCTGCATCTACTGTCCACAGAGGTTGGCATCTGACATGCACTAGCTTCACTACATCATTATGGCACATCTCTAACTCACTTAAAACACAGTTGTCCACTTCAGTACTACTAGGGCTTCTATTTATGTCGTCTAGTCCTAAACTTTCCCAGAAGTGGAAATGATCTTTCCACATCTACTCTGTCAAGTCTGTGACTCTGACTCTAAGTTCCCTAAGAATGTCATATATTTCAATAAAGTTGCCTCTTGTTGTTCTATATTCCCATGAGTATAGACACAACTTGCAAAACCTCTCCCTAAAAGACAATCCAGCCACATTTTATATCAGCCAAGCAAGCCTCTCCTGGACTGCCTCCAATGCCAGTATATCTTTCCTAAGATAAGGGGCCCAAAATTGTTCACAATATTCCAGCATGTTTCTTCCTCAGTGCTGAGATTTGCAATGATGTGCTCAGCAGAATATGCTTCTGATTTCACTCTAGCTAAGCTACCTGAGCTGCTGGCGAATGCAGAAGACAGCCTTGCTGGTGCTTCTTTTGAGCGATCTGTATCTTCCTCAGGTGGAAATCATGTCCTGTGCGACTGCTGTCTTTATGCCAGGGATTATGCAGTTGGAGCCGATGCTGGCAAGAGATAAGAGAGAATGAGTAGTGAAGGGGTAGTAGTTTGGGCTTGTTAAGAACACATTCACAGTGCTGGTAATGGGAGAGAAGCACTTGACAACGACTCTTATACAGTTGCCAGGGCATGATGGTTGCAGTCCTCCCCAACTAGATCAAAGCTTCCCTTTTCATAGAGATTGGAGAGATGGAGTTTAAGAAGGCAGCTCACCACCACCTTCTGAAGGGTAACCAGGGATGGGCAATAAATGCTGCAACAATCAGCAACTCCTACATCACAAGTGAATTAGAAAGAAAAACAATTACTGCCATTCCCAGCAACTTTATAAGCTTCTTCTTTTACTCTTAGCCATGTTTGACTGACATAATGAAATTATTTTGCACTTTGAAGGTCTGTGTGGTTTCTGTATGCTATGTAACTGTTCTTCAAACACAATCTATTGTCCAAGTACAGTCATACATCTTAATGTATCTTCTCAATCAACCAATTCATGCTTCATGCCATCATAATTCCTCTTATTCATATTTAACAACATTGCTTCAGATTGTATTACCTCACTTTTGTGGTCACTTACCCCTCAGCATTCTTTTACAAGATTATTAATAACTTTATTTTCATTTCATTTCATTTCATAATACTAGATCTAAAATAGGACACCCACCAGTTGGTCTACAACATACTGGTCTAGAAAGCCATCCTTAAAGCTCATCAAAAACTCATTCTCCACAGTTTTAATGTTCAGTTGGTTTCACCATCCTTTATGCAGTTGAAGCCACCCATATTAACTGTGTTGCCCATGCTATACGCTTCTCTCATTTTTGAGCTGCTATTTCACGGACTATGAATAATTACAATCATAGTCTGATGCACCCTTGTTGTTTCTGATTTCCATCAAAACAGATTCCACACACTGCTCTTCCAATCTGACATCCTCTTTTCCTCATATACTGATCCCGTCTCACATTATCAGCACCTCTCCAGCTCCTTTTCCTTCTTGTCTGTCCTTACTAAACATCAATTACCCTTGAATATGAGTTTCTAGTCTTGGTCATCATGTCATGGCAATTCGATCATATCCATGTATCTGTACCTTTAGATTTCTAGAACTAGGGACACAGTCTGAGAATTAGAGCCAGACTTTTCAGGAGAGTTGTTAGGAAGTACTTCTACATGCATATTAACAGCAGCAGATGGAGAATTAGTTGTTAAATCTGAGATAAGTAAATTTATGTGAAGAAAATGTATAATGGGGCATGGGCCAAGGATGGGTATATGGAATGAGGACACAGATCAGCCATGACTTCATTGAATGGCAGAATAGTCTTGAAGTGCTTTCAGGCCCTCGCCCTTTTCCTACCTGCGTTGGTGGTACCATATGGAGCGCAGCTTCTGTCTGATCCTACTTCCTCAAAAGGACGTTATGCAGCTGCTCCATGACATCCTTGACTTTGGTTGAGGGAGGCAACTCACTATCCTGGAGATATGTTTAATGGTGTATAAGTATCTAATCTCCTGATGATGGCGTCTCCTACCAATACTGCCCCTCCATTTTTCTTCCAGCCCACCCTTTGTACACCTGATAGACAGGATAGACTCAAGGATTCCTGCCTGGTTCTCCTACACTGCATTCTAGTCACCTATTCCCTCTCTATCGCACGCTTCTAACCTGCAGTGTGACTATTTCCTTTTAGATGCTATCCATGTAGTCCTCTGCCTCACAGATACTTAGTAAGGATGGTGGCAGAGTTGGGCTATTCAGCCAGAGCTCACCCACTCCCCCCATTTCATTTTTCTTTCCTTGTTTTTTATCATCGTCGTGTCTTATTTTCCTTCTTTCTTCTCGGCAATGTCCTGAACTCCCGGCCTTAGTGCAGACTTGGAGTCCTGCCTCAGCTCAAGCTTGAACCCTTGGCCTCAGCGCGGCCCCTGGCATGGCAGTCTGCTGGCTCAGTGTGGTAGTCTGTCAGTGGCCTAGAGTGGCCTCAGCATGGATTTCTGGCCTGAAGGTGGTTCCAGAGCAGTACTCCAGCCTCAAGAGGCTCAAGGTGAAGCCTGGCATAGTCTGGAGTCAAGGAAAAGCACAGACTAAAAGCCAGGTAGCACTGTTATTGTGAACTGTTTATTTCTTTATTTTTCCAATTTTTATTCATAAATCCTTTGTACTTAAAAATCTATACCTAGGTACCTTTGTGCCGAAGACAGTCTTATAAGTGGCGACTTGTAAACTATATATTTGCGACAATAGAGCTAATTCTAATTCTAATTCTAATGACTCCAACCAATGCTCAAGCTCTGAACCCCAGAGCTGTAGTTTGTGCAGTGAGTGAAATTTCCTGCAGTTGTGTTTGTCTGCAACACATGGCTTATCCGTGACTTCACATGTACCACAGGATACACTCCACTAGGCCCATTTGACCTGCCATCCAGTAATTCTAAAAACTACTTTTTACTCTTAGAATAAATATTAACTTGCCATAAATATTTACTAGAAACTTTACTTCACTTATGTTAACTTTATTTGCCTTCCCTGATTTCAATAGGCCATGATTCAAACACAAACAAAAACAAAGTTACTGGAAAAGCTCAACAGGTCTGGCAGCATCTGTGAAAAAAAAAGCAGAGTTAATGTTTCAGGCCCAGTGACCCTTCCTCAAAACTGTTCATTGTTCGAATATGGACAAAAGAGCTAAATTCCAGAGGTGAGGTGAGAGCAACTACCTTGACATCAAGGCCATATTTGAATGAGTGTGGCATCATGGAGCCCAAGTCCAACTGGAATCAAAGGGAATCAGACAGAAATCTCTTCACTAGTTGAAGCCAAATCTGGCACAAAGGAAGATGGCTGTGGTTGTTGGATGTTAGACATCTCAGGTCCAGAACTTTCTGCATGAGCTCCTCACAGGATTGGCCAAGGCTCAATCATCTTTAGCTGCTTCACGACCAACCTTCCCTTCATCACAAGGCCAAGAATGGGAATGTTTGTTAATGATTACACAGTGTTTGACACCATTTGCAACTCCACAGATACAGCAACAATCCATATCCAAATACAGCAAGACCTGGACAATATCAAAGCTTGAACTGAAAAGTGACAAATAGCACTAATGGTTTACAGGCAATGACCATCTTCAAAAAGAAACAAATCTAAACGTTGACCCTTGACATTGAATGGTATTACCTTCATTGCATCCCACGCTGTCAACATCCTGCAGGTTATCAGAACCTGAACTGGACTAGCCATATAAGAGGGTGTTACTTCCAACCCTGAATCAGGAGTAGAGATCTGACTCTCCAACATGCCACTTCACCCACAGCACTGATGTGGAGGTGCCAGTGTTGGACTGGGGTGGACAAGGTCTGAAATCACATGACACCAGGTTATAGTCTCACAGATTAGCTTGAAAACACAAGCTTTTGGGATCCCACTTCTTCTTCACTGAGGCTCCA